>NC_054375.1:124299553-124616759 GCF_017654675.1 Xenopus laevis | reverse complement strand
CCTAAGCTCAGTAAGTGACAGCAGCATGTGCAGTGAATCAGCAGAAAAGAAGATGGGGAGCTACTGGGGCATCTTTGAAGACAGATCTTCCCTGCTAAAGTGGTGTGGTTGTACAGAAGCCCAAAACATAATGTACAACATTTCTGCCCTACTTCTTTAGTTAGGCTTTAGTTCTCCTTTAAAGGGGTAGTTCACCTTCACATAACAAATGTTGAAACTGAACAAAAGTGACAACTGCTCTCATTTTTTCCCTGTTTTCCTAAAGTTTTAAAAATGTATTTTTTCCTGCCTTTCTCAGAAGCAGCTCAGGAAGCCTTGTCCCCCGACTATATCAGCTGGTACAATTTGATAGATAAGTTGCTGGCATCTCGCAGCAGCAGTTTGAACCTCTACGGAGTATGACTACAGGCAGGAATTTTAACTTGAATCCCTTAACTCCTGTAACATTACACAGGCAGTTAATAAATATGATAAGCTCCTTATTTCAAGTGTAAGTGTCACAGAGATGCACAGTGCCAATAGACACAGAGCATCTTAGGACCGTTTGTTTGCATGGAATAACATGCTGAACCCGAGCATCTTAAGCTGGTCTGTGGTAGGTTTCCTCTTGTCCAGCCGGCTGCAGACATTTGATAAGCAGCGCTGCGAATGCCCAAGCCAGGACTTATTCACTCAAACCACTGCTGTGAAGCACAGGATCTGGCTGCATTAAGGCTCTGCACAGAATCAGAGCAGATGTAACCAGCAAGGACAAAGCAATTAGAGATATAACCAAAATGAGTAAAAAAAAATTGTTTGTATTAATTCTCACAGTGATCACAGGGGAAGCCAACAAATAAGTAAACAATAAAGCAGAGATCAAGGAAATTCAGGACAGTTTTTATAGATAATGCTCACTCCGTAAACTTTTGCCATAAATAAAAAAATTTGGTTAAAAATTACTCTTCAGCCCACCCCCCTCCCCTTTCCCAAAAATGTAGAAAACTAAGCATTTGAAACTGTGATCCACAGTAGCTTGCCAGGAACACACGCAGCATTTTCTACTAAATACTATACACTCTGGGGCAGAATCTTTGGAAGCCAGAAAACTAACTGATATGTATTCACATAGTAACAGGTCAGCTGTTAAAGTGCATTACACAGGATTCCTAGAATTCTGCTCTTAAAGGCAAAATATACTCTGTATAAATAGGGTTTATCTTCCATTTCTTTCCTGCGAAGTACACAGTAAAGAATGACACTACAGCTTACTGTAAATACAGAACATTCCTTTTTTCTATAAGTGCACGGGATCTGCACAATCTATAGATTCCAATTTATGGAGAATGTCTGGGTAAGCTAAAGCGACCAGACAGCTGGCACTTGTACAAAGGAAGATATGCAGGAAAAATCTGTCCAACTGTGCTTTGTGCTGGCAGATGCTATTGTCTCTATAAGAGAATATAAATGGAAGAAAAACTCTACTTAAATCAGGGTATATTTACTCTCATATATTAATTATAGAATGGAAAGTCCAAAGAGTGTGTATGCGTAGCATTTTTCTGGTTTTTGTTCAGTCCATGATGCCATTGATTGGTTTATATGATTGTCAGCACACTATACCTACAACTGGAATCTCATTCATTAATCCCATCAGTTTCCAATATTCATTTATTCAATGGCATCACAGAGAGGACATGTTTTATATATATAAAAAAAACTGCTCTTTGGGATTCATATAAAAAGCTTCATCTGCTTCCAGCTTTCTATTTGCCAAACTAATATTAGATACTAGCTCCTCTTGTTTAAGTTGTGTTTCAAGATCTCCAGGCGTGTGAGACAGTGAGGGAAGTGTATTGGGCCAGGCACATCTGGCCACGCTCATTGCAACTTTTGGTTTCTAAAGCAATTTCTCTTCCCTCCTTTCTAGTTGTGCTTGGCTCGTCCCCCTCTCAGGTAGCTTTTCCAGCGTCGGATAAAGTCTCTAAATATTGGAGACCCATCCACACTTGCAAGTAACTGCAGCTGGTTAATGTGAGTGGTGTGATAGTCCCAGCGGGCAAGGTTTGGGGCGGTGCCTAGCATAAAGTGTCGTAAATCATAGATGCTGCCAGATCCTGTATCATATAGAGGCAACATGGCTCGGAGGGACTCGATACCTCGTTCATACAAGAGCCTAGCCTCCTTACCCTGCCTCTCTCCGGCAGTTTCCTTTAGGTCATGCAGACCAAGCAAAGCATAAATGAAGCCATTCAGTACGAAGGAGCTTGGGGTGGTGGGGTACTCTTCATACCAGTCATATTTGTTCATGAATACTGCTTTTACACCATGCTTTTCTGAAGGCAGTTTAAATGGAGCAGTGGCTCTGAGTGCAGAGTCCAGATAGTACTGTTCCTTGGTAAGAAGGTAGGCACGGACCAATGTGGATATTGCCTGCCCTTGAGCCATGGCAGAGTACCACCCTGGCTCCAACGCCTTAAATCCCTCTCCCAGCTTTCGAGTCACCATTATTGGCCAGCCACCTTTGGCGTCCTGATTTCTCACCAGCCAATCACTGGCAGCAAAAAAGGCAGCTGTGTGGGCGGTGGTTGATATGGTGATATTGTCTAAAAAGCCACTGCCCTTCACCACAATCTGAACCACTTTCTTCGGCATGATCTTGGTCTGCTTCACAGCCTTTGTGTTGGACAGTCCCACGCCCTTTTTGAGGTCTGTCACTAGATCACGGGTCAGCGTGCTCCAAGCTGTCCGTGATCCCACCCCGTAAAAGACATCATGGTCGCGGAATGCAATAAGCTGTGTATTGGTGATGTAGTGTACAGTAAAGATTTGGTTCTTCTCGGTTGTCTCCATCACCACCGAGATGCTGCCATTAGATACAAACTTCACATCCAGAGATAAGATGAAGTCCTTTGTGTTCCCCAACTCCAGCGAAGCCCCATCTGATTTCTCTACAGGAGGCAAAACAGAGGTGGAAACAGTGAAAAGTGTGGAACCTAAAAGATAAGTACTGTCAACATTGTTACTGAATTTTACCATTTTTCAGAGGGTCAGGGCAAGAGAAAAGCAAATAAAAACAGAGTAAGGTAACATGGAGAGACCAGGACACTGGAAATGTGTATTATAGAAATGATTGGAATTACTTTAATGAATAAAGTACAATGACTTCAGAGTTTCCCCCCATCTTCAATCTAAAACCTCCCTGAGCAAATGAATATGGAAGAAAATACCATAAGGATGTATCAAATACCCCAACAACTAGGGTTGCCACCTGGCCGGTAAATTACTGGCCTGGCCAGTAAAAATTATGGTTGATTCCAATGTTATTAATAGGGAAAAAAAGATAAATATATAGGAAGGTCTGTATTTTTTCAAGAAAAGGTGGCAACCCTACTAACAACAGATCTCAATAACTATAATCTATTTACACAATGTGTGAGGGATGCAGGCGAAATTTGGCCCCCTAAATCTCACAGAGGGAATTAAAGCGTGACACGGCATCTCATAAGCAATTTTCCATGAAATGCTTATACAGGTATAGGATCCCTTATCCGGAAACCCGATATCCAGAAAGCTCCGAATTACGGAATGGCTGTCTCCCAAAGACCCCATTTTATCCAAATAATCCATATTTTCAAAAATGATTTCCTTTTTCTCTGTAATGATAAAACAGTAGCTTGTACTTGATCCCAAATAAGATATGATTAATTCTTTATTTAATGTTTAAATAAATTTCTAGTAGACTTAAGGCATGAAGACCCAAATTACGGAAAGATCCGTTATCCGGAAAACCGCAGGTCCCCAGCATTCTGGATAACAGGTCCCATACCTGTATATAGAAAAGGAAATCAAAACTGGATTGGTGCAAAACTATGTGAATATTTGACAAATCTGACAGGTATAATAGCTAGTAGAAAGAAAGTACGCACCATTATATAGAATTTCCTGACAGTCCAATGACTAGAAAATTATACAAGAGCCCAGAGTATAACTCGGTTGTGAAACTTTTGCTTCGTTAGTGGAATTTTTCACCCTCACCCTATCTCATACCTCCCAACTTTTAAACATCGAAAAGAGGTACAAAAACCTGTGCCACACGTATTGTGGTGATTTTATGGCCACCCCCCATAATTACCATGTCCATTTTACAAAATTTGCCTGGTTATGAAAGTTTGAACACATTTCTGTGAGTTTTAGTGCAAAGTTTTGTGTGTTATAACAGTTTTGCTAATGAAAGTAAATAGCCCTTTAAGCTGTGAGTCTCTGTTCTCCCATGAGACCTGCTTATCTTAGTTACCATTGTTTCTTTCCTTATCTTAAATTGCCAAAGTATCCAAGTGCACCTGCTTGGCCATTTTCAACGCTCTACCAAAAAGCAAAAAAGTTTCAGAAACTTTGTATCCTGGCTGTTCAGTGCAGGAGATCAAAGAGAAAGTCGGGACAGTTCTGTAAGAAACCCGGGACTGCTGGCTGAGCTGTCAAAATCAGGACTGTCCCGCAGAACACAGGAAAGTTGGGAGGTATGCATCTGAATTAGCCGATTAACATGAAACTCGTGCTGCACAATCAGCATGAGAAGTGCATCATTTTCAAGTTTTTGCTCTCCTTATTTACTCCCACACACACTAATGGCATCATAAGCAGACCAGATACTGGATTCTGAACACTTACATAGCACTTTAATTGTTCAGGCTCAGACACAAAGACGTCAGCCAAATTTAGGCCATTTTCAACTGGACTGGTCTGATCATGGATTATTGCACGTGTCAACCTTTAGAGTACAATCTGTATTGATCTGGCTTTCTGATCAATAGTTCTCTTTGAGAGAGTCAGGTAGAGATGCCAAATGCTTGATCATTTGACCCTAGTGCTGCTGACACTGAACGCTGTTGAGCAGAAAGCCTGGTGGTATTGCAAATATCTCAGAAACCTGTATGTATATTGCATGTGAACTCATAGAAGCACAGAGTAAATGTATATCAATGTTTTGATGTTGCACATCACGGGTTTAATCATTGATTACTAACCTGGAACCACAAAATGCTTGACGTGGCTATTCTTGGTATTGTCAAACACAGTGGTGACGGAGGCTCCTTTAGGGATGTTCCAAACTCCAGTCACGCCGCTCTTTTCATCAGCCCTCTCATATACTTCTACATGGGGGGGCTTCTCAGTCAGATTTTTGCTGTAGTGGCTTAGACCATACTGTGCAATCTGAATTGGGTAAAAATATCCCTGTGGACCCCACTGGGTGGATAATGGGACTCCTAAGAAAAAGAAATGATTCACAATAAAAGCAGAGAAATAAAAGCAGGCCAAGTCCCAGACCATCAGCTGAAGGGAGCAGAACACTATAATATCATAAGGACTTTTTGCTCGGAAAAAAGCTCCAATGTACAAGCCAAGGGTATATAAGTAAAGAAGTCAAGAAGTCAGTATTTATATAACATGTATAAAGGCAGCCTAGCGCGTTTCAAGCCCATCTGGCACCTAATAATAGGTTGAAGCTCTCCATCCCTAGAGCAGGCAATGGCCGACATCTGTATTTGTCTGTATTTTGAATATGTTTTATTCGTGCACAGCTCTGCAAAATATATTGATACTAAAAAGTAAAATTATATTCGTATATGACTGAGCATTACGTTATAAATGTTCCTTAAAAATGTTGTGGCTCTGCATACAATCTTCTCTGTGTATATTAGAATCTATTTATGAGAGCAGGAACAGCCATGATAAATGATGAAAAGATCTTGTGCAAAAACTGTAATGAAGCATGGGTCTTGGCTGTATTTTAATAAGGAATAGAAACGGTTTGCTTTGTTTTAGGGGAAAAAAACAGTTTTGAATGAAGCAACATGGGAGAGCCAACCTTTTACAGAACAATATAGGTACTGTTTTCTAGATCCATTGGGCCAGTGTAACACTCCTTTAAGAATTTCACAGTTTAATGTGCAGCGAATCTGCAAGTGTTAAGAAGATTTAGATGGAAAAATTTAACAGACCATCACCTAGCAACGCAGGCAAGGTTTGCTCTATCCATTAGCAACCAAGCTGATGATTTCCTTTATTATTCTCACTGTCCAAGCCCAATAAATGCTAACTGCTGATTGGTTGCTATCAGCTATGGGAATAAACCACATTTTGTTCTATAGTATTATCAGTAGCACTAGCATGGTGTTGTGTTTGTAACTTTTGTGCTGTACTGCTTCTCCAGCAACAGGACTCCCAGAGAGAAATGGAAATGGTTTTAGTGGATGTTGGCCAAAAGAAATAAAGTGTGACCCACATTTAACATGGAATGGGAATGGGACTTTGCTCTCTAAATCACTGTGATACCAGAGCCATTTGTTAATCACATAGTTATTGCTGTGAATGAATATTATAACCTTCAAAGGCAGATGAGATCTGGTGCATCTCTAATAACAGACCATTAAGGCCAGAGGCAGAAAAATTGAATTCCATTTCCAACCTTTGCAAAAGGCTTTGAAGCCTTTCTATTGCTTCTCTATGGGAACAGGAGCCATTTGTATGGTATTGCAAAGAACAGACATCACAATTTTTTAAAAAGAAGCAGAATATCCCCCAAAAATGGACCTGGACCTCTATATGATATCAGTGTAGAGACAGCTGCAGCATATCATGAAACTGGTAATAAGGAGGAAGGAAGGTTGAGCTGTGATTGTATTTGCTTGTTATGGGTGTAGGTGTAATGAATGCCATACTGTCCTACTAATCTACCAAATATTTTTGTCCATGATCTACAAACAGCTGCCTATTCATTGTAAGGCTAGTGCCCCACTAACGGATTTAGTCCTGTGAAGAAACACAGGCAGATAATACGTTCCTTAACTGCTGCCCTTCTCCTCTTGGGTGCAGGCAGACGCAGTGGATTTTAGCGC
The DNA here is from genome assembly GCF_017654675.1 of Xenopus laevis. Lineage (NCBI taxonomy): Eukaryota > Metazoa > Chordata > Amphibia > Anura > Pipidae > Xenopus > Xenopus laevis. The sequence goes on along the minus strand of NC_054375.1, from coordinate 124,609,881 downwards.
AAAATCGCGTTTCGGGACCAAAATCCACTCAAAAATAAAGAAATACACTTGATTCAATTAATTGTGAGTTTACATGGGAAGTATACACCCTTGTTCAACATGAGTGCAATGAAAGGGGCTTCTGCTAAACATACTTTTTGCCTATTGTTTTAATCTTAAATGGATGGCTCACCTTTAAGTTAACTTTTAGTATGTTATAGAATGGCTAATTCTAAGCAACTTTTCAATTAGTCTTCATTATTATTTTTTTTATAGTTTTACATTATTTACTTTCTTCTTCTGACCAGCTGGGGTCACTGACCCCATCTAAAAACAAATGCTGCATAAGGCTACAAATGTATTGCTACTTTTTATTACTCATCTTTCTAGTCAGTCCCTCTCCTATTCATAGTCCAGTCTCTTATTTAAATCAATGCTAGGGTAAATTCAACCCAAAAAACCAGATTGCTGAAACTGCAAACTGGAGAGCTGCTAAATAACTCAAAACACATAATAAAAAAAATAAAAACCAAATGCTAATTGCCTCAGAATATCACTCTATATACAAAATATAGAATATACACCATACTAAAGGTTAATTTAAAGGTGAACAGCCCCTTTAAAATAATCGTTTTTCTGGAGCTAAACAGGGCAAGCAAAGAAAGTGAAGCTACTCCAAGATTGGTCCTTCCGAGGTAGATAAATCGATTACCAGAACTAAGAACAAAGGTTTTAGGAAGGGGGCTGTATACTGCTAATGGAATTATTAACCTCACAAGAACAAAACATGGAGTAGCTTCAGTTTACCTGCTTAGCTAAAGAAATAACAAAAAACAAGAGGGGCCACGATCGGATCAGCCCGATATTGCCCACCCCAAGGTGGGCATATCGGAGGGAGATCCGCTTGTTTGGCGACATCGCCAAACGAGCGGATCTCTCCATGTATGGCCACCTTTAGCCTTTACTGGGCTTGAAGACAGCTGAGTGTCCAGGACATCACTGCTAACGTCTCAGAAGGACTTTGTGAATCAGGTTTAACAAAAACTTTATCGTACCAAGTCAGTGGTCAGTGCTGGGCCTTCCTTAAAGCTATGTGGTGGCACTGGAATGCTTTTTGACAGACTCTGCATTTAAAAAAAGTCACCTGGTCCAGTCTAAGAGCTCAAAGATAGATTTATGAATGGTTGAGAAGTTGACTAAAATCAATCTCAACCATACAGAAGTTTCTTCCATACATTGAGATTGTTTTAACTATCTAGCAACTTTCTCGATTTGTGAGCTCAGCGTTGGCAAGAATGATTCGAAGGCTACTGGCACATGGGAAGATTTGTCGCACATGTTTAAATCTTCACTAACGTGAGTGACAAATTTCATTAAACAAAGCACAACGTATATTTTCCCACAACGATTTACTGTTTTGCCGGTGGGAAAGCATTTCGGGGAAGATTTAAATGCAGGGGACATTTAAATCACTGTGTGCCAGTAGCCTATTGTGCTCACCAGCCTTTTTTTCTAATGAAATAACTGTATAGTGAACTTCCAGAATTCTCAAAAGCCTGGTGTGTAAAATTGTTCTACCGTTCCAGAGCAAATTAAAAAGAGAAATAATAAAATGCAGGGGTGTAACTACCGGGGGAGCAGGGGGTGCAACTGGGCCAGGGCCCGCAACCCCGCAGGGCCCTCCCGGCAGATCGAGCGTGCTGCAGCCGGCTGGAGTCGGCTGCAGCGTGAGAGAAAAATCACACGGACGAGGGTGGGGGCAGGCCCGGCTGCACGGCCTGCACCAGGGCCCGCCCCACCTAGTTCCGTTACTGATAAAATGTGTGAGAGCATGATGATATTTCTCACTGGCAATGTCATGCGAGGAAAAACTTTTTCTTCTTCTGCGATTTTGATAAATGTATTGGAGAATACATATTTGAGCCTTATAAAATAACAGTGAATGTATATCAAAGTAGGAATATAATGCTTTCCATCATGTATAATGTAACATTTTCATATTTAGGGATCAGTTTCCCTTTAAAGCTCTGCATTACCTTCTACTCCACTGATGCACTTTACCCGGTCTCGGACCTCCACATTGTATCCTTCAAATGACATAAAAACCCCATCGGGATGGTACGGCCCACGTTGTGCATATACTTTAGAGTAGCTATGGGAAAACTCAAATCGTTCAAAGCCATCGTACTGAGCGATCTTTCCATAAACCTCAAAGTACTTTTCCACCCAGGAGAAGGGCATGTAGACCTCCGTCCCTTCTTTTCTGCACCGTACAGATTGCTCTTCATTAACCATACAATCTATCTCCTCGTACTTCTGCCCTGTCCCTTTACTCCCCACCAAAGGTGGAGCTTTCTGCTGTTCCTGGGGAGATGCCTCCTCAGATCGGGGCGGACTGTTGGCTGCATTGCTCTCTGAAGCTGCTGCCCGCTTATCTAAACTGTCAACTCGGAGACCTCCCTGAGGATCCCACGACAGATTCGAAGTATGGTCGTTGGAAGAACATTTATTCCATAGCAAGACCGTTACGAGGGTGAAGAGAGAGCAGATAAAAATGAGAGTCTTATAGTTGACTCTGGCTGCCAAGCAACGCATGTTCAAACCATACCTAGAGAAGAGCAGAGAAGTAAGAGTTAGGTATGGATGAGTAAATGAGAGGAAATAAAAGCGCTACCAACTTAACATCTCTGTGGTTAATCAGACAATTTTTAAATATTGTATAACATGATTTCTTATAAAATTCTTCCTTCATTAAACTGTGCAGTTCTTATTAGTGCATCTAATTAAATTTTAAATGCTTGCACAGAAGCAATCTGAAAGCGGTAAAGATTAACTTTGATCTGCCTTAATTATTGCTAAGTACAATGTCTCTGTTGTTTGTGAAAATGGAATTATTTTAAATAAATAAACTACAGCTCCCTATGGACCTCCGGCTGGTGGTGGGATATTGAGTAGTTCAAAAACCTCTGAAGGTCTACTGGTTGCTCAGTCCTCTTATAAAAAGAGATGCCAAGCAAGCTGGGGGCATCTTCCACTACAGGAAGCTTGTTATGAAATTGACATACATCATAGACAAAGAGACCAAATCATGCAATGCTCTCTGCTCATAGCCCAACATTGCTCATTAACATGGCCGTCCTGATAGTAGAGAACACAGTGACAAGGACAAAGGATATAAAGAATAGTCAGCACCATAACAGCTATCGTGTTGGGTTAGAAAATTCCATTTTCAACCTATCTAGTCCTTCAAGTGAGTTAAAGGTTTGAAATCTAGGGCTTCTTCCACAATGGCGCTGGGCATGATGTTCCTCTGGGACATGAGCTAAATTTCTTCAGCTGAACACAATATGAAGCAGCATTGGCGCACAGCAGCAGCTCATTAAATCACTATGTCTGTTCCCTGAGGAGAACGGTTAGCTGGAGATGGTAGACCCTCTTTGAAGGGGAAAAATATCACCGGGAAGTGTGCTTCCCACATACTAATTGGCTCCAAATGTATCCGGAGACAGAGAATGCTACAGAATGTGCCTTCCCCAGATGCTCGGAGAAAGCACCAAACAAATCTGTGCTCTGAACAAGTGGCCAACTGCTTGTTGCCTTTGAAGTCAGATAAAAAGAAACTGGCTCATACTAGCCTTGTGGGATGTGCAATGAACTTTATTTTAAGCAAAAGAAGCACCTTATTTTGGATTTAAACTTAAATAGATTGTGGTTGTCCTTGGTGCTGATGGGGCCAAGGCAAAAAATCATATAAAGTTATTTATGTCCCTCTGAAAATAAGGTGCTTCTTTTCTCTACTTCCCTCTGCACAGAAGAGTTGCTGTGCAGTGACTCTCAAATAATGGGACTTCTTGCCCTGAAACAGGCCAGATGTGGCTTTGAGATCCCCACAGGCCTCTTCCTATGACATCGGAACTCAACAGTACAATTAAAGTAACTGCTAAAATAAGACACTATTCTGTCACCTGAAGGTTTGAACACAACATGATCATTCACTGTAAGGCCAGACTTGCTTACAAAAAATGTAACAAACCACACACATTACCGCTACCAAAGTAAACAGTGGCAAAAGTTGAGCATGGCCAAAACTACACTGATCCAATCGAATGGTTTTTATGAGGTGGAGGCACCAGCCATTTCTTTTTTGGACAATGTTCCCTCAAAGCTGTGAGTTTGAGCATTCAGAAGTTTTGGCTCCAGCACACACAATTACATAGCACACAGGACATTTTGTAGGCTTTTTAAAAGCTGATGGAGCATTTTGAGGGAACATTGCTTTTGGATAGTGACCAGCCAGCTTAAATCTCACAGCAGCTAAACTGTTGTAAATTTATTTTCCAAGATCTACACAGCTGTGGACATAGTCTTTCTGTTGCTCTGTTTCAGATTTTCCACTAAGGTGTAGAAGGATTTGCTGACATGGACTTTAAGTCTCTACCCCAACAATTTTTCATGGTCAGCCTTTGTTGGATGCCACTTTACTCTGTAAACTCAGATGATCAAATCACATCAGCTGTTGCAGAACAACACTTTTAGTAGCAGGTGTGCAGTAAAAAACTGGTGGTGCAGTAGTTAGGGGGTGTTGGAGAAGAATATAAGTAATAATAAGAGTAATAATGGACAGCAAACTGTTGAGGTATTTCATTACAAGCTTGGTTGAAACATGAAAAGTGAGTTTGAAGGGCTAGAGGGTTTGTGAATGTCTAAAGGGAAAGGGAAGAATATTCAAGATGATGGCTGTAGCACGCGAGATATTGAGATAATGACAAAAGAAGAACATTGTGTGCATAGTGAAGGTTACATCTGGGGACATACTGTTATTAATGAGGGGATGCATGGTGGTGTGACATTGTGGAAAGATGTGTAAGGCAATACAAGAATTTTGAAGTAAATTTGGCGTACGGCAGGCAGCCAGTGCAGAGGCTGGTAGAGAGGGGCAGCACTGGTAGAGCTGGAGGACAGGTGTACAGGTCTGGCGTAATGTTTATGATGTTTAGAAGTTGTCCGTTTAGATAGGAAGTCCAGAGAGCAGTAGATCAGTATGTTTCAGCAATCTAGGCAGGATACTTCTTTAAAATGATCACAGCATATAATAACATCCACAGAGTTCTTGTACACGTCTGAAAGGCTGACTATTAGTTTGGACATAGTTTTCAATGGAAAATATTTAAAGGGGATGTTCAAATTTAAATTAAGGTTTAGTATGATGTAGAGTGCGACATACTGAGACAATTTTATTTAGCAGCTCTCCAGTTTGCAATTTAAGCCCTCTGGTTGCTAGGGTCTAAATTACCAACCATGCACTGATTTGATATAAGAGACTGGAATATGAATTGGAGAGGGACTGAATAAAAAGATGCAATTACAATACATATGTAGCCCATTTGAAAGCTGGAAAGCATCAGAAGTAGAAGGATAATAATTTAAAAACTAAAGTAAAAAAAAAAAATGAAGACCAATTGACAAGTTGCTTAGAATTAGCCACTATAATACTCTAAAAGTGAACCAACCCTTGAAGTCACAGTAAACCAGCTGTACAATTAAACAGACCCGGTGGTGTTTTCGCTCTACTTTTACAGAAAAAAAAAAAGCTATGGAAAACCTGAGCCATTTATAGAAGGTCTTCCAGCAAAGTGCATTTTCCACACTCCAACGAAGCAATAGCAGATTTCCCGACATCCCAAACCCACACAGATTCCCAGTTTATTCTGAGAGTGGGAGCAAGGCACACACACACACACAAAGGAACACAGGGTTCCCACCAACTCTTAAACCTAGGTGCACATCCAAGGTTTTAACACATATATGAAACCTACATTGCAATGAGGTTACAAAAACAAAATGCAATTCTGCTGCTATGTAACTGATTTTCATTTCACAATGCAAAACTATTCCTGTATTTTCATAATAAGCTCACTTGGATGACAAAGGGAGTACACAATCCTTACTACAGAACGTGTGGGTCCTGATCTAATTCAGGAGTTAAAGGGAATATAAATCCAAAAATAACACTTTGCCTAATTTAAAAAAATAAAAAAAAATGTCTAAGCAAATTTCCAATATACATTAATCACATACTGTTAATTATTTTTAAATTATTAATAAATATAACCTCCATTCAAAGAAATCTATTAAAAGGTAAGAAATGCACAGCACACCTCAATCTACCCAGAGTGGATCAGTGCCCAGGTACACACTGGACTACACACTATCATATAAAGAAAGGCATGAGCAGGCTGTGCAGCATTAATTTAAGCATAGGAAGCAAGTCAGAGCAATATCCTCTTCCGCACTTTATTAACACCCCCTCCTGTGCGATAGAACTCATAAGGATCTGACAGATATCTCATATGTAGGGATGTTGCAGATCGGAATACTTCTGGTTATTTTAGCTTCTCTTTAAAATGTAAATTAAGGTTTTTAGCGCCTTTTGGAAGCCACGTAGCAAAATAATCCCTTGGCGTTGCTAAGCTACAGTAAGGTGCATAGCAATAACAATGGACAGCTCCTAAAACACAATTGTCAGAATAGCTCTAGAATTGGCACAGAAATCCAAATTTCTGGGTACAGATGTGCCAATAAACATTTTACACTGATGCATTTCCTGCTTCTTAGCATTCAAATTCAAGAAGGAATACAATACTGGGTAACAAATACATGGGGTGCTGGGCCACGCCGGCCGGGCTTCCTAGGTAATCCTGCCGGCCAAATACCCCCACCCTGTACGTGCGCATGCCTGAGCACGACAAATGGGCAAGAGATGGAGGAAGGGGAGAGCAACGGAGGGGAGGTAGGGTGAGTGACAGAGGGGAGGGGTGAGTGACAGAGGGGAGGGAGGGGTGAGCGATGGAGGGGTGGGTGACAGAGGGTAGGGAGGGGTGAGCGATTGAGGGGTGGGTGACAGAGGGGTATGGACTAGGGGTAGGCAAAAGACAATTTTAGAGGTGGCAGCCTAGCCCCCCCATCTTTGCACCGTAGACAGCTGCCACTTGGGCCTAACTCTAGTTCCGGGCCTGATGAGCTGGGTAGTAAAATGTCCATAATGCACACAAAAGTATGTTATGTCCATAAACCAAGGTCTTAGTGATTTCTAACCTGACACCAAGGGTCCCCTTTTACAACAATTAGATGTAGAAAGCTATTAAATATAAGTGCTATATTGTCCAAAGGTGGAAATAAGAAAGGGCTGATGGGTATTGCCCTTGGCTGGTCCCCACTAACATATGGGCTTACCAGGAGATCCTCTGTTTCTATGGCAGGCCAGTGTGACTCTGCAACTGACTCTAGGTGAGCAAAGATGGATTATTGGTAGCTCAGTAGAGTAAACGAATAATAGAAATATGCACTTAGCTTATGTTGAGAGCTTGCTTAGCCTATTAAAAATTAAACAGCTTTTTTTTTTTGCACAGAACTGTATGAAATAGATACGGTTATCCTGGGGGAGAAAGCATCAATTGACATATAAAATGGTTATCATGATCCCTGTCTTTAGTATGTTTTCTAAATTCTAAACTGCCTGGACAAAAGTGGTACGTATAAGGATAATCCAAATGCAGTCAACAAACCGCCTCGTGTACTTATCAGCCCCATACAGAAAGTATTGGGAGCTATATGAACATGATAAAAGCATTTGTTAGATACATATGAATGTTGACTGCTGGCTAGCCCTATGTGGACAAGTCCCAGCATCTTCTGTACCCTAGTGTGTCTCCAATACTTATGAATCACAGCATTGCAGTTACAGACTGCTAATAGAAGCTACATCCAAGGAGGTGGCAAGTAATTGATGGATTGTATTTAACAGGTTTTATATGCCTGGTTCAATTAATATACAAGTTGTTTTAGGTTTTCCAATTGTGTTTGGTTTATGTAGTTTAACTTAAATTTTGGTTTAGAATTACCAAAGGATGTGGTTTATATTTTTGACCTTTGGCAGTGATAAAATGCCTTGTATGTTGTGCACTTAATGTATTTTCCATGTTGATTGAAAGAAGTTATTATATTAAAGGACCGGTAATACCAGAAAATAAAAGCAGTTTAAAGTAATTAACATATAATATACTGTTAGCATGCACTGGTAAAAGCTGTGTGTTTGCTTCAGAAACACTACTATAGTTTATATAAACCAGCTGTTGTGTAGCCATGGGGGCAGCCATTCAAAACTGCAAAGGGAGAAAAGGCACAGGATACACAGCAGATAATAGATAAACTCTATAGCATATAAAAGGATTCTTCAGAACGTGTCCATCTACTGTGTATCCTGTGCTTGAATGGCTGCCCCCATGGCTACACAGCAGCTTGTTTATATAAACTATAGTAGTGTTTCTAAAGCAAACACACAGCTTTTACCAGTGCAGAGAAACAGTACATTATATTTTAATTACTTTGATACATTTTCAGTTTTTGATGTTACTGTTACTTTAAAGAGGAGTCGGGGTTGAAGGATTTATGTTTGTACTCCACAGCCCTGGCAAGCAAAATGTTGAATACCATAAGCAGGGGGAAATCACAATCCTAGAAGGATGCTGGGTCGAATGATGGAGGAAGCATTTACAAAAGGAAAGTGTATGAGTTCTCCAGGTTATGTTTTAGGTTGTATGTATATATATATATATATATATATATATATATATATATATATATATATATATATATATATATATATATATATATATATATATATATATATATATATATATATATATATATATATATATATATATAAAAAAGCTTCTGGCAGATCAAACAGAGTCATACATAGAGAAAATGCAGCACAGGTACAATAGCCTCTAGAGCAGTGATCCCCAAGCAGTAGCTCGTGAGCAACATGTTGCTCCCTAACCCCTTGAATGTTGCTCCCAGTGGCCTCAAAGCAGGTTTTTGTTTTCCTGGTTTGAAGGAAAGCTTTAGTTGCATAAAAACCAGGAGCACTGCCAAACAGAGTCTCCTGTAGGCTGACAGTCCACATAGGAGCTACCAAATAGCCAATCACAGCCCTTATTTGGCATCCCAGGGACTTTTATTCATGATTGTGTTTCTCCCCACCTCTTCTTACTTTGAATGGGGCTCACAGGTAAAAAAAAAAGTTTGGGGACCCCTGCTCTAGAGGAACATTTTCATCTCTTTTCAATGGGAGAAAATGTATCTAAACAGTACAAAACCACTGGAATCAAAACACACAACATCGCTTTTCTTACGGGGCCGCAAATGGCCCTTCGCCAAGTTCTTCTAAATAACCCCACTGTATATTGCAGATCTCGTTGACAGCATAAACTGTGCACTTAAATGTACTCCTCCAATCTCATTTAAAGGAGAAGGAAACCCCCAGGGCGCTAAACCCCTCCCCCCCTCCCCTGTGCTGCCCCCCCTCCCTCCTCCCCCCTGGCCTACCTGTCCCCCTGGGCAAATGCCCCTAACTTTTTACTCACCCCTCTGCGCAGGTCCTGTCCACGGAGTACGCAGTCGCCATCTTCTCCCACGCGCGTCTTCTTCCTGCTCTGATCGGCGTTTTCTGGCGCATGCGCAGTAGGAACAGGTACCGGTACGGCTCTACTGCGCATGCGCCGAATGTCACGAAGTTTTCCGATTTCACTTCGTGACATTCGGCGCATGCGCAGTAGAGCCGTACCGGTACCTGTTCCTACTGCGCATGCGCCAGAAAACGCCGATCAGAGCAGGAAGAAGACGCGCGTGGGAGAAGATGGCGACTGCGTACTCCGTGGACAGGACCTGCGCAGAGGGGTGAGTAAAAAGTTAGGGGCATTTGCCCAGGGGGACAGGTAGGCCAGGGGGGAGGAGGGGCAGCACAGGGGAGGGGGGGAGGGGTTTAGCGCCCTGGGGTTTCCTTCTCCTTTAAATTCCATATTCATTAACTAAAAGCTCAGTAGAGGAAGGATGTTGTGTTAACTGTAACCCATCCCATTGCACTACACACATACACACTTAAAAGACCAGTAACATAAATTTAAAACAAAACAAAACACCAAGACAGTTTTAACTTTTAATTCGCAAAGTTTTTATTAAGAAATGACTTGCCATTTCTGAAGAGGAGCGCAAGCAGAGAATCAGTAAGTAATTTCTTAATAAAGACTTTGCAAATTTAAAGTTAAAACTGCATTGGGTTTTTTTTTTCATTAAGTAGAAACAAATTTTTAATTTTTTTTTTTACTGGTCCTTTAAAGGGGTTGTGCAACTTTAAGTAGGATGTAGAGAGTGATATTCTGAGACAATTTGCAATTAGTTTTCATCTTTTATAGGGATGCACGTATCCACTAATTTGGATTCGGCCAAACCCCCGAATCCTTCGCAAAAGATTTGGGCGAATACGGAACAGAATCCTAATTTGGATATGCAAATCAGGGGTGGGAAGCGGAAATTTTTTTTTTTTACTTCCTTGTCACTTGATTTCCCTCACTGCCCCTAATTTGCATATGCAAATTAGGATTTAGTTTGGCCAGACAGAAGGATTTGGCCGAATCCGAATCCTGTTGAAAAAGGCCGAATTCCGAACAAAATCCTGGATTCGGTGCATCCCTAATTTTTAATTATTTGTTTTTCTGAGTTATATAGCTTTTTATTCAGCAGCTCTCCAGTTTGCAATTTAAGCAATCTGAATAGAAAGGAGAAATAAAAAGCAGCAATAACAATATATTTGCAGCCTTACAGAGACCCCCCATTTGAAACCTTGAAAGAATCAGATGAAGAAGGCAAATAATTCAAAAACTATAAAATTATTATCATGTATTTTTAGAGCAGCAACATATTGCGCAGCGCTGTAAAATAAGTGTTTATACAAGAAATCCCATTACATACATAGAAATACAGCTTTATATACATAATGACCAGTACTGGTACAAAAGGTGAGGAGGCCCTGTGCAAAAGAGCTTACAATCTAAAGGGAAAGAGACACAAGGTGTGGGAGTGGGCAAGATCAGAAATAAGTAGGTAAGAGATGTAGCATATGGTATTGCATTTGGTAGCTAAACAAAATCATATATGTGTTTGATTTTGGCTGTGATAGGTGCCCTTTAAAGGAATTGTTTAGTGTAAAAATAAAAACTCTGTAAATGGATACGCTGTGCAAAATAAAAAAGTTTCTAATATAGTCAGTTAGCCAAAAATGTAATGTATAAAGGCTGGAGTGACTGGATGTCTAACATAATACCTAAAACACTACTTCCTGCTTTGCAGCTCTCTTAGTTTACATTGACTGGTTACCCTGGTTACCAGGCAGTGACCAATCAGAGCTTTCTACGGATTGCCAAAATACTGTTTGCACATTTTTTAGCCCACATGCTAAGCAAAAAACAAATGTTTTTCTATGTATACATATTAGGGTGCACCGAATTCAGGATTCGCTTTGGTATTCAGCCAGGATTCTGCCGTTTTCAGCCAGGATTCTGCCGTTTTCAGCCAGGATTCTGCCGTTTTCAGCCAGGATTCTGCCGTTTTCAGCCAGGATTCGGCCGTTTTCAGCCAGGATTCGGCCGTTTTCAGCCAGGATTCGGCCGTTTTCAGCCAGGATTCGGCCGTTTTCAGCAGGATTCGGCCGTTTTCAGCAGGATTCGGCCGAATCCTTGTGCCTGGTCGAACCGAAATCTTTAAAATCACGCGGCTTTTCATCACTCACTGATTTGCATATGCAAATTTGGGTTTGGATTCGGTTCGTATTCAGCCAAATCCAAAATAGTGGATTTGGTGCATCCCTAATAGATATGCACTGTGACTAGTTTGTGTTTTATTACATGACACACTCCCAGGTCCGTGGAAAAATTGTCTGTTAAACTCCTAAACCGTGTGTTCATGCTGGGGATGCACCCAATACACTTTTTTTTGGATTTGGCCAAACCCCCGAATCCTTCGTGAAAGATTCGGGCCGAATACTGAACCAAATCCCAACTCTAATTTGCATATGTAAATCAGCGAGGGGGAGGGAAAAATAGTGTCTGAATCTTGGCCGAATACCGAACCGAATCCTGGATTCGGTGCATCCCTAGTTCATGCACATATACACAAGATAAAGGCCATACAAATGTGCAGTGCACAAAACACTTTGTACACACACAATTCAGCATTGAGCCACCCACAGCTCAACACAGCCGGATTTGGAAAAGCACACACAAAAGATAAATCATTGTGCATTCAGTCTACAATAAATGAGAGGGCATACAGTCTACTGTGGCAACAAGATTTATAGGAACATTATATGTCCAGGCTATCCATCTAGAAGTCCAGGGGCCAGATGTGTCCCTTCAAGCTGTTTTATGGCACTTCGCCTGCCCAAGAGCTTACAAAGATGGTTTCAACTTATAACTGTGTCAAATTCATATCAGTAACAAATGGGGAAACATTCTTGAGTGAAAGGACTAAGTTGCACAACATCATTTCCTTCCAGACAGCGCAGTAGCTTTGAACCGGAGCAGCACTACCGATATTGTTGACAACAGTGACACATGAAAAGATTGTCTCTATTATATATTATGAATTAAAATCAAAGAAGGAGTTTACTCGTTGCTGTGTATAATTCTGGAAATCGTACATTCTAAATCTCAATTAAGATAACGTATGCCACTAAGCTGAAACTAAACTAAAAGTTGGCAACAAGGCTTGCAATGTTGCTACTCGGAAACATGGCAGAGAAAATGTAATAAAATTAGGGATGCACCAAATCCACTATACCCCCGAATCCTTTTTGAAAGATTCGGCCAAATACCGAACCCTAATTTGCATATGTAAATTAGGGGTGGGAAGGGGAAATTTTCTACTTCCTTGTTTTGTGACAGTCACGTGATTTCCCTCCCCACCCCTAATTTGCATATGCAAATTAGGATTCGGATTCGGTTCAGCCGGGCAGAAGGATTCTGTGCATCCCTAAATAAAATAACTTCAAAATGTTTTAAAAACATCAGAAAGCAATTGGAAAAAGATACATGAATTTGTATTGTACAATTTGAAAATAGGAATACACAAATTATTGCTACTTTTACTTCAACAGAACCTTTGTAGACCTGGCCCCCCTCTTGTGCACAGACGCTCCTCAGCCCTTTCCGGTGGTAAATGTGATGAACGGAAAGCAATACCAACAGAAAACCTAATTCTGGTCAGGCTAAATGCAACTTGGCAGAGCACATATGAAATGGCTAGATGTGATTAAAGCAAACCCAAAGCAGGACTGTCACAAACATCTGTGAGTAGGGGGTTGCAATGATTTGGGCACTGCACAATGCTAGGCCTGGCTGTTGTAGCACAGCACTGAACTAACTTAACTGCATTCAGCCATTTAAGGGCCTGAAAGCCTCATATTTCATTTATACTGCCAAACAATCCTCACTATGAAATGGATAGTCTGAAAAACCTGAAGGTTAAAGGTCCAGTAACATCAAAACAATTTTTTTAAAAATTTGTTTGTACACATTGGAAAAAAAAAAAAAAAACCAAGACAAATTAAACGTTAAAATCTCAAAGTCTTTATTAATGGATAATTTATCAAAACTTCGATTGCGCTATTCAGAAAAGGCGATCACAATCCATCATGTGGTGCTCGATTTCTTCCCCCTGTCTTCCTTATAGGAGATAGCCAGGAAGAAGAAATCGAGCACCGCACGATGTTGCCTTTTCTGAAGAGGAGTGGAAACTGAGTTTCTGTAAGTTATTTCGTAATAGAGGCTTTGCGATTTTAAAATTTTATTTGTCTTGGTGTTTTCGAAATTTAAATTTTTTTTTTTTTTTAATGTTACTGGTTCTTTAAGAGTGTTAAGGTGGCCATACACAGGCTGATAAAAGCTGCAGACATCGGCAGCTTATTGGCCCTTGTATGGGGCCCAGCAACAGGCTTCCCAAACATTCTGTGCATAGAGCCACCTTTTTTTTTTTTTTGCACAAGAGGGACAAGCAAATAAGAACTGATTAGTGTTCCTGTAAGTTGTGCACACACAGTACATTTTGGAATGGACATTTGTGCAGACACACAAAATAAAGAATTTTGCACAGAAAGCCTATAACAGGGAAGGCTGGTACCAACTCTCTATAAGAACAAATTTAAACATATAACGTATGAATATAGTAGGTGTTTTGTAATACACCAAAACTCCCTAGAAGTAGAAAATGGTCTATTAAGCAATAGGCAGTGTAAGTGCTGTACATTTCTGATTAGCATAATAGCAGATACATTAATTAAAAATATATTTGCATATATTAGCTGCAGAAGCAGGCCAGACAAGGTTACAAGAAGTAAAATGCAGCATGTGGATTACGGGAAATATTCCATTTATTTGAAAATACAAGTTTGCCTGAATATCCACTGACCGTTCCTACATACTGGTAAAGGGGTGGTTCACCTTTAACTATGTTATAGAATCGCTGATTCTTAGCAACTTTTCAATTGGTCCTATTTTTTTTTTTAACTATGTGTATTAAAGTTTTTTCACATTATTTAACAGTATGTATTTTCAGTTTATATAGCAATTCAATGAATAAAACATATTTTTGTTATTCAGTCTTTGTTTGTTTTTGAGCGTTGTGTATTTTTAATTTCACTCCAACTTGGCCAGAGGGCCAAACGTATGATTAGGGGGAAAAAGAAGAGGGGTGTGTGTGTGTGGGGGTTTTCATTGGTTGAGGTTTTCTAGGGATGCACCGAATCCACTATTTTGGATTCGGCAGAACCCCCGTATCCTTCATGAAAGATTCGGCCGAATGCATATGCAAATTAGGGGTGGGAAGGGGAAAACATTTCCCTCCCGTTCCTAATTTGCATATGCAATTTAGGATTCGGTTTTGGCCAGGCAGAAGGATTCAGCCAAATCCGAATCCTGCGCCGAACCCTGTTTTTTTTTTCTATACATAATCTTACAACGTATGCAACATCCCTTGCCTGAACAACCATATATTCTATACTTCTTAAAATGTTCTCATTTTACCGTTCATTAATGCTGTGAGTTTCTCCATCTCAATCGTCCACCAAAGTTTATTCTGAATGTCTTGCATTGTTGGTGGGGATCCTATCCATTTTTTGGCTTTTAGACATTGTGTGGTCAAGCATAAAATTGTATGCAAAACGTATTTTTTTATTTCATATAGTTTTTTTTTTTTTTAATTATTTTCGGTTAGACTACAAATGTTATTGCTACTTTATTACATATCTTTCAATTCAGCCCCTCTCCTAGTTATATTCCAGTCTCTCATTCAAAACCTGGTTGCTAGGGTAATTTGAACCCTAGCAATAGATATCTTTCTACCCAGGCCCTCTCCTAATCATATATTAGTCTCTTATTCAAATTAATGCATGGTTGCTAGGGAAATGTGGAACCTAGCAACCAGAAATTCATAACTGGAACTGCTGAACAAAAAGCCAACTAATATAAAAACCACAGAAAATAAAATGTGAAGTCCAAGTGCAAATTGTCTCAGAATATCAAGCTCTAGATCAGGGGAGTCCAACCTGCGGCCTAGGATGGATATGAATGCGGCCCAGCTTGAAGGAGAGAGAAAAAAATGAAGAGAAGGGAAAAAAAAGAAAGAAGTTAAGAAATAAATGTATGGAAATACAGCGAAAACAAGAGTGAAATAACACTTTGTGCTCTCTAAGTCCAGACACATTAACAACCTCATTCTGTCATCTTGTTAGGAACAGGCTTACTATGCCAGGTTGTAACAATGTGGTGACCTATAGAGTAGGGAGGATGGGGGACCCAGTTAGTAATAATAATAAGTCTATTTAATATCCAGGTGTCCCATATTCCAATCTATAGCTCCATCTGGTTATCCAACTGGTATTGTAGCTATTTTCTGTGTATTTTCTTTAATTTTACAAATCAAAAGTTTTTGTGTATTTCATGTGTGGCCCCAGACAATTTTTCTTTTTCCAATGTGGCCCAGAGAAGCCAAAAGGTTGGACACCCCTGCTCTAGATTATACTAAAAGTTAATTTTAAAAGGCTAACATCAGCCAGATGGCTGGCCAAACTACTATGATCCAATCAAGAATCACTCAGTGAAGTGTGGATATATTTTCAGTTAAATTGAGTTATCGGTTGACCTGGTTCAGCTTTCGACCAGTGACCAAACTTTAAAAAGTTCAGGGTGCCGGAGTAGGAGATGAAATGCTTCCAAAGTATCATCAGATTATACCTGTACACTGGCCTACTATACAGTACAGATATAACTGCCACTTGGAATGGAGTAGATCAGGACAGGACAATGTGTATATGGAGTATATTTTAGCTTAACTTTTGTACAATTCAGACAGAAAGTCATAATGTCTTATCAATTTCTTTTAATTAGGTCTTTACGTCAGCTTCCCCAAAATTCCTGTCCCCAAAAAATACAAAGCAAGAGTAAGAAACAATACATCCTTCAAGCTAATGAGCTGCCCCAACAATAAGTGCAGGTTAATGTTACACCCAATCATTAATCGAATGATTAAATCTTTCACAGAGTGGAGGAAGGCGGCAGTCGAGCGTACAGCCATTAATTTCAAATGGAAAAACATTTACACATTACTGGAAGAGAACGACTCTTTAAATCACTTACCAAAACAGGGCTTATTGATCTCCTGTAAAGTGAGCGTATTGGCAAAGCAGTTTCAGGCAGCCATTGAAATTCTACAACAGTGATTTAAACTGTACTGCCCACCCGTGGTACTGCAACCTCCCAAATGAGAGGGATAGATACAACGCACAGAGCTGAAGGGTGAAGACTCATTATCCAAACACAGCTAAGCTTTTTTTTAGCACTTGTGTATCTCAATCTTAACAATATTTAAAGGGTTGGTTCACCTTTAAATTAGCTTTTAGTATGTTACAGAAGCATCTTTTCGATTAGTCTTCATTATTTTTATTTTTTTTTTATATAGTTTTGTTATTATTTGCCTTCTTCTTCAGACTATTTCCAGCTTTCAAATGGGGGTCACTGACCCCATCTAAAAACAAATGCTCTGTAAGGCTACAAATGTATTGTTATTGCTAATTTGTATTTCTCATCATTCTAGTAAGGTCCTATTCATATTCCAGTCTCTTTTTCAAACCAATGTGTGATTGCCAGGGTAATTTGGACACTAGCAACCAGATGGCTGAAACTACAAACCTGAATAAAAAGCTAAATAACTCAAAAACCACAAATAATAAAAAACCAATTGCAAATGGTCTCAGAATATCACTCTCTACATCAAACTAAAAGTTAATGTAAAGGTGAACAACCCCTTTAATTGAGAAACATACCATTTCCATAATTATTTTTGTCAATTAGTAACTGAAGTACCTACAGCTGAAGGTTGCCATGGCAGTCTTGCCTAGAATACTGCAGTGGGTTGGGTACCCGCAAAAAACCTGCAATACCCTGCGGGTTGAGGTTCCGGGTGTGGGTATAGACGCAGGTCGGTGGTTCTGCGGGTTTGTGGGTCGGGCCGCGGGGCTTCTCAATACCGATTTTTACTCCTTTTTGTCTGATGACATCTACTTCCGGTTTACAATGACAGCACTTCCTGTTTTATTCCCTTTTTCCCCTGATCAAGCCTACTTCCGGTTTACAATGACAGCACTTCCTGTTTTATTCCCTTTTTCCCCTGATCAAGCCTACTTCCGGTTTACAATGACAGCACTTCCTAATTCTTGATGGTCAGTGGGTCAGGGTTGTTGATAAGGGTCAGGTAGCGGGTCCAAGTGGGTAAGAATGCGGGTTGCGGATTGCGGGTACAGGTTCCAAAAAATGGACCCGCACAGGACTCTAGTCTTGCCCATCAAATATGGGGTAAACCAAAACGTAAGCTGATCATGAACGAATACATTGGCTCATTAGAGATGGCAACCAAACATGCAGATCTTTGCCCTATTCAGCCACCCACAGATTGGACCATCTCAATGCACTGATGTCTTCTAGGCCTTGTGGGATTTTCTGATCTGCCCAAAAGATATCTGGCCTATGTATACAATGTAGGGCCCCATGCATGGCAGCTAATATTGGCCACCATAGTTCTGCTTTAAAGCATACAAAATCTGCACAGGTCTATATCCTCTTACCTGAGAACATTCCTTTTGTGAAATATTTCTGTTTCATTTTTTTTGCACCTCTAGTTAGCTGGAAAACAAGATGGGGGGGCATCTTCAGGGGCACAAATTATCCAAAGAGATGTAGCCTTTGGCTGGTACAGAAGCACAAAACATAAGGTGTCGCGTGCCTGGTCTAATTGTTGTTCGAGTTTTAGTTCTCCTTTAACATGAGTTTGTTGAAGGGATTTATCACGATCAGTGCATAATGTTCCAAGGGAGACACACTACTGCTTTCCACTGTCAAGAGCAGGGTAGATGGATGTACACAAGAGGAGATGTGTAAAGACTTTTAAATTTAAGGGCTCCAGATAAAAGAATTTCACAGCGAATGAGCCAAGACAGACAGCAGGACGGCACAGAGACCTTTCTATGCACAATAAAAGGAGAAAATAAAAAAGCTCAAAACGCTTTCTACTTTCCCATGTTTTAGCAGAACAAAGCTGGAAATCAGTGTGATATCCCTGAATTATTTATCGCTAAAGAGTATAAGAAGCCTAAGCACAAAGACGCACAAACAGATATAGATCAAACAAGTGAACTCATATAGGCTGCCTAAAATGCATCTCTTTCCAATCATCTCTCTAACAGGCTACGGCCTGAGACCAATTACGTCTCAAGGTATTTCGGGAAAAGAGTCCCTCACACAGCAGAGATTGTTCTCATCCATCACTAACCACAGTAACTACATGGATAAATAGACTATTTTCCTTTCCTTCTCGCTGTGCTTCTGTAACCTGGGATTTCATTAAACCTTGCCTGCTATTTAGACTTTTCCTTTAACAATGATAAAGTCTTGGTGTATATAGTGTGACCTGGGTCTTCTCACAGAATTAAAGTAATCGGCTACAAATGCTGTACATTATGTTTTTGGGTTTTGCACCAGTGCCAGCCCCCACATTTCTTTTAGCAGTGAAGATCTGCGCCTCTTTAATGCCCCCAGTTGCTTCCCATCTTCTTTTCTGCTGATTCGAATTTTGTGGCAGCTCGGAAACTCAACAGCTGCCTAGAGGACAATGAACATGTGCTGTGCCACTGGCATTTAACAGAATGGCCTTTACAGATTCAAGATGGCGACCGACTGTGGATAACTTGGCAGATCCTCATTGTGGCATAGCAGATCCTCAATGTTGTAGGACTGCTGAATCTCTGCACTGGTACAGTAAGTTCAGCATATAAAATGCAAACATTCTAGCTGTATTAATTTTTAGGGTTCACTTTTCACTTAAATGGGTTGTTCACCTTTGAGATGACGTTTAGTATGATGTAGAGAGTGATATTCTGAGACAATTTGCAATTGGTTTTAATTTTTTATTATTTAAGGTTTTTGAGTTATTTAGCTTTTTATTCAGCAGTTCTGCAATTTGCATTTTAAGCAATCTGGTAGCTGGGGTCCAAAATACCCTAGCAACCATGTATTGATTTGAATAAGAGACTGGAATATGAATATGAGTGGGCCTGAATATAAAGATTATAAATAAAAAGTAGCAATAACAATACATTGTAGCCTTACAGATCATTTGTTTTTTAGGAGGGGTCAGCGACGCCCATTTGAAAGCTGCAAAGAGTCAGAAGAAAAAGACATTAAAAAATTAAAGCCAATTGAAAAGTTGCTCAGAATTGGCCATTCTATAACATACTAAAAGTTACCTAAAAAGTGAACCAAACCTCAGCTTCCAAAGCAAATAAATGACAATATCCTGTGTTCTTACAATTCAAACAGTTTTATACGACAGAAAGGGTTCAGCTTTAATTATATTTGTAACAGACTTCTTAAAAAAAATAAACAAAGTATGGGACCTGCCTGTTATCTAAAATGCTTGGGGGTTTCTGGATAATGGATCTTTCCTTAATTTGGAAGCTTGTCTGCCAAGGGGACATTTAAGTGAAGCATAACAAACCAAATCATGTTGAGTTTTATGGGGCCACTTTTTTTCTTTTTTTAATATATCATATTTCCTATCAGTTTAAAATAAATGAATAAAATAATATAATAATAAAATAATAAGCAAGAAAGGGAGTAGACAATGTCTGGGTAAGGATGTGTATATATATATATATATATATATATATATATATATATATATATATATATATATATATATATATATATATATATATATATATATATATATATATATATATATATATATATATATATATATATATATATATATATATATATATATATATATATAAAGACCAAAATCTGGTGCACACATAACAATTGTTACTGCCTAGGTGCTGGTTATAATAAATCATAGATAAAGCAACAAAAACCGCACTCACAGGACTTTTGAAGGTGCAAAATCAACAAATATTTATTTCAACGTTTCGGCTATTCACTTAAGCCGTCATCAGGAAGTGAAAAGCACACACACACAAACACTGCCATTTAAAGATCCCCCTTGGCGCCAAAACCTCTTGTATGACGTCACAAGTGGGTGTGTATGATGATACAGAAACAGTGTAAATCCCCACAAAGATGTATACTTTCGTGTATATACAAAAAACCATAATGTGACCACGTGACAAACTTCATTAATAGTATTCACCGTATATTATGACCAAATGTGTAGTGATATTCCTCCGCCCCAGTGATCCAACCTAGATCGCCAGTATATCAAGAGTGATCCAGTGAGTAGAGCCACCGGAGGATATGCCAGCTGCTTCGCTCCCATATCGCCCATTCCTGCAACTTCCCTTATCACATAAGCTACTCACGCAACTAGATCCGCTCCAGACTGCCCCCGTCATGCTTGTTCAATTCTGTGCCTCCGTTCGTAAGCGGAGTTCACCCGTGCGCCTGCAGGACTGGCCCCGCCTCTCTCACGTACTGTCAGCGAATGGGAAGCCTTACCGTGCATAAAGCCGGTGCGGCCCCTCCTCTCACCACAGCAGCTATTTGACAGCTCCTCTGTAAACATCGCGGTGTGAGTCCCGTGGCAGGTCATCTCACCCCTCTATTGTTTGCATTGGTCTCGCATCGTGCGCACAGGCCACCAATTGGCACCAATGCGCCCGAATGGTTGAGCCACCTCGGGTCAGGGTATACCTTCTTGGAACCTTACAGATGTAGTCACAGGGAGTACGGAGGGTTAATCGCCTATTGCAATCAGGGTTGGCAGTACATACTCTTATCCGTCAGTTAATTATGAGTAGCGTGATAAACGTGATAAAAAGCGCAGAATTAGGGCCGACCTTCATTTGTAGCTCGCATAACCCCCCCGGTGGGTCTAAGAAGTGAAAAAATAATAATAAACGATCGTTACACGGGTAATTGCTGTTAAAAACATGTTTTGACAGCAATTACCCGTGTAACGATCGTTTATTATTATTTTTTCACTTCAAGAGTATGTACTGCCAACCCTGATTGCAATAGGCGATTAACCCTCCGTACTCCCTGTGACTACATCTGTAAGGTTCCAAGAAGGTATACCCTGACCCGAGGTGGCTCAACCATTCGGGCGCATTGGTGCCAATTGGTGGCCTGTGCGCACGATGCGAGACCAATGCAAACAATAGAGGGGTGAGATGACCTGCCACGGGACTCACACCGCGATGTTTACAGAGGAGCTGTCAAATAGCTGCTGTGGTGAGAGGAGGGGCCGCACCGGCTTTATGCACGGTAAGGCTTCCCATTCGCTGACAGTACGTGAGAGAGGCGGGGCCAGTCCTGCAGGCGCACGGGTGAACTCCGCTTACGAACGGAGGCACAGAATTGAACAAGCATGACGGGGGCAGTCTGGAGCGGATCTAGTTGCGTGAGTAGCTTATGTGATAAGGGAAGTTGCAGGAATGGGCGATATGGGAGCGAAGCAGCTGGCATATCCTCCGGTGGCTCTACTCACTGGATCACTCTTGATATACTGGCGATCTAGGTTGGATCACTGGGGCGGAGGAATATCACTACACATTTGGTCATAATATACGGTGAATACTATTAATGAAGTTTGTCACGTGGTCACATTATGGTTTTTTGTATATACACGAAAGTATACATCTTTGTGGGGATTTACACTGTTTCTGTATCATCATACACACCCACTTGTGACTTCATACAAGAGGTTTTGGCGCCAAGGGGGATCTTTAAATGGCAGTGTTTGTGTGTGTGTGCTTTTCACTTCCTGATGACGGCTTAAGTGAATAGCCGAAACGTTGAAATAAATATTTGTTGATTTTGCACCTTCAAAAGTCCTGTGAGTGCGGTTTTTGTTGCTTTATATATATATATATATATATATATATATATATATATATATATATATATATATATATTTTTTTTTTTTTTTTTTGTTTTTTAACATAATCACGTACATAAGGAAACATAAAAGAGTACCCCTTCAGCATCCTAATATTAAAACAAATTATTATTATATAGGTGTACAATATACATTTCAAGAACGATGCAAAATAAGCAATAAAGAAAAAATAATAGATTCCAGTAAATCCTATACATAAATTGGATATTAGATATAGCTTCCCTTCTACAGGGAAGTTTTAGCTCAGAGACAGCACTGAACACAAACACAAATCTCAAAAGATATATAGATAGCCCTAACCTAGGCAAGCCACCATGCAGACATTTTTTCAGTGTATGAAATTTTAAAAGCACAGCCAATTTTTGTGAAATAACCCGTTACCGCCTATAAAAATAAACATTTTACATTAATTATCACAATATTATATAGAACTTACTGATGTGTTTTAGGCGAGTTCAGTAGGAGCTTTCTGTTACATGGTAAATCAGATCCAGCAGCTCACAATTGGCACCCGGGAATGTTATGGACGTGGCAGAGATGTGGGGGAAGTGTGACTGCATTTCCATGGCTTTCTATTCTTACCAGGGCCCTAAATCTGCAGCATTAGCCAACTCTGGTGCGTTTCCACTTCCACTAAAACTAAACCGTAGTAAGAAGAGCACATGGAAATACACACAAAAGCACTCGGAGAAATCACATCTGACTACAATAAAAGTCAGCGAATACAATCTGTCAGATGGGATTTTCAACGCGAGTAGTCATTTTCGTGAAGTGCACAAAAATGAGAAATCTGAGCAAGTCTTTCAGTCAGTAATGAGGAGAGGCAGCAGCGTTTTTAAAATAATTAGATTTTGACATCCAGCTGACTGAATCTGGATCAATAAATGAGCTTGCCCTTTATAGTCTGCAGCCCAAGAGGCAAAAACCAAGACGTGGGCAGAGTCACTACTTTGGTAGCTGCCAAAAGACCTATAGGTTACAGGGTATAAAGGGACAGGGCCTGAGTTTAAAGGGGCACTAAACCCACAATTAGAGTTGCCACCCGGCCGGTATTTTACCGGCCTAGCCGGTAAAACACCTGCCAAGGCCGGGGCCGGTATTACAAATTTACCGGCAATACAATTGCTGGTAATTTGTAATAGCCTTTAAAAAAAGCCCCTGGCCTGCCCCCGATTCGCAAAGAACTTACCTTTTTTCCAGCGCTGTGCGATGTTGCTCCGCCCCTTTTGTGGCACACAGCGTAGCTCCGCCCCCTTTTAGCATCATGGACCGCCCCCTTTTGGTGCCAGTCCCCCACTGGCCGGTAAAATTTTTTAATAAAGGTGGCAACCCTACCCACAATGCCTTGTCTGGGTTCCAAAGATTTTCCTCCATTACATGCATTGCAATTTGCAACTGAAGAAGCCACACAGATTGGTTGTTATACATTTTTAAGAATATAGGTATGGGATCCATTATCCAGAAAGCTCCAAATTACAGGAAGGCTATCTCCCATAGACTCCATAATAAGCAAATAATTCTACTTTTTAAAAAGGATTTTCCATTTTCTCAGTAATAATAAAACAATATATGCCATGTGCTTGTCCCTAACCAAATATAATGCATTCTTATTGGATGCAAAGCCAGCTAGTTGGGTTTGTTTAAAAGGAAAACTATACCCCCCAAACAATGTAGGTCTCTATAAAAAGATATTGCATAAAACAGCTCATATGTAAAACCCTGCTTCATGTAAATAAACCATTTTCATAATAATATACTTTTTTAGTAGTATGTGCCATTCATTGGGTAATCCTAAATAGAAAATTGCCATTTAAAAAAAATAAGGGCCGCCCCTGGGATCGTATAATTCACGGTGCATACAAACAAACCATACATGTTAGGTCACATGAGCCAATTAACAGACAGAGTTCTGTCTTTTGCTTCAACACTTCTTCCTGTTAAGTTAAGAGTTGTAGTATTTCTGGTCAGGTGATCTCTGACGCAGCACACAGACCATCACAAAATGGTGGCTCAAGGCAAGAGATTTAAAAGGGCAATATTTACTAAAATATATAGACCAGTTTGGGGAGATTCTTTATTATGCCATTTAATATGATGTAAACTATCTGTTGCTTAAGTGTTCATTTTGGGGGGTATAGTTTTCCTTTAAGGTTTACATTATTTTTAAGTAGATTAAAGATCCCTTATCTGGAAAAACCTAGGCAGCAGCATTCTGGATAACCGGTCCAATAACTGTATTTTGATATAGTGAAAATTCAATATTTTTGTGCAACAAGTGAAGCAACGTTTCGGGCTTAACCAGCTAAAGGGCTGGTTAAGCCCGAAACGTTGCTTCACTTGTTGCACAAATAAATTGAATTTACACTATATCGGAGTGCTGCTGAAATATGTTTGGAAGTATGGATCGGACCTGAGCAGACAGAGTCACAGTCAGCACCCAACGCTACAAAACGCAGTGAGGATTGTGTAGCACTACTTTGTGTGTTTGTGAATAGCTGTATTCTGAAAGCCAGTTGCTTTAAGTTGTTCATTCACTTTAATGCAAGGATGCTGGGCCAGATCTTCCTGATCATGTTGTGTCCTACAAGGATCCACTGGGAGATGACCAGATCAACTCACTGATGTGGTTCTCTAACCTGACACATATTGGTTGGGCACCCATCATGAAGCCCCCATTACAAGGGCCAATATGCTGCCAATCTGGCATCTTGGTATGGCCAACTCAGGCATTCCACTGCAAAACATTGCTGGGAAGACTAAACCGGCGAGTAACATTGTAAAGTGCAAATTAAATGTGAAATGAATGATAGGGTATTTGTAGATGACTTATTCCTAGGAAGTTATGTTCTGCCCAATATCTAATGCTTTCTGTTGCCATTTAGCAGATGGCAATACTGGGTTTATTTTGCCTTGAACAGATTGCAAAGCTGCTAAACATTTCTAGTAACACAAGGTTTCAATGCAAAAGTCTCCCGCCTAAAAAAAAACAACATTAAAAAAAACCCATAGAAAAAGAAGTAACAAAGACAGTGTCTTCTGCCTGTCACTCTTAGACGGAAATATAGCATTTCACCTGCTGGCACATACGTTGAGACTAGGCATTCAGGGCATACATTCATTCTGTTGCCTCATGAAGATTATGTGCTGGATCCCTAGGCACTACTGTGGAGGCGCAACCACTGACAAATTGCTGCCCTGGATTCTTGACAGGGGAAAATCATTGAAGAATGCATAACCTATACTTGCTGTGGCTTTAGAAAGCAGAAAGGTCCAAACCTCTAGCTGCTTGCCATTCACTAGACTAAAGCTGGCCAACCATTCAGTCAGTGATTTTGGGCAGAAATAAAGCCGCATCAATGGCTAAAGCTGGCCAACCATTGAAAGATCTGTTTGTTTGGAGAGGTTGCCAAACAAGTGGATCCTTCCCTGATATGTTCACAGTGAGGTGGGCTATATCAGGCTGATCCAATTATTTGGCGCATCACAATGATGGGAATAGAGGCTGTCGGGGAGGGGACCACATCAACGAGCCAATGTGGTCATTGTCCCAATGAGAATTTTAAACCAGTCCAATCAATATATGGCTGGCTTATATCAGGCTGGCCAGTCGGTGTGCCCTATACAAGGGCAGATAAGCTGCTGAAGGAGGCAAATTGGTAGTAAAAATCTGCCTGTGTATGGCGACTTTAACACACAGCAAGGTAAAGAGAGCAGCAACTAGGACAGAGCCTCACTTTACATTAGAAATGTCTTATAAACAGGAAAACTTGAATGGACAAGCTGGGAATGGTCAATCGGGCTCAAACCTTCAACGTCCACAAGGCTGAAATGTATTATCAAGGTCATGGACTGGTGAAAAAGTCGATGTTGGATGTCTCCACCCAATCTCTGATACACTCTCTCCTGCACTTAACCACCTATTCAATCTTTCACTCTCTACTGGTACCTTTCCATCATTATACAATCAAGCACTAATCACTCCTATCCTCAAAAAACCTTCCCTTGATCCCAGCTCTCCCACTAACTATCGACCGGTCTCCCTTCTTCCATTCGCATCCAAATTACTAGAAAGGCTTGTTTACAAACGCCTGATCCAGCACACTCGACTTCCGCCCATCACACTCGACTGAAACTGCACTCACCAAAGTAACCAATGATCTTCTATTGGCAAAGTCTAAAGGTCATTATTCCATTCTAATCCTTCTAGATCTCTCTGCAGCCTTTGACACAGTTGACCACACACTCCTCCTTGACATTCTATACTCAGCTGGCATTCGGGACACTGCTCTTTCATGGTTTACATCTTATCTGTCTGACCGTTCCTTTAAAGTTTCCTTCTCTAACTCTACTTCTACTACTTTCCCACTCTCTGTTGGAGTTCCTCAAGGCTCTGTTCTTGGCCCCCTGCTGTTCTCGCTCTATACAACTTCACTAGGAAAACTCATTCAGTCATTTGGACTTCAGTATCACCTTTATGCTGATGACACCCAGCTCTACTTGTCTACTCCTGATCTTTCTAATTCTGTCCTTTCCCAAGTCACAGACTGTCTCTCTGCTGTCTCCTCCTGGATGTCACAGCGCCACCTGAAACTGAACCTTTCTAAAACAGAACTCATCATATTTCCTCCAAGATCTTCCCCTGTCCCTCAGATATCACTCACCGTAAACAACACCACCTTTCATTACACCACACAGACACGCTGCCTAGGAGTCATCTTTGACTCTCATCTGTCTTTTTCACCACACATTCAAACACTCGCAAAATCTTGCCATATTCAACTGCGCAACATTGCTCGAATACGACCCTATCTCAGTTCAGAATCAACTAAAACACTGATTCAGTCTCTCATCATCTCCCGCCTTGATTACTGCAACTTACTCCTCACAGGTATTCCAACAAGTCACCTTTCACAACTCCAATCTATCCTAAACGCGGCCGCTAGACTCATTCATCTAGCTCGCTGCTCAACATCAGCTGCTCCCATATGTATGTCCCTTCACTGGCTCCCAATCTCTTCTAGAATCAAATTCAAATTACTTACACTCACATTCAAGGCCCTTAATAATGAAACCCCTCCCTATATTTCATCTCTAATCTCCGAATACACTCCTTCACGAAACCTACGCTCTGCTTCTGATCTTCGCCTCACTTCTCCTCTGGTCACTTCTGCCCATTCTCGTCTACAAGACTTCTCTCGGCTTCTGCTTTTCTCTGGAACTCTCTGCCACAAGCTGTCAGACTTTCTCCTTCCTTCCAAACTTTCAAGCGCTCCTTAAAGACCCACCTGTTTAAAGAGGCCTATTCGATGTACCTTAATTAATCATTGCTGTATCAAAAATGACAAAGTGTTTATATAATCCTAATGTCTCAATTGTACCCTAACCTTTTAGTTTGTAAACCCTATTGTACTCTGTAATCCTTGTCTGTTATCCACCATTTATTCCCTGTTTGCTATATCTGCAGTAAAGCACTGCGTATCTTGACAGCGCTATATAAATAAATGATGATGATGATGTTTATTACGCTAAAGGCTTCTTGAACAAATTTCCTCCAACAGTCTCCAAAACCCCTATCTTCACCCATTCCACAGAAAAGAGTGGTCGCCAGAAGCCAGCTAGATACCATCCTAGAATTGACCATGTAAAACAGTTCTCACACTACTCTGTGCCAAGGGCCAGTATTTCCATTCACACACAAAATAACATATAAATATATCTCTATATCTATCTAGATGTACAGGTATAGGATCAGTTATTCAGAAACCAGTTATCCAGACAGCTCCGAATTATAAAAGGCCGTCTCCCGTAGCCCAATTTTATCCAAATAATCCAAATTTTAAAAAATTATTTCTTTTTTCTCTTTAGTAATAAAACAGTACCTTGTATATGATCCAAACTAAAGCTCCCCATAGACGCGACGATTCTTCCTGCTGAACGACCAATTTTAGGGAAGTCCGACCAATCCTTCAAATTATCGTGTGGTTAGTGGGATTCGAACGATCGTACATCTTACGATTTTTCGACCGACATCTGTCAGGAAATTGATCGTCCAGGTCAAAAAATCTTGTCGGTTCCAGTGCAATCTATCTATGTTTGCAGGGCCAAGCAGGCAGCTCCCCTTTGTTTTCCTGGCAAATTGGTCTTTTTAGTTGATGGCCAATTCGTACGATCGTTCCGAGAAAATAGTGGTCTTACGGAAAGATCTGTTAACCGGAAAGCCCCAGGTCCCAAGCATTCTGGATAACAGGTCCCATACATCCATGTATGTATGTATGTATGTATGTATGTATGTATGAATCCAGGGTAAAATAATTAAATACATACATTTGACATGGACCAGTATTCCGGATAGTCAATTTCATTCCATCATGAGCATTGGACATTTCGATCCCTGCAAGAATAAAGGCTCCAGTGTGGACGGAAAGGTGGGATGCACGGGAAGATGAAACGAAAGGGTTTGTTAAAGAGAATCTGGAGTGCTGCTCCCTGTTACAAGTGTATGTAATTAAAAGACATGGAGAAGAACTTATGAATCAATACCCATTTCGCTGCAAGGGGCAGAGGTTCAAAAAACTGTCGGCTACTATCAAAGGAGCCAGCAAGACAAAGTGTGCTCACACAGAGCCATATACTGAGAGGAGCGCAGAAGAGAGAGAGAAAACTGTAAGGCTTGTATCAGAGTGCAGCTGGCTTAGGCTTTGATTTGCTCGCTACGCCTTTCCTGATGAGGCAGACTAATGATAAGCCAGGGTCTCTAATGAAGACAGTACATTCCTTTCTGTATAATTGCACATGCTACCAACGCCTGGAGAAGACTTTAATAAACAAAGGCAGCTTTAATAATTCAGGCTTTTACACACACAGCAGCCGACGCGCCTGTCAGAAGCACTCCATTAAGCGAATGCTGAATTTCCTTCTCTTCTCAGGGGCTTGCCATGGGTCTGAAAGGGTCTCGCCGAAGCTCGAGAAACTGGCTGCGAATCCCATTAGTATTAATTATGCTCATTTCCAGCCAAACCATGCACTTTTATAAACAGTATTAGAAGCCACTTCTGTCCCCAGCGCATACAGACAGGATGCTGCAATACAGTGTTCATTAAAAAAAAAAAAAGTCATTAATGCACAAGCAAAAGTTCCGGACAACACTTTCTGGTGATTGGGGTGTGACAATGGCACAGTGCTGTTTGCTTGGTATGAAAACACAAGTTCTATATGGATGTACGAGGAAGGAGCCCATGCGTGCAATGCAGTGAGCAGAAATGGGGAGGGGGTGCAATTTTATTGTTTATTTCCATATTCAGGTGCACCTTGTCTGAGCACGTGATAAACAGGTAGGTTTGATTTAAGAAGCAGGACGGTTTCCCCATAAAGCTTGTATAGATGGAGAGCAAGCCAAAGCACCAGCATGTTGTTACAGACACTCTGTCCTGCACAAAGCAAAGCCCAAGCAAAAGCCTGACTGCCTGCCATTGGAATGAAAGGATAATTACCCATACAAGTCCAAGCATCACTCGAAGGCCTGATAAATGAGGCTGCCGTACACATGAAAGATGAACATTTATTCTGGACAATTAAGGTAATTGGAGCCATTGACAAGCATTATAGAATAACCTTGTATTATTACTGTCAGCGCCCTAGCTTCTCAGCGAAAATGATGCCCTCAGCCTGTACAAACCACACCTCTCAAAGAGCCCCTAAATAACAGTAACACTCCCTTAGCTGTACAGGGCAATAAACGGATCTACACTGACTGGCTAACTGCAGCCCCACATTATTGGCTGAACTACAACTCCCAGAATCCTGCTGGGAACGGCGGTTAAACAACAGCCGGAGGGTCACCATTGGTTCTGAACAAATTTCTAATAAAAATTAATTAAAAAGCATTGCAGCCAGTCAGCAAGTCGCAGCATCAATCTGAATGATCATGTACTAAAGCAGAGACTTAATAACAACACAGGTTAATGGGACTAAGAACTTGGAAATATCTGCTCGACTTCCCAATCAATGTATAGTTATAGAACATACAATACAAAACACACAATATATATCATTGCCAGGGCAGATGGGATAAAAACTAACCGCAACTTAATCAATTAAGGGGTTGAGAAAAAAAGCAAATGACCAGAAAGGTCCCAGCACTAATACTTAAAAGTATAATAGAAGTGGGATCCCAGCACCCAAGGGGCTTAGCGGTACCTGAGCATATCTGTTCCTCCTAGGGTGACAGGAAAAACTTGCTGTAGTAGTTAAAGACCACACAGAGGCAGAGCCGCAGAATTCCCGGAGGCAGAATCCACACGCTGCTCCTGACCCCTCCCGTCTAAGCACTGCAACGCGATGGAAGACCAAGGCTATAATTCCTACTTTATAATTATGCACCAGTATTGATCCAGCTTTTAATTAGCCCTGACCATCACAGGAACATTAAGCAGGCAGGCAATTTTCCCAGCTCAAAAAAAAACCCGATGTACCTGGTTGTAATAAGAAAAAAAAAAAAAAAAGTTTACAGCTCATCCAAATATCACACTTGGACAGGAGGTCATTCATCAACTCTGCATTAAACATTCTGCTTATACTGCCATAGACAAAAAGTTAAAGTTTGCAAAATGTTTAAACTTTTGAGAATTATCTATTGACTCTAGCAGAATTCTTTTAGTACCCATCAGTGGACTTAGTTGCCCCTTGAGTTTCAGCATTGAAATGTCCCTTAAAGGAGAACTAAACCGCCCATAGGAGCCTGTCTTTAGTGCACTTGCCCCAACTAA
Organism: Xenopus laevis; assembly: GCF_017654675.1. Taxonomy (NCBI): domain Eukaryota; kingdom Metazoa; phylum Chordata; class Amphibia; order Anura; family Pipidae; genus Xenopus; species Xenopus laevis. The sequence continues at coordinate 124,578,835 of NC_054375.1, read as the reverse complement.
ATAGTGGTGTTATAAAAACCTGAAGACCCCCTGAACACGGTCTGTTTATGCAGAGTTGCACAGCAAGGTTGGTGGCAACCATCTTCAGCAACATTACACCCAGTTCAGCCACCAGCATGTGCACTGGATGCCAATCTGTCCAATGCAGCCAAAGATGGCGACCACCCACAATGTTGCACAACTCCATAAATACAGACAATGTACAGGAGAGCCCTGCTGGTGATCACTATTGCTTTGTGCAAATTGTAAATTATAAGTATAGAAAATAGTCACCTCTTAGTACCACTGCCTGTATAAAAGTACTTTGCCTTCAGCCGTGTGCCTTTATATAGTCATGGTGTGACTACTATTCTTAAAATACACAAGAGCCATAAATATCCAGTAAATTTTATCTTTATAAATGTTACATAGTGATGTCACCAGTTATAATTGGTGCTTAGTGATGTAATTTCTGTCACACGACTCACTGAAACTTTTGAATTATAATAAATAAAGTACCACCTGTTGTAAAATATGAGGATATTAGAAGTTACCTTGGAGTCCCATGACCTATATAAAAGCACTGAGCCTTTAGCCTGGTCATGGAACTCCTCGTTGACTTATAATATCATTATATTTAACAATATATTTTTCTCTATATATTTTACAACAGGTAGTACATTATTTGAATGCATGGAAGGGCAACATCAGAAAAGTTAACATTTGCAAGTAGGAAGTGAACAACCCCTTTGATGTTGTCTCCTAGGTCTTAAAGTAGTTACTTATTTTTGAATTCCTGGCTTGGCGGCAAATTTTGATTGCATTAAAACCAGTTGTACTGCCAAACAGCCTCATGTAGGCTACCAGTTCTCACATGGGCCTTCAAATAGCCAATCATAGACCTTACTTGGTACCCCAAGACCTTTTTGAAGCTTGCGTTGCTCCCCAACTCTTTTTATATTTGGATGTAGCTCATGGGTAAAAAAAAGTTGGGGATCCCCAGTATAAAGATATATGTCAGTATCACTTTAAGATAATAAATATAATCAAGCAGATAAAAGAGATAGGATAGTGAGTTATAAGGGGAAGTACAGACATCTTGGAAAATCTAAACTGGGTGTTTCTAAAAAACTAAACAGCACATAAGGTTCTGCAATGTCGAAACCTAATATATTACAACAGAAAAGGGCAAGCAGTGACAACCAATTCAATGTGAGAAATAATTTTAGCTGCATCTTTTCTTTCCCCTGTCACCCGGTGTGTGTTCTGTCAAATACGAACAGGTTTTAACAAGCACCAAACATGTGGGTATGCTCTTTCATAAAAGAGCGTTTTTTAACAAGCACCGAACACACGCCTGTGTCAGCAGAAAGAGCTTTTTCACTTGTCAAAAGATGTAGAGTTAATAGGAGTTCCTACATAAACTACTGACAGGAACGCTACATGATATCCAGCAACTGCTTTTACTGAAAGGGAGTATTCCATCCTTTCCAGTAACATTGTAGCCGAGGTTTCAAAAAGACATGTCCCACCAAGTTTAAACTTTTTCCCCAAGTAAATTCTAAACTTTTAGTTGATTCAGGTGGCAAAAAAACAAACCCATCTAAGCCATCTGTATTTTCCCTTAAAATGACAACTGAGCCCTGGATCAAATAAAATGGACTGGAAGAAGTAAAAACAGATTAAATTGTAGTGTGTTGAGACATCCTTAAATGAGGGGATCTGGGGATTTTAATGGACAACAAGCTGTGTAACACTAAGCAGAGTCAGTCAGTGGCTACTAAAGCAAATACAGGGCATTAACTCAATGGATGAAAACATAATATTGTCTCTTTATAGATTCATGGTATGTATTACAGTTCTGGGCCTCAGTCCTTAAACAATAAGGAAAGTCACAATACCTGGGGGGGGGGGGGTGCCAAAATATATGCATCCCCCAGTGATTGTAATCACTTACCTGATCTACCTGGCTGGTGATCCTGTAAGTAGAAAACTGCATTGGTCTGTGGTTCTTTTCAACAAGCACCACTAGCCACTGACAGACACTGCCTAGATTTACACAGCTTGTTATCCATAAAAATCCCAAGATCTTCTCAATTAAGAATATCCTAACACGCTATCATTTAGTCTATATCTCACAGTTATGTTATTTCAGCAAATGAGCTGAAAAGAGATGTGCAACTAAACCGAAAAAGGACTCGAAGAATTAAAAGTTGAGTAAAGACAATAAAGGTTTGTTTTCTCTAGAGAAAAGATGCTTGCGATGGGACATGATTACTCTTTACAAGTACATTAGAGGACATTATAAACATTTCTAGACATGGAGAAGAACAAGGGCCACCACTTTAGAGCTGAAGAACCAAACTTTCCTTTGAAGCCGTGAAAACAGTTCTTCACAGTGAGAGCAGTGAGGTTGTGGGAGGCCAGATTGTGGTATGACTTCCTAGATAAGCATAATATCCAAGGCTACTAATATCAGCATTCAGTTCAAACGCAGCATTTAGATGCAGATCCTTAGTGTTGAGCCAAATGAACCTTAAAATGTGGTGCTTCCCCCTACAGTAGCTCAAATCAGTTGATGTTAGTTGTAGAAAGACCTACTCTAAGCAACTGAATTGGTATTTTTTTTTATTGTTTTTGAATTTACCCCAGCTTTCAAATGGGGGTCACTGACCCCATCTAAAAAGTAAATGCTCTATAAAGCTACATACATATTTTTATTGCCACTTTTTATTACTCATCTTTCTATTCAGACCCTCTCCTATTCATATTCAAGTCTCTAATTTCGATCAATGCATGATTGCTAGGATAACTTGGATGCTAGCAACCAGACTGCTGAAATTGCAAATTGGAGCGCTAATAAAAAAAGCTAAATAATCCCAAATAATAAAACATGAAAACCAAATGCATATTGTCTCAGAATATCACTCGCTACATCATACTAAAATTTACCTCAAAGGTGAACATCCCCTTTAAGAGAAATGAAATCTAAGATAATCACACACAAAGGTCCATTCTTGCTGGACTGTGTTACATGAAACAATTTGTAGATTTGCATTTATCTCTGCAGAGCCCTAGAGACCAAATACAAGCTCTTTCCAGAAGACTGAGAAGATTTACCCTGGGGCTGGGTTTGCCATTACCAGGCGATAACGGACTGTGAGTGAAGATGGATGTTGCTGCTACTGAAGCTGCGGAGAAGTACACTATTGCTTGTCCTGCTTGGTCACCCGTAACAAACATATTTTTTTCACTTCTGGTGCTTTTTGCAAGGTACCAAATCAAAAAATAAATGCAGGTATGGATATGGTTACATCCACCTCATAACTGTCTTGCTCAAAATGTTTAAGCAAATAAAGGTATGGGATCCCATAGACACCAATTTTTTTTAATAATGATTTCCTTTTTCTCTGTAGTAATAAAACTGTAGCTAGTACTGGAATGGATCCAAGCTAAGATATAATTAATCCTTATTGGAAGCAAAACCAGCCTATTAGGTTTATTTAATGTTTACATGATTTTCTAGTAAATTTAGGTATGACGATCCAAATAACAAAGAACCGCTATCTGGAAACCCCCCAGGTACCGAGCATTCTGGATAACAGGTCCAATACCTGTACCATCCTACAGATATCTGTAGTGAGCATCACCAGAGACACTTGACAACTGTGCACACAGCATGTCCCCAGTAACACACACACTTTTAATTGAAGGAACAAGCACATAGAAGTCTTCAGTGTTGACCATAAATCTAATGGAGCATAAATCTAGGCTGGAGGTCGGCCATACTAACCATCAGCAGAAATTAAGTATGGCACAGCCTATTGCATTGTGTCTACTCAAAACATCACAGACTTGCAAATAAAACACTCCTTGTTGCCAAGCAATAGGCCAAAATCAAGCCAAATATTTAGCCTTTAGACCAAAACGGTTCACATAAATTGGCCAAGCAGAGGTTTCAGTCTAGGGCTACTTTTTGTTAATGATCAAGAAGTCATATTCTCTATAGTTAAGTCAAGAGTGGTCACATTTGCAGCCAATGTCCACCTTGTATGGGCACTTGTTGTGTTACTGGATTTATTTATGTAAAATGCCTCTTAAATTCCTAGACGACCAACAAACTTATGTACTGACATCAAAAAAAAAAAGTGTGCTGATAATGTAGCTGTCTATTATTTTGATGATCAGTCATTACCAAGGATAATGTCACACATTTCAATTCAGATATTGTCTTTCCCTTGATTCCCCAACAATCAATGGCCATCAATACACTCATGCATTTATCACCAGAAAAAAAGTTTAGGTTCTATAGATCTCTCCAGAAAATGCCAGTATGTATACTGGAGTACCAGGGCAATATAGGAATCCCGCCATCCTAAACTTTTTAATAACATAAAAACCAGGGATGTACTAAAGGTAAGCTGAAGTCCCTAAGAAGTAATGTAAAACCTTCAAACAATCCAAATCAGAAAAATCGTAGCTACTCATAACAGAACAATTTCTATGCCATCCCTGTTCCTTGCCAGTCGCCGCATGGGAAAAAAAAAAAATCTTTGCATGGTCTGGTTGCCCAACCCGGCAGATAATTTGTTGGCCTGTAAACTGTCACATCGTATTCTGAGCTTGCTAATGTGACCACAGCGGGTACAGAAGCCTGCTCCACGGTTATCACCAAATATTTATACAACTTCAAGCATTTTACAGTAGCCTAGCCTTGGACTCTAGGGGTATTACTACATTATATAACCAAAACAAAATGAGGACAAAAACACCCCGTCTGTGAGGCGTCTCTGGAACATTAAATATTTAAAGATTAAAACAGTCTCCAGACACTCTGATCTGAAGGTTTAAATATTAAAGCTATTTTTCAAGCTTGTGTTACTAATGTATTGCTGCTTTTTTTCTTTCTGCACTACAGGTTTTTGTTCCTGGGAAGAAAAGTTAAGCATAAATCCACCATTCTGTAAGGCCACTTAACAATACAGGCATGGGCCTTGACTGCAAGCCCTTTCACAAAAGGACGTTCTTTGTATCTCTAAGAGTGGTTGTCAGACTACTTGTATATTGGGGAACTTTACGGATGTTAGGAAGGCAGCAAAGAGATGATGTAGCCCCTTTGCTTTGCAATAATATAGGGAGTTATCAATGTGTACCTACCAATCTTATCTAAGGGAAGACAGAGAGAAGTGTTAGGAGAAACACTATACTCTTATGATATTGGCATGAAGCCCTATGCTTGCTGATGATAAAGCTTTCTTCTGCCAGCTAAGAATGAGCTAATTGGCAGGATTTGCAACCCACCGTTCACAACAGTGTGGGCCCAAATACTACCGTAAACCATTTGTCATAGTGCACAGTAAAGAAACTGTAACACAGGTTAAATTTAAGCAAATTGCAATAATAGTAAGTTGCCCTTTATCTTGGATTTTTATGAAGGATTGTTTATGTAAATTTCTCAACAGTGCTATGGGGTCAGATCAAAATCTCAATGTAGTCATCAGTATGTGTATGAGTACTTGATCCTGTGAAGTCGGTACATAAATCCTTCGACTCCGACTCCTCAGTTTATGGCTGAGATCGGACAGGTTAAAAGATTTCTGACGGCTGCGGGTAATATCTCTGCATGTATTTCCGATCGTACAATTTTACAGATGGAGACTGTCCCTAGTTTTGGTCGGACATAACTTTCGTACGATTGTTGTCAGGGGCAGAACATCGGCTGATCTGTTCTTTTGTACTTTATTTGATCAGAATGGTCAGTGGCAGGTAGGGAGATGGGGGAAGTCTGATTCGTACGATCGGATCTTTGCGTCTGTGACCAGCTTAAGCCAATTTTTTTTTATTTTGTTTAATTCTTTTTGGTGTTTAAATTCTTTAAAGTTTTGTTCTGCAGCTCCTGCGTTTACAACGTTAACTTTAATCGCTAGTGTATAATTTAACTTAGCATCCAGAGAATAAATTCAATGACATACTGAAACATGAAATATATGAAAAGGAATCTGAAAAGAAATGCAAGTCATACAAATATTAATAACTAAAATGGTCAATTTTTTTAGGAGCAAAGTGGATCCAATTGGAAAACGCCAGGCTTCAGAGGGGAGCTTGAAACAAGACTGGGAGTAAAAATAAGCCCTAGCAATTAAAGTACACAGAAGTGACCCAGCCCAATACACAATGATTTCTATGGCTTCTTACAGCAACCCCTCTGAAATCCACAGATTGCTAGTCTGGCCCTGGTCTAAACCATCTCCTTGCTAAATGCTTTTCTTCTGATGCTTTGTTTTACCAGCAGAACTTTAATTATATGAGCTCCGTATAATCTGTATTTACAGCATATACCTATTGATCTACAGCAGAAAGAATTGTAATATAAAACAGCAAATTAGAGAAACTTAAGTGTGAAATGTGATTGGAGTATGAAAGCTACTCTGCATTATTTAATTAGAGATTATTCAATCCTGCGCCAGTGCAGTAATAGCAACCACAACAATTCGATGTTGCAGTTAAGCAAAGAGGAATGTCTGACTGCATTGGGACAGAGTTGCATCTACACCTGGGACTTTCCCCAAATGCCCAGCAAGCACACTTGCACTATCCAGCTGTGTTATGTCTCAATATTCAGCCGCCTTTAGCACCACATCCTTGCAATACAGTAACTGAATGTGATCCTTTCAGAACAGGGGTAAAACGTAAACATGACGGTACTGCCTTAACCCTTTTGCTTGATACAAACGACACAGTTATGCTCAGGCTCTTAGGCAGAACATGCACCTTAATCTAGTGAAAACAAAAAGCAGTCCATGGGGAGCATTAAAGAAAACAGCGTGCAAGTTCTGGCAGAATACTTTGTAAACATACACCCAAATGTACCTGCATCAGTCATGGGAATGTAGCGCTTCTCAAGCGGATCTTTTCCTCCCTCCTTTCTTTTCCATGTAACCTTGAGCAGAGCTATGGCTACATGGCTGCACAGAAAATCCAGTTCTGTATTCTAATTAATTTATAAACATTGCCATAGATCTAAGCAACACAGACTTTCCCATCATGACGACAGCTGAAGATGCAAAACCAATGTAGAGACTCTGGGGTGGAATAATGTCTGGCAGATGTGATGCTGGGAGTTGTAGTCCTACAACAGCTGAAGATGCAAAGGTTGACTAACACTGAACAATACCGATGGGAGAGAAACGGCTGTATATTTATCTGTAGATCAGTTCTGAATGGTATCAAAATGTGCATCTAGTAGTGAATGCAGTATGCTAGAATCTCAAGACAGGTCCTGCATCGGATGTTGAACTACGGCAACAACCACACCTCAATTAGCGATGGCTTTTAAGGGATGCTCATAGATTTGTTGTTTTTTTTTTGTTAAGCAAGATTAATAATAAGGGGGTTTTTTGTGAGTTTTTTTAGACCTCGAATGAACTCACAACTCAAATAGTTTGGGGTTAACAACCCGAAAATGGTGGGAAAAAAAATTGATTGAGTTTTCGAGCAAAACCCGTCGCAAAAAACACGAACACCCTGAAGGCTATTCTTCAAATTGTTCAAGGGACCTCTGCCATTGACTTCTACATGAGCTCGACAGGTTTTAGCTGGTGTATTTTTGAATTTGACCTATTTTAAGGGTTGGGGTATATAATAAATCTCAAAAAATCCAAGTTTTAAAAAAAAAAAAAACACGAAAAATTAGATTTTTATTTAACCCCAAAAAATGATTTTTTTTTTATTTGATTTTTTTACTCAATAACCTATAAAACGCAATTTTTTTTGTGGAAAACAACTCGAACCTTAATAAATCTGCCCCTAAAAGTGATTGAGGGTTTAGCGACAAGATGAAGGACTTTATATGACAGTTTGTTTTTTTAAAGCACATGGTCCTATGTAAAGGTTACAATGTAATTTCTCCTACCGCACACCTGTAGTTCACCAATCCTGCAACTGGTGGTGCGTTTCTTCCGTTGACCCGGCCGGGTCCCTTAGCAACGCATGTATATAGAAAACGGATCCGCACACACACTAGTTAATGCAGTCGGGGAGTATCCCCTTTTATTCAGCCACCAAACATTGGGATACTCCCCGACTGCATTAACCAGTGTGTGTGTGTGTGCGGATCCGTTTTCTATACACATCTTATGTAAAGGTTATACAGAAGCTTTTTAAATACATGATAAAAAAAAATAATAATACAGGAAGTTTACACCAACTCATTCAGCAAAGAGAGTCTGCCCAATCTGCTAGAAATCTTTACCCCAAAAACAATACTTTCCAGGGGAGCACAGTATGGACTGAGCCTTGAAGACAGACAATGGTATTATTATTATTATACAATGATGCAACAAGATACCAAGTCATTTGTCACCAGTCTCCTTCGTACATCTAGTTGTCTCGGGAGGCTGTAAGGTCCCTGCAGCTCAGATAGATTACAAATAAAACAATACCCTGCGGATTCCAGACACAGCAAAGGCTTCACGCCTCTCATGAAAGTGCACATTTACGGACAACAGTTTATGTGCAATCTCCCAATTTCAGTGCAGACTGTCTCAATGAGACTAAGGGGGTTATTTATCAAAGGTCGAGTTTATGAGGTTTTTTTTCTACCTCGAATAAACTCAAATGTTTGCTTATGTATGAAAAAACTCAAATGTAAAAAACTCATTGAATGCAATCAGTGGGGAACGTGAATAATCAAATTGATCAAGTTATTTGCGAAAAAAAAAACCTTGAATACAAATTGATTGAGTTTTCGAGCGAAAAAACACCATAAAGAAATAGGGAGGCACCGAATCCACTATTTTGGATTCGGCCGAACCCCCGAATCCTTTGCGAAAGATTCGGCCAAATACCAAACCAAATCCTAATTAGCATATGCAAATTAGGGGTGGGAAGTGGAAAACATTTTTTACTTCCTGGTTTTGTTACAAAACGTCACACAATTTCCCTCCCCGACAATAATTTGCATATAAAAATTAGGATTCGGATTCAGTTCTGCCGGGCAGAAGGATTCGGCTGAATCCGAATCCTGCTGAAAAAAGCCGAATCCCGAACCAAATCCTGGATTAGAAACCAGAAAATCATGAAGGCAAAAAACATCTTTTAGTGGTTCAAGGGACCTTTGCCATTGACTTCTACAGGTTTTAGCTGGAGTATTTTTGGATTTGGGCTTTTAGCAGCTTAGGAACATAATAAATCTTGAAAATTTTGAGTTTTTAGTGAAACTACCCTTGAAAAACTCAAATTTTTCAGGCAAAAAAAAAACAACTTGACCTTTAATAAATAACCCCCTTAGTGACAGGAAGGTATTGGGGGAAAAACGTATAAAGATCGCACTCAGAGCCACCAAAAGCCAACATGATAGGGTGCTGCTCGCTGAGAGTGTTCAAATTGGATATGCATGGTGGCATGAACATAGTGAATACAAAGCTTCAAAGCACAGCTGCAATTTGAGATCCAAGCACCTTGTATATGCATACATAATTCCACCAACCATAGTATTGCATTCATTTTCTAGGGTTATCTGTTATTCTTTTAAACATATTTCTGGATGCACAATTTCAGATCACGCAAGTCTGCATAGACATGTGCTCAGTATTGATCATGCTCAAAGCATAGATCAGCTGTTCATGTGTTTGGGAGCAGCCAAACTCTCATTAAGCCTCCAGTGGGCCAGCAGTCATACAATGCACATTACAACACTTCTCACAGAATGAATTACCCAGAGTTAGAGGAGACATTGCCATTAATAGAACATTTCACAAGAACCTGGTCTTCTAAAGACACTTTAATCCTTCTCCCAGCCACCTCAACTAGTTGTCCAGAAGCCTACTCTTTGTGCTGTCAAACTTGGCTTGGCAATCAGAGAGGAAAGTCACTTTCCCTGTACAGAAGTTAGACTGCAATCCAGGCATAACCCCAGAGGTTATCCCCGGATTGCAAACAAACTTGTGTGCTGGGGTCTTCTTGTATTGCTGTAATAGCCGTCCCCCTAAAGTCCTGTAGCAATGGGTTTATCTAAAGTGGAAACGCCAGGTGTGCATGTGAATCTTCTTTGGAATTTAGCCTTTTACCCAGTACCATTAATCTATTGCTTGTCCTGTCAACCGGTTTCTATTGCCATCGGCCCAGTACTCAGCACATGAAACTTTCAGTAGTCAGCTGTGCAAAGTGTCTAGCTAGCACTCATCAGTGCAAAACCATATGCCCAGTGCCATTTACAAGTCTCTTTTGCCAGTGCTGTCAATCCATTATAAGTGCCAGGGCCCACTATTAAGTGCCATCTATTTCCTTGTACCAGGACCCCTTACCCAGGATCATCAATCTTTTTTCTATTGCTATCAGCCCACTGCCATTAACCCATTATCAATTGCCAAAACACTTTAACCAGTTAGGTTAATCCATTAAAGTATATAAGGCAATGGATACCGGGAAGCGCAGGAGTACTGCTGCAAAAGTACAGTGGTGCTGAATAAAAGCACTTTAGCAGCAGTACTCCTGCACTTCCTGGTATCAGTTGCCTTATATACTTTAATAACTGGATAAAGGGTTTAGGCAAATGATAATAATGATGGCGAATAAAGGCACTTTTGTAGCAAAACCCCCCGCCTCATGGTATCAGTTGCCTTATATACTTTCTTGGATTATTTGCTTTTGCAAGGGATTCAGATACCTGGTTGTATACCTTATAAAAGGGCACACATATTATCGAAGACTTTTAGGTTAACCCATTACCCAGAATCAGAACCAGAGCAAAGCTGTCGGCTAATTTACCAGTGCCAGGACCCCTTTACCCAATTCTCCACCCCTGGGATCCTTCACCCAGTGCCATGATCAAATAACCCTGTGCCAGGACACTTCATCCCACAGGCTTTTCCCCATTGCCTGCAAGCCATTACCTTGGGTCAGAACCCTTAGACTAACGCCAGCAACTCATAACCCATTATCAGGGGTATTTCCCTGGGCTATAAATCCTCTACGAGTAAAAGCCACTGGCGGTCATTTATCAACACTGGGCAAATTTGCCAATGGGGCGTAACCCACGGCAAACAATCAGATTGCTGCATTTATTGTTCTATTTGCAGCTGGCTTTAAAAAGCCAATAACTGATTGGTTGCTACAGGTAACTGCCCATGGGCAAATTTTCCCTGTGTTGATAAACGAGCCCCAGTAGTGAGTGTGACATTCACATACACTGTGGCAGCTCCTAACATCAGCAGCACTTGGTTCAGAGTCAATAGAAGCAGTTGTACAGTAGCACCATTACTACAAAACAGGCACAGCAGCAGCACCTTCCACAGTTCTAACCCAGACCCTACAGGCAGCAACAGCCACTACAACTTATGACATCTCCAATATATCTAATAAATACAGTAATAACTCACTCCAAGCGGCCTTGCGTGGCACCAAGCGTTGTACAGAGATTTGCTCGTAATTACCGGCGCTCACTCCGCCGCAGCTGAGACAAGCTCACTGGAACTGTTCTGTACCTCGGGCCCGAGATCTCAACACCAGCAGATCTCGTCTCTTAAGGGCAAGAAATGCTTCACCAATCAACGTACAGACAACTTGGCACAGCGGCAAATACAACCAATAGTTTCTCAAAATAAGTGATACAACCCGCCAATGAACGTAATGATTCGCGACTCACGTGGGCTGCTGCATACACCTGTAGGCCAATCAGAACACGTTAGTGACGTCACCTCAGCCGCATCCCCTATAGGGTGTGAAAGGGAGTTCTGGTTACGCCTCCTTCATCCCTGAAAACCAAAATGAGACTTGAAACGCAAAAAAAATCTCTACTCTGGTAATATGGTAACTCCGTTTGAATTTTAATAAAATTAACAGAGTTACCAGTGCAGCGCAACAGTACACTATATTGTTGCTGCTTTAAAGCATTTATTTTTTGGTTCTGTACTGTTCCTTTAAAACAGCAGACCAGCCCTGCTCTAATATAGCAGGAGTTCTGTCAGTATCCAAGCCACTCATCCATGCACAGCAGAATTCATAACCCTTTATCTGAAAGTTTAATTAAAGGGTAAATATTAGGGATGTGCTGATTCCTGCATTAGGTTTGGAATTCGGCTTAATGTAAGCACATTAACTAAGCATTGGCATTCAAATTGGTAGAAGCCATAAAATCACTTTTTTTTGTTCAGGGAAGATATTTTTGGGTAAATTCTCAAATTTGAATATGCAATTTAGCATTCAGGTTTGGTATATGGCCAAATCTTTAGTGGGGAGTTCACTATTCAGATACATTATATTGAGTTGAATTATGAATAATGTGCAACCTTAGTAAAATTACTCATATGGCTATATATATATATTTGTCCTGTTTTTGGAAATTTGGATGTAGTCTCCACTCCTTTATCTGCATGCTGCTCTTTCTTCTCAACTTGCAAATAAAGGGGAGTGCTGTTTTTTTACAGAATTGCAGCCACCACTGCCCCTTCCTTTTTGTCTGCAGCTTGCAAGGACAGGGCATGGTCCTTTCAGTTTGTAATCTGTTTTAAGCAGGGCCCACTTTACCTCCTCTATCCACTGCCCCATGCAGTTAAGTTTGTGGGGCTCCAGCAGGCTTTCCGTCAGGTCTACTCCACTGTGTTGCAGACCTCCTGACAGGCCAAACAAGGGGGCACACTGAGGTAAACTTACACCCCCTGTACTCCCAATGCGCAGTTCCCATCTGGAGAAATTGTGCAGGTTCAATATTGTGTATAGTGTTTATTATGTTTATACATGCTCCTCTATATTGGCGCCTCTCTCTGTAGTTACAGGACATGGGCAGCACAAGGGCATTCCCTACCATTCAAAAAGCTAAATCCAGGTTCTGCTGCAGAGCTGGGTTCCCTGATGCATTATGCACTGAATGTGCAAAATATATGCTTGTCTCAATTACACTATGCCTTTGAACTTGGTGTTATCCTCTGTATAGAGATATAGGGCACGTCTCTATGGCAACATTTTAATCTGTCTCCTGTTCTTTCTGAGCTGACAGGTTAATAAAAGAAATTCAAGGCAGATGCTTGGGTTATAATCACAGTGACTGTCTCTTCTGTATGTGGCAACTTCCCAGCCTCCTGAAATATAACGGAGTAGGGACTGAATCATCTGCTTTCACAGCTGTCCTGTGGTGCATCACTGGCCTTCACAGTAACCAAGAGTGCCTTGTGTCAGTGTTCCATCATCTGTATACAAACAACTGCAGCTACTGACAAAATACTTTGCCCTTACCAATATGCACAAATGGAAGCCAATCAAGATTTTTTAGAGCAGACATGATATGGACTGCCCATAGCTGTCTTTAGACAGGTAGCCATGCAGGCTATGCATGTGTTTACAGTAGGGATAATAATGTGGCTGTGGGATAGCAGGTATAGTAGGGAGATATGGTGCCTATATCAGCAGTGGGATAATAGTCTCTGGGGAGGAATTGTGGCTGTGGGATAGCAGGTATTATAGGGAGAGATGGTGCATATATCAGCAGTGGGATAATAGTCTCTGGGAAGGGACTGTGGCTGTGGGATAGCAGGTATAGTAGGGAGAGATGGTGCCTATTGTAGCAGTGGGGATAATTCTCCCTCGGAAGGGACTGTGGCTGTGGGATGGGTGGTACAGTAGGGACAGATGGTGCCTATAGTAGCAGTGGGGATAATACTCTCTGGGAAGGGGCTGTGGGATAGGTATAGGAGGGAGAGATGGTGCCTATTGTAGTAGTAGGATAATAGTCTCTGGGATGGGGCTTTTGCTGTGGGATAGCAGGTACAGTGGGGCGAGATGGTGCTTATAGTAGCAGTGGTGATAATAGACTCTGGGAAGGGACTTTGGAGGTGGCATAGTAGGTGTAGTAGGGAGAAATGGTGTTTATTGGAGCACTGGGGATATAAGCCTGCATTTAAAGCATACAAGAGACTGCTAGCTACAGGGCCGGATTTACATAGTGGGCACCCCTAGGCCCACTGCCGTTCGTCCAACCCTCCAGGGGGACAGGAGCAATGGGGATTGGCGCATGGGAAATTAAAAAAATGATTGTATCTCCAGCGCATCCCCACTGTTTTTGAACCAATGTGGGTGTGGTTGGGCAGTATGCCGCCCCCTAAAATCCTGCTGCCCTAGGCCCGGGCCTAGGTGGGCTTTCCATAAATCCGGGCCTGGCTAGCTATCATGCTTTCCAGAAAAATTATGTTGTATGGCATACTCGTTTTGCACATATGTCTTAATGCCTGAAAACACATGAGTCAGTATCACACAGCCTCTTGACAAAAGCAGTTAGCCAACTACAATACAGGTATTGCATATGTTATCTGGAAACCCATTATCCAGAAAGTTTTTTTTTTTTATAACATTGGTGTTTTATTAGATTTTCATCACTTTTATATTATGCATATACAGTTGGAAGATAGCATTTACAGTAGAAATGTTTGTAGTATTACAATGTATAAAATATATGCAATCAAATAGCCTACAATATTAAAACAGACACATGGTAGGTTGGTTATACAATATGTGCTAATCCCATCAGGATATTATTCTGTTGGAATAAATTGCAAAGAGTACAGAGTTATTCTGTGGTCGAGCGAATATTAAGGAAAGTTAAATAGTGATGACAGATTAGTTAACTGAGTCAAATCGTAACAAACAAAAAAAAAGAAAAAAGAAATAGCTATCCAGAAAGTTTTTTAATTGCTGAAAGGCCATCTCCCATAGACTCCATTTTAAAGAAATAATTCCAGTTTTAAAGCTTATATCCTTTTTCTCTGTAATAATAAAACAGTACATTTTACTTGATCCACACGAAGATGTAATTAATCTGGAGGCAAAACAATACTTCTCGGTTTAAATGATTTGTTAGTAGACTTAAGGTATGGAGATCCAAATTATTACCCTGAGCAATTTGTGGATAACAGGTCCCATACCTGTATAAAATTAAAGGGGCAATATGCATCTTTCTTCAACAAATAAAGCTTTAATTGATAATGTGTTTTACTTTCATAACATGTCAAATCATCCATATTTTTTGTCCTTATTTGCTGTCAGTAATTTGCACCTGAAACCTATATTGCCCACTTCATTGCAATGCACAGAAATTGTCATCTGAAGCAATGGAGCATGGCTGCGTGATTTTGCGGTTTGGCATCTCTTATTTTTTGTTATTATTATTTTAATGAAATATTTCCTTATTTTTTTCATTCTAAAGTATTAATGAATCATTGGATTGTTTTTATCCTTGTTTCTAGTTGTTCGCACACCCAGGAATTGGGTAATTAGCTTTGCAAACATGGACTTTATTGTGCCATTGACATACCTCCCAACATTTTGGAAATAGAAAGAGGGACAAAAAGATTTTTGGCCATGCCCATTTTGTGGCCACACCACCTAATTACCATGTCCATTTTTAAAAATTTGGCAGGTTTTTATGTTATTGCAGTTTTTCTAATAAAGGTGAATTGCCCTTTAAGCTGTGAGCCCAACTTCTCCCAAGAGACTTATGCTTATGTTAGATTGTTACAAAACTATCTATTCTCGGCTCTCTGCCTAAAGCCAATTAAGTTAGAAACTTTGTATATTTTTCTGGCTGTTCAGTGCAGGGGATCAAAGCGAAACTCAGGACATTTCAGTAACAAATCTGGGATTGCGGGTTGAGCTATCAAAATCGGGACTGTTCAGCGAAAAAATGGGACAGTTGGGAGGTATGCATTTATTTTGGATAATTTAAGAACTGCTGGAAATTTTAGAGCATAGGTCCCAGGTACATACAGGTATATGGCCAAATGGACCTTATGTTGTATTTTAGAGAGTTTGGAAAGGGAAGTAGAATTTTCACATAGTACACAGTACACCCAATTAGTAAATGTATTGGTACACACCAGAGCCCCAGAACACCCCAATCTGCCAATGTTTTATATGTGTTAAATGCTGAGCAACCTTATACTTATATATTGCTTCCTTTATATAAATCAGAGCTGTAAACATCCCAGAGGCCAAAGGAGGAGACTTTGTTTAAACCAGCGATTGCTCCCATGGGGAAAATGAATAAGAAAACAACAGACTGTGTAATAGAGAACACATAAAGATGACTGTGTAAACAATTGTCCCCATTAGTGCAATTCAATGCTCCCAGAGATAGAGCTGCATACTCTTTTTTTCCTTTCTGTAAATGACAATTGACCTTGATAGCCTTTACATTTTACATTTATAACAAGTCTGACGCTGCTTGTGCGTCATAACACTAGAAATTTTCTTTGATCCTTTTGCTATTTATATTTGCACTACTTCGTGGCTCTTGTATTCATATTTTATCAGCTGATTGTGCGCCTCTGCCAGGCACCATGTATCAATGTGATCCTTAGTTAAAAAAAAAAAAGAAGAAAGGATAAGAAAAAAAAATCTGACTTAAAGGAACAGTAACACCAAAAAATTAAAGTGTTTTAAAATAATGAAAATATCATGTAGTGTTGCCCTGCACTGGTAAAACTGATGTGTTTGCTTCAGAAACACTACTATAGTTCATATAAACAAGCTGCTGTGTAGCAATGGTGGAAATTGAAAAACGGCTATATGGCACAGGATAACTAATCGATAAAAAAATAACACCATTATGTTCTACAGAGCTTATCTGCTATCTGCTAACTTTTCTCATTTGAATAGCTGCCCCCATTGCTACACAGCAGCTTATTTATATAAACAATAATAGTGTTTCTGAAGCAAACACAGCAGTTTTACTAGTGCAGGGCAACACTGCATTATATTTTTATTACTTTAAAACAATTTCATTTTTTGATAGGGAAAAAGTTAAAGGGTTGTTCACTTTTAAATGAACTTTTATTATGTTGTAGAGAGTGATATTCTGAGACAATTTGCAATTGGTTTTAATTTTTTATTATTTGTGTTTTTTTAATTATTTAGATTTTTATTCAGCAGCTCTCCAGTTAGCAATTTCAGCAAAATGATTTTTAGGGTTCAAATTACCCTAGCAACCATGCATTGATGTGAATAAGAGACTGGAATATGAATGAGAGAGACCTGAATAGAAAGATGAGTAATACAAAATAACAATAACAATATGTGTATAGCCTTACAGAGCATTTGGTTTTAGATGGGGTCAGTGACCCCCATTTGAAAGCTGGAAAGAGTCAGAAGAAGAAGGCAAATAATTCAAAAACTATAAAAAAGAAAATATTAAGGCCAAATGAAAGGATGCTTATAATTAGCTATTCTATAACATACTAAAAGTTAACATAAAGGTGAACTGTCCCTTTAAATATTTCAACCAAAAATGAAAATACTCTACTATATTTTCAATTTATTATTATAAAGATATTTACTGTAATAAAGTTAGAAGAACAGCCACTTCTTCATCTCATTACCTATGTCATATCCCCCAAAGCCATTTCTTTAAGGTATACATTCGCTAGTGTATATTCCCTACTACAATTGTATGAGGGGAAATATGCTGCCAAATGCACGCTAGCAAAACTTCAGCACATTACACTCACTCAAGTAAATTTGTGATGTCACCAAAGTACAGGTATGAGACCTGTTATCCAGAATCTTCGAGACCTGGGGTTTTCTCAGATAACTATCTTTCTGTAATTTGGATCTTCATACCTTTAGTCACGTAAACACAATAGGCTGGTTTTGCTTTTTAATAAGGATTAATTATATCTTAGTTGGAATCAAGTACAAGGTGCTGTTTTAAGTTTACAGAGAAAAAGAAAAATGTGGATTATTTATATAAAATGCAGTCTATAGGAGATGGCCTTTCCGTAATTCAGAGCTTTTTGGATAATGAGTTTCCAGGTAACGGATCTCATACCTGTACTCCAGATATATTTATTTGATCTATAGTGGAGTTAGACAAGGAGAAAATTCACACGTTGGTATATATTCCCCTTAGTCTGAATCTGTTTAATTTTTTTTTACAGGTCAGGCAATTTTGGCACTATGGGATTTGCACAGCTACAGTTCCCATAATCCCTTGCCAGCAATGTAGTTGGGGAAAAGCTTGGAGCGCAAATGGCTGCCTATTCCTGGTGCTTATGCTTTCCACTTTTCCTTGTTTTAGTAGGGTTGCCACCTTACTGGTAAAAATTATACTTGATACCACCAATATTTATAAGGAGGAAAGGTGGCAACCCTGTTTGCAGTTTTTGGGGCAAAACCAGCAACCTGACAATTTGCATTCCACTATTTTGGCATTTGTCAGGTGCTTGCCGGGGGTATTCTACTGATGACTCTAAACCACAAAAAATGTGTAATTTTTTAAGTATTAAAACCACAGAAAACATTAATACAAAGCTTCGCCATCTAAAAGCTGTCAAGGTTGTGAGGCAACTTCTGAATAATGAATAGTTGCATATGTTTTACCACCGGTGATTAGCTTTTTCGCTTATGGGAAAAGCATTTACGAGAGATTCATTGAGAGACTTATTTGGACATGGAAAGGTATTTTGACCCTTTGTTGTCTGCAGGAAATCATGCTCCTCACAGGCTACAAATTGCCCAGCGGGCCATCAACCTTATGGTGTTACAGGTCCTTTAAGCCACAGTTTTGCCTATGCATAACTTTATTTGCAAAGCGCTATTAAGGCTAGGGCCACATGGGAAGATTCAGGGAGATTGGTCGCCTGCGCTTAGCGCTAGTGCTAAAGTCGCCTGCGCTTATTCACACGCGGCGATACGTTTTTCAAAGTCGCTCGAAATTGCAGCCATGTACAATATATATAAAGTACACACAGGGAGGACATAAGTTAAATAAATAGATACACCCCCATGTTACTTCCCTAATTACATGGGGGTTAGTTTAAGCTTCTGTATCTCTGGCAAATATTAATTAGCCCTTGTATGTATGTATGTATGTATGTATGTATTTCAATGTATATGATGTATATGGCAGAAATGTTAATGGGAAAATGTGTAACAGTAAGACCTCACAGTATTCCTCGTTTCAGTACACATTAAAAATGTATCCTGCAGAGCTGTGCTTAAATGGGAAGGCTAAACACTTTAATTACCAATACATCTATAAAAAATAGAGTTTGACCATTTGTATGGAATTCTCGGTATCATCATATTCGTATCAATCTTAATACACTCTATTGCCAAATGTATCCTGGAACTACAGCTCATCACTAGTTCAAAGGCATCATAATGTCTTTACCACACATGACTAAGGGCTCTTACTGACAAGCGTTTTTACCTGCGCTCCTCTGCGTTCCGTTTTTCTGCGTTCAGCCGCAGGGGAGTGCAGGAATAGACGCATTACATTTTTTCCAATGGGGCTGTACTCACACAGGCGCGTGTAGGCGCCAAACGCAGGTTGAGACGCAACATGCTGCATTTTTCCTGCGTTCGGCACCTACATGCACCTGTGTGAGTACAGCCCCATTGGAAAAAATGTAATGCGTCTATGTAACGCTCGTCAGTAAGAGCCCTAAGGAATTGAATTGTAATGGGCAGTGCAGCTTAAAATAACCAATTAACCCTTATTCTAGCTCATGGAAAAATTCTAATTATCTGAAAAAGGCAGCTGTTTATACTCTTGCTAATCGTGGGGTGTGAGGGTCATGTGATTTCCATTGTGGTTCATTTTGTAGTAATCTTTTACTGTTCCCTTTAAAGCTTAACATGATGCTGTCGCTTTAAATGAATGCCAGCGTTAAGCTGTGACAGGCAGGAAAAGCAGCTATCAGACTGTGTCAGTGTGTCCTGTCTGTCTTAGCTGAGCAGCGTATTAACACTGCTTATAAATGAGCTAAGTGCATATTACTTAAGGAACAATGAGCTGCTGTCGCTGGCAATTGGTGCCTCTTTAGCAATGATTTAAAAGCCGGCGAAAAGTGCTTGCCTGTTATTTAGGGACAGAATACTTGTCACATAAAGACGGAAATATATTGTATCACTAGCTTGTAGTTATCAAACATCTGCGTTAATACAATCTCCTACTATTGTTCAATGAATAAATCCTTTTTATTGTTCTGTGGATAGATCCAAGATACCTACATGGTTCTTTAATTTCTTTGCAGGTTTATAAGGCAATATGTGAGATATCTGTAGTCATTATGGCTCTATTTCTAAGCTGAGGAATTTTCCACAGGGATATGTAACAGCATACATCTATCTAGCAATGTTGATGCAAAAGTGGGTCCCCCATTCCGTTTAGGTTGTTTTTATGATCCCGGTTAATAAAGTGAAATAGTGAATTATTGACAATAGTGGTTAATATATAAAGCAGTTCTTGGGTTGTGAAGCTGAGTCATAGATTTTTTCAGGGTCCGCTGATGAAAAACCTGGCTCCTGAGGCCACAGACCCTAAATCGTGAAAAGCCTGGTTAGATCTTCCTTAGGGCTAGAGAGTAATGATTGGTTGGCAATGGGCAGATTTAAAAAACTGGCTTCTGATATGTGGCATATTTGCTGTCTGGCCCATTTCTGTAATAAACACTTGCAGATGGCACAGCAGATGGAATTTGGGTGCTTTGATACATGGGAAGCAAGGTACATTTATTTATAACATTGAAATGGCATAAATTCCCTTTCCTTTAGAAACTTTCTGGGTCAGATTCCTTGGCACTGAAAAGTAATGATGCTTACTTTCCGCTTGCAAACCTTTAGTTCTACTTGCACTGCCTTTTTATAAGGTATGATTTATAAAGGGCCATTCCTCTGATTAGAAACAACACAAAGTAATGAGGAGAGCCCACCTCATTTGTTTGAAAAACGGTAGTAATCCTGCGAAGGAAATCAAGTATCACTGCAGATTTTTCCATTTTCATGAAATACCCAATATACTGAAGTGCACTGAAACTCTTACGGCCCTTACACACGGGCGGTTTTTACCTGCGCTCCCCTGCATTGCACTTTCTTCCATTCAGACTCAGGAGAGCGCAGAAGTAGACGCAGTCAGTTATTGTGAAGGGGGTTGAACTCACACAAACGCATGTATGCGCCAAACGCAGGTGAAATGCAACATGCTGCGTCCCACCTGCGGTTGCAGCTTACATGCGTCTGTGTGAGTACAGCTCCCTTCAAAATAATTGACTGCGTCTACTCCTGCGCTCCCCTGTGGCTGAATGGAAAAAAGTGCAATGCAGGGGAGCGCAGGTAAAGCCGTCCCAAGTGCAAAGTACACACCTTTGGATGCAATTGTATGTGTGCATTGATGATTTCCAGAAAGGCAATTGCTTTCTGTTTAGCAGTGAGTTACGGTGAAATTTGGGGTAAACACTTTTTTTGCATGGCTCCAATACTACAATACCTTAATTATTTTATTATAGTACAGATATGGGACCTATTATCCAGAATACTTCTAACCTGGGGTTTTCCAGATAACGGATCTTTCCGTAATTTGGAACTTCATACCTAACGTCTACTAGAAAATCATGTAAACATTAAATAAACAAAATAGGCTGGTTTTGCTTCCAATAAGGATTAATTAGATCTTAGTTGGGATCAAGTACCAGCTACTGTTTAATTATTACAGAGAAAAGGGAAATTATTTTTAAAAATTTGGATTTCTCGGAGACGGCCTTTATGTAATTCTGAGCTTTCTGGATATATTGGGTTTCCAGATAATGGATCCTATACCTGTACTTTATAGTTTACCAGCAGAATTTTTTTTGCCAACTACTCTCCCCTGAAAGATGGAAGAGGCTCCCTCTATGTTAAGTGCTTATGGTGCACAACTGAAGTAATTGTAAATAGTATGCAAATTTGATTGCAGCTCCTGTTAAATTCTCTTCTCTGATGGCCATATGTAACAAAGAAAGCACTGCAAGTGAGAGCAAACAAAGTAATACTACACTATATTATCATTATATATTTTGTTTCCCTCCATGACATGCCATAATGCCAGTCCTGGAGATAATGGCTTACAGATTTCCTTTTCTTTTCAATTTTTTGTTCCCTTTGAACTTCAGAAGTAGCAATTATTTTATGGCAAAACAGAGACAGTTTGTTAGAAGTTTCCCTTGAAGAACTTGAAGTTGAATTTTTCACAATGAGTCTTGATAACCTTGGCAAACACTGGAGACCCACAGAAGAAAACCTGCACTTTGCCTTTATTCTCCTGCTTAATTTTCTGGAACACCTACAGCAAGAAAGTAAGGAGAAGAGTAGGAGAGAAGATATAGAATATATCATTAAAATAGTAAGTCCAGGTGCTCAGAGAGTTGTATTTGATGCAAAGTATTACTGCAACATTTACACACAATCCTCAATAGTACACCAGCCTAGTTGCAAGGAAGAGGGTTCATTAAGAATGTGCTTAAAAAGTCATTATTACATTGGTGCCCCATTCTTAATATGTCCCAGGGATTTTGCTAGGGGTGATCTGAAAAAAAAAATCTCCCTGCTTTTGAGATCATTAGATAATTAGTTCTCATAGAACTAAGGAAAAATGTGGAATTTTGAGCTTTATGTGTTTTCCAAGCAACAAGTACAGCCATTTTAGTCATGTAAACAAATATGCTTATAAATAAATTTCCCTGGACAGAATACTCTGTGTCCAATATATATATTACACAGCAATTACAGGCCCCTAGCACACGGGATGAGTGGATGGCTCACACCCTTAGCTGCCCTCACCTCCCCACATATTTGCTTGTCTCCTGTCATAATACGGCAAGGGGTGGTGGAACCATAGAGACCTTTCCTCCACAGTCATAGCGTCTGTTGTATGGTAGTTACACCATTGCCAGTGATCCCCAACCAGTAGCTCGTGAACAACATGTTGCTCTCCAACCCCTCAGATGTTGCTCCCAGTGGCCTCAAAGCAGGTGCTTATTTTTGAATTCCAGGCATGAATGCAAGTTTTGGCCTCAATGAAGGTTGACATTTCACATAGGGGCTACTAAATGATCAATCACAGCCCTTATTTGGCACCCCTTTTATTTCTGAATGTTGCTCACAGGTTCTAAAAGCTGGGGATCCCTGCTCTAATGCATATTACTGGCTAAGAATGCAGAGAACATGTTTGTTGAAGTCTGAAACACAACTTTTAGTGATATAATCCTGCAGAAATTCACATTCTTGTTAAAAACATTGTATTTGTTCTCACCATCTGGTTCCTCGTTAGCCTGGTCCAGCTCAAGCTTACTTAGTAGTCTCACAAACCACTTAAAGAACTTCTGGTTTCGGTTGATCCAAATGAAGTCCATCTGTTTTAAAACATATGGCAAGAGTTCCTTGTTTAAGGATGAATATTCACCTGCCACTGTAGTATAAAGGGACCCTATAATGCTCATACAGTATATGGTTGGGATATGCCTTTTTATGTTATTTCTTGTGTAGTAAAGAGTGAGTAAACAGCTCTAGAAGCTCTCTGTTTCTTTAGGATAGCAGCTGCTATATTAGCTTGGTGTGACATCACTTCCTGCCTGAGTCTCTATCCCTGTTCACTCTTAGCTCTGGTCTCAGATTACAGCAGGGAGGGGAGTAGGGAGGGGGGCGGAAGGGAGGGAGAGAGAAGCAAACTAAGCATGCTCAAGCCCTAGCCCTGGAGGTTTATGCTGAAAACATGAAGTCTGATACAGAAGCCCATTTATATGCAATAGAAGGAAAGAAATGCTGTGTTTCTTTTGATAGAGTACTCAGAGCAGCATTACTTTGAGAGTTTACTGGTGTATTTATATAGATCTTTCTGATATAGCTTACTTAATTTTAGCCTTTCGGTCTTCATAGGGGCTAGGGGCTAGGGGCTAATTCCCGCTATGCATTATCCTCAGACTAAGAATCAGCCCAATGTGGCTGTCGCCTTTGACTTGTGCCACATGTAGTGAATCCATTGTATTAGCCCTGGTACAGGCACACGCAACAGATTTCGGCGCCAAAATGCAAACTCTTGTGTTTCGGTGGTGAACTCTGCCAAGTGTGCCTGCCCGATGCAATGGATCCAGGTGAAGAGGAGGAAGGGGCTAATTCTCATTTTAGGAGTGGATTCTCATTTATAGTGATGGGCGAATTTATTCGCCGGGCGCGAATTCGCAGCGAAAAAACGGACGCTGGCATCAAAAACGGTCGCCGGCGTCAAAAACGGGCGCCGTTTTGCGAATTTTTCGCCGTTTCGCGAAATTCGCTAAGTTTTCGGCGAAGCGAAACGACGCAAATTCGCCCATCACTACTCATTTATCCACAGGCCGAGATCCTCTGCATGTGCCATTATCCTATGAGTTACAGGATTTCATTTATCAACACTAGGCACATTGGTACCTGGGCAGTAATCCATGACAACCAATCAGAATTCTCTATATAGTTGTTTCTATTTGCAGCTCATTCACAGCGAATCACTGTTTGACTGATGTAGGTTTATGCCCAGGTACAAGTTTGCCCAGTGTTTCCTTAATATATCATAGCAGTATAGTAGTTTCCACTTATTTAAATACAAATATGTACATTCTGTGGCTGTGCTTCCTAGGCCTAGACAGGGTATCCATTTGACCTCCTGAAGCAAAAAGTAGAAGAATGATTTATCTTTTTTACTGAGTTGAGTGTATAATACCAAGATCATGATGTGAGATCATGCCTCGCCTTATTCATCAGTCAGCAAAAATTCTACATCGGTTGTATGAGGACATGTGCCCACATGAGGCTGCCACTAAGTTTATGGGCACCAAAGTAAACATTTCTGTTATCTTACTATTAAATGGGTTCTTGCTAAATAACAAAATAAAAATTTAGAAATCAATTACTTTAAAAGATGGAGGATCTCATTCATGCATGACGGTGATCTGCTGCTATGTAGCTGAACACGTGTTTGTACTGCAGGGCCACAGTGTCCCTCCTCATATTTTTTAACCTATTTGCAGCAGACATGCAGAGGTGTGATAAAGGTATGTGCATCTAACAGAATAATAATAATAAAAAACCCTACATTTAAAAATAATGAAATGAAACAGGCACACAAGAATGATGGTCTCCAGCTTTCAAAAGGGGGTCACTGACCCCATGTAAAAAAACAAATGCTCTGCAATGCAACCCATTTATTTATTAAGTATTGCTACGGTTTATTACTCATGTTTCTATTCAGACCCTCTCCGATTCATATTCCAGTCACTTCAAATCACTTCAGGGTTGCTGGAGTATTTTGGACCCTAGCAACCAGCTTGCTTAAATTGCAAACTAGATAGCTGCTGTATAAAAAGTAAAACAACAAAATAAAACATAATACAAAATGAAAACCTATTGCAAATTGTTACAGAATATCAAACTATTCATCAGATTGAAAGTTAATTTAAAAGTGAACGATCCCTTTAAAGAAGAAACTTTTTTATGCAAGAAAGTCTTGTAGTGGATCTTATCTACTACCACGTTGTAAACTTGCATCTTGCTAAAGAATAAACTGCCTAAATTATTATTACATAAATTGATGGCAGGCAATTGGCCACTTGCCACTTTTTCTCATCTGTATGCTCTAAATCCTGTGCTATTGACCTATCTCTGTTCAGGCATTTGTTTAACAGCTACTTGCAAAGGTCCATAGATAAGTTGTCAGTGCGAGCAGGGAGAACCTGTACATGATGCTTTGTAGGATTGATGCAAATGGAGTAATCCCAATGCTTGCTCCAATCAACACCGCATGGTATGATGTGAAGATCCGACAAGTTGGAGTTCCATAGGGTCCGTCAATGTAACACTAAAATTAGTTCTTAAGCCATTTTATAGAATTTTGATTTCCATTCCCAAGGCATGCATAAAGGTTTAACGTTTAAGGGCTTAATCCACTTGGAATTGAGCAATTATGGCATACAATAATCTGAAATGAATAATAAAGTGTTTATTTTTTCCTTACCTCTCTGCCTTGTACTGTTCCTGTTCCATCCAAACTTACACGTTCTTCCTCCCCTAGGGATTTTCCGTGAGGTCGGTAGGAAGCCAGCTCTATCTGATCAATGTCATTGCTTGCAATTGCCCCACAAATATGGCTTGAGCTGAAAAGATGCTCCTGAAAGACAAAGGGGCAAATTCACTAAGCGCCGAAGCGCCGAACGCTAGCGTTAATTCGCTAGCGTTTGGCATTTTCGTACTGTGCAAATTCACTAACGAACGCTGGCGTAGATTCGCTAGTGTTACTTCGCACCCTTACGCCTGGCGAATTATCGCTATGGACGTAACTACGCAAATTCACTAACGCGAAGTGTACTGAACGCTACCTTTTACGCTAGACTTCCTTCGCCACCTCAGACCAGGCGAAGCGCAATAGAGTAGATAGGGATTGCTTCAAAAAAAGTCAAAATTTTTTCTAAGTCCCAAAAAACGCTGGCGTGTTTTATACATTATGGGTGATAGGCTGAAAAAGATCGAAAAAATTTTTGGGGCTCCCCTCCTTCCCCCCTACATTTCCTGACTCATGGCAACTTACCTATACAGTGGACACATGTGTAGGGCAACATAAAATTTTTATTTGATGTTTTAAAGGTTTCCCAGGCATTTGTAGTGATTCTACGTATTCCTCCATTGAAATTTGAATTTGGCGCCGTATGCAAATTAAACATCGCTAGCGTAACTTCGCTTCGCTTAGCGAATCAATGCTAGCGCAACTTCGCAACCTTACGCTACCCCTGAGCGCAACTTCGGATTTTAGTGAATTTGCGAAGCGCTGGCAAAACTACGCCTGGCGAAGTGTGGCGAAGTGCGGCGAAGTTACGCTTGGCGCAGCTATGAATCTTAGTGAATTTGCCCCAAAGAGTTTCCCTTACCGTCTGCAAAGTCAATGGCAGAAGCACAAGAATAGGTATGTAGGTCTATAACTCATTGGCTTATGTCTAGCCCAGCACCCAACCCTACACTTCCTTCTCTGGAAACAGGTGGGGTGATGTTTGTCAGAAGTACTACACTTCCTGATAAATAAAAAGGGCTTTGTCTCCATTTGAGATATATGGAATGTTTCCTGTGGATAGCTCATTACTGCCTCTGTGCTACTTGATGTAGGGTTTTGCCTCATGGAACATATTCCCCTGCAGAGGTTTACTCTTCAGACTAGAAAAAGATACTAATAATGTGAAGATCAATATTAGGGCTTAGCAAGACAGCAGGGGGATGATATATGGGTTGCTTGTCTTCCTTACAGGTGAAAGAAGAAATGTGTTGCTAGGCATGCTCTGAAGCAGGCAATGATTGGTCAAAGCATGTCTGTAACTAGGGATTTAGTTGCACCTAAACTAAACATGGAAGTTAACTGGTTATGAATAGCATACAGCATATGGTGCATAAATGTGAAACTTATAGATGTTATTGAATGAGAATATAAGGGGCAGATTTATAAACAAAATCAAGTTGGCTTTTTTTCTGGATTGGGAAAAAATTCGGGAGTGAAAAAAAAGCT
Organism: Xenopus laevis; assembly: GCF_017654675.1. Lineage (NCBI taxonomy): Eukaryota > Metazoa > Chordata > Amphibia > Anura > Pipidae > Xenopus > Xenopus laevis. Next base: position 124,551,540 of record NC_054375.1, on the reverse strand, counting down.
AGAGTATTTTCAGGAAGCTCGAATAGTCAGAATTTACTAACGAAATAAAAACACGAAAGTTGCAAGTAAAAGATGGCGAGGTTGTATAGAAGTCAATAGGACTATTCTCTAACAACTTTATTTATGTTCCCAGTTAATTCAAACATTGAGATTATCAGCCTCATTAAAAACAAACGTGACTTTATTCTGAGAAAAAAAACGTGCACCGGAATATTTTGACTGAGTTTTTCTTAAATAAGTTGGCATTCAAGAAAAAAAATTGCATGAGTTTTGGCAGTTTTTTTTTCCACAAACTCAAATTTTGATAAATCTTTTATCTTACCAATAATTATGTAATATTGCACCTATTTTCTACATAGGTTTTCACATTGCATTCTGGATAATAGATCCCATACCTGTCTATAAATTTAAATGCTGGTTAGTTCAGACACTTCGCCATCTATAAATTTTTTTGAAAAAATCGACTGCGAAAAAGATAAAATTGTCTCTGAGACAACGAAGTCTGCCATTGACTTTAAAAAATTTATTTCAATGCATTTCAGGAATTTTTCGCCATTTTGTGAATTTTTAGGTGAAACGGGACAGATTCGCTCAACACTATGGATATCCTTACCCGCCTGTTCTGGTGCACTTCTGATGGTAAATGGGTGCCACTCATACTCATTACTGGTATGTTCAAGTTTATGTAGTCACCTGGCTTGAACTGGAAAGATGGTGGTCTCTTTATGACAAGATGTGTTACCTTCAGTCAGACTCAGGCAGGAGAATTCAAAGATGGAGAGATGTGAATAATCTCTAGAGATACAGACCTTCATATGAAACAGTCATCTGCAAGAGTGATGCCAGACACATTGCACTATCATCTGTACTATACTGAACTACAAGCATCACCCAAAGGATTTCAGAAATGCCATGCAGAGGCACATGGGTGCTGGTGTGAAATAAGGTGCCTTGTTTATAATCCCCAATTTGTTCACCCCACCTAACCACCATATTTCTAATCCCAGGCTCTTTATCTGGCCTTATCCCTTAACCCCTTTAATTGCATGTAAAGGTATGGGACCCGTTATCCAGGATGCTTGGGACCTAGGGTTTTCCAGACAATGGATTATTCCATAATTTAGATCTTTATAACGAAAGTCTACTACAATATCATGTAAACATTAAATAGACCCAATAGGATGGTTTTGCCTCCAATAAGGATTAATTATGTATTAGTTTGGATCAAGTAGAAGGCACTGCTTTTTTTATTACAGAGAAAAATGAGTCTATGCGAGATGGCCTTTACGTAATTCAGAGCTTTCTGGATAACCAATTTCCCGTATAATGGAAAATACACCACTTTAAGGCAATTTTCTAAACATATTGTAAGAACACATTGATTGTGCCCACTGGGTATTTTGGGGTCCATGTCATCCAGTGTATAGCACTGTACCTCCTGTAGGTGTCCCCTTTGTTGCTGAATGTGGAAGCTCACAGTCAGGGTCAGAGTGGGGAAAAACCCAGTGGGCCCCGCCGGCCCAGACCCCCTTCCCGCAGCTGCTCCAAAGTGTACTGCTCCCTGACTTCCCCTGCCCTGATCACTTCTGCAAGAAGAGCTAAGAAGGTATGTGCTGGCAGGTGGGCTGGAGGTGGACGGAGGGGGCTTGCAGGCTGGGGAGAGGGGCCTGTGGAGGTGACTATGGGGCAGGGCTGTGTGTGGACCCTTGATGAGTCAGCCCCAGTGGTCCCAGATCCCCCAATCCGATCCTGCTAACAGTATCCAGAGAGATATGGAATTGGATTTCCTATTCTTCAGCACAGTATAATAAACACACCAGGAAACAAAACTGAACAGCGGTAGTACCTTAGATGGAAGCAAATTAATCTCTGTGATATACACAGCCCCAGTATGTGACACAGCTGCCCCAAACAACTTCTCTAGAAGGAACAGAAGCCCGGGGACCAAAAACCACTTCCAAAATGTTGGTGTATGTAGAAATAAGAGAATCCAAATCCATATGTAGGACAGATGAGTCCAGAACGTCAAAAAGACTGTTACTGGAAAAATCCTTGTATCCACACTCCACATAACCATGTTGTATATACTGCATACTCTATAGATCCAAACTGCCTATAGTGCATACTCTATAGATCCAAACTGCCTATAGTGCATACTCTATAGATCCAAACTGCCTATAGTGCATACTCTATAGATCCAAACTGCCTATAGTGCATACTCTATAGATCCAAACTGCCTATAGTACATACGCTATAGATCCAAACTGCCTATAGTGCATACTCTATAGATCCAATCTGCCTATAGTACATACGCTATAGATCCAAACTGCCTATAGTGTATACTCTATAGATCCAAACTGCCTATAGTACATACGCTATAGATCCAAACTGCCTATAGTGCATACTCTCTAGATCCAAACTGCCTATAGTGTATACTCTGGATCCAAACTGCCTATAGTACATACGCTATAGATCCAAACTGCCTATAGTGCATACTCTATAGATCCACACTGCCTATAGTGTATACTCTATAGATCCAAACTGCCTATAGTGCATACTCTATAGATCCACACTGCATGCTTTATAGCTCCACAGTGTGCTGCATAATCTATAGATTCAAATGACATGCGCCTCATATTCTATAGATTTAGAGATCCACACTGCATATTCTTTAGATTCCCAGATCTACACTGCATGATACTGTATGGATTCACATAATCACACCAATGGAGTAACTAAATAACTACGAACCTAGGTGCAAAATTTGCACCCAGGTCTCCAGTCCATGGACAAGCGGGACCTGACAAATTCAGTTGATCTGTGCACAGTGTCCCTGGTTGGCCCCATGGGGGCAGAACCAGCCACAATTGCACCTGACCATCAGTACTAAATCTAGTTATCCACACTGTATCTGCTGTGCACTCAGCACACCCTGCATACATCCCCAGATCCACAATGCATGTATTGAGCACACTCTATTTAGCCACAGGTGTACAATTTTTGTACCAAACTACACATTCTATAGCTTAATCTGTTTCTGACTTTTTGTATTCAAGTCACGTTTTGTTTTGCAACATTTCGCCCCTTAACTATTAACAAGATTATGAGTGAAAAAAACCTCTCTTTCAAACAAACCTTCTCCTAAATCAGATGGGAGAGGGGGGCAATCCTACAGTTTGGGAAACTCTGCTAGAGATCCACAGTGCATGCATTGCACCTCCTATATATTCACATTGCTGCATATGGGAATAAAAAAAATCAGCCAAATGGTACTAGACAACTCCAAGCAGAAGCATGTAGCAGCCCCTCCACACAATTTATTCCTAGTTATATCTATAGAACTGAATATAATCAGCCAGCAGTGACGGGTATAATTGCTGAGCAGGGACATAAAATATGGCCATGCTCCCTGAATAAGTAGCTCACATATAAGTAATTGTAACTGTTGATGAGCCTAATAAAATGCCTTTCCTACCATAACCCAGGAACTAAAGAATATGATTATTGACTCCATACCACACATAAAAACTTAAATTGCCATCATAAAAAATTCCCACAAGTAGATTGTATTTGCAGTAATTTGTAAGAAGAACTCGCTCAGAGAAATACCTCTTTTTTTTTAATTCTTTGTGGTCAATGTGCTACCATCTATCCCTGGTGCCTTTGCAGTATGTAATAGACCAAACATTGGCAGGTCTCTCAGGGGAGTTTCAGGCAAGGTCTAAACAGACCTTAGTATGAAAATGTAACCATTTATATCACTGTTAAGAGTTCACCTTTAAGTTCATTTTTAGTATGGTATAGAATTTCCAATTCTAAACAGCTTTTCAATTGGTCTGCATTTTTTAAAATAGTTTTTGAATTATTTGTCTTCATACTCTGTCCAGCTTTCAAATGGGGGTCACTGACCCCATCTAAAAAAAACAAATGCTTTGTGAAGATATACATTATTATATTGTTATTGCTACATTGTTTTACTCTTTCTATTCAGGCCCTTTCCTATTCATCTTCCAGTCTCTTCTTCAAATCAAGGTATTTTGGACCCTAGCAACCAGATTGATGAAATTGCAAAATGAAGAGCTTCTGAATAAAAAGCTTAATAACTCAAAAACCATAAATAATAATAAAAAAAAAAACAATTGCAAATTGTCTCTCTGCATCATAATAAAAGTTAAGTTAAAGGTGATCAACACCTTTAAGGAGTTCAGGGATAGTTGAGGCAATATTTTCTCACTATTTTCTTCTTGCTCTTTTTATATTTATGTTTACCTTTTTTTATTCTGTTTAAGAAGATACTCAACAGTTTTAAAGGAAACTAAACACACTGCATCTTGTTGGCTGGCGGCTATAAAAATCCCTTGCAGAGTTATAATCACGACTGTAGCCTTCCAGTTGGTCAGCCCTGAAGTTGGGCAATGTTGTCCAAAACTGTGGCCATACATGGGCTGATCCCTATGTTAGTCCAACCAAAAGGGCCATGGGATGAATGAATAAATACATACAAGGGGTCAGACATGTGCATGTCACCTTTGTAATGTGCTGTTCTTCAGGCCAAACACCCCAACAACAACAAAGCAAACAGTTGTGGCTTCTCTTGATTTCCTTCTAGCCTACCAACATAAATGTTCTGACAGGAGCAATAATCCTTGATTCATGATTATCTGTCTGAATAAACCCTGAACTAGCCATGCTGGTTGGGCAAAACGAAAAGTAAGTCCAGCATTAAGAGGCAGGCCAGAAAAATCCTCTGGAGAATGATGTCCAATCACAGACCTCCAGAAAAACATTCCTGAATGAATTTTCTGTAATTATACATCCAAATCTGAGTTTAAGGCTAATAACACAAGGCTCATGTCCAGAGGGTTTTCTGAATAAGTCAGCATACCCAGTATTCCATAGGTGAAGTACCTGTATACGGGTCGCCTATAATATTTACCCTTATATGTAATAAAAGGCACAAAGCCTGCCCAGCAGCTACCTGCTGATTGATTGCTATCGGTCATAAGAAGTGTATCAAACTTTGCACCTTACATTACATAGGATGCTCCACCATAGGATGTAATGCTAAATACTGTATTATATTAGTATCAGGCTGGCATTTTTTAAGGGTGCTGCAAACAGAAAAGTGAAAGATGACATAATGAAAATCCAGTTTACATCATATTTATGTGTAACAATAACTGATAAGAGAGTCTACTAAAGTGGTCTACTCCAAACCCCTACCAAATACTAGGATGGACCACCTATCCGGCACTAACTAGGAGGCTTGTATGAAGGAGCATAAATTGAAGTCCTAGAATTAACTATATCATTGATTCATTTCACAAACTACGTTTTTCTGGAATTAGGAAAAATAATTGGGTATCCATATTGCTAAGGATTTTATCTTCAAGGGTTCATAGATCAGTGATCGGGGACATGCTTGAAAGCCTGTAATGCTCATCATCCAGCCAACTGCACATGTAGATGACATTGTATATGTGATATAATTTCTTACATATACCATGGAGCAGTGGGGAAAATTGCAATGAATTTATTGGCACAGGCAATATCCCTTGACTAATATTTTGACTATAAAGACCAGTTTAAATTCATGCATTTCCCTACTAATCAAGCTTGCCACAGACCAATTTTAAACACGTGTTAACTCCTGTATTATTGATTTGCATATGAACTCATGGTGGCTGATTATAGCTATTTCATGTTTTAATAGCATAAGAAAAATACATGGCTGACAATTATCTGCGGGTTATCTGAAATGTGACTGTGAAAGGCTTCAAAGAGAATTGGGAGTTGATATTTTTATCTGGACTTAACATGTCACAACAAGATAACTATAAATGTTTCCTGTATATCTCCTAGGTCCTGCAGATAAACCACAAATCACTGTTCCTTCCTGTTACCCTGTGAACTGACTGCTTAAGATAATAATTATAACCTTATAATTCTCCTAAGGATTTATGAGGTATGAGGTATTTTGTACTGCACTACTTTAAACAGTCTATTAGTCAGTATAGCTTTTTGTGTTCTTAGAGCATTCCTTCTCCTGGAGGCATTAGCATTATTCAACCATATTTTCTTACTTGAGAGGGAAACTGGCTTTATAGAACTCTCTTAAAGGGATACTGTCAAGAGAATTTTATTTTTTCAAAATACATCAAATAGTGTTGCTCCAGCAGAATTCTGCACTGAAATCTGTTTCTCAAAAGTTCAAACAGATTTAATTTTGAAATCTGACATGGGACTAGACATAGTGTCAGTTTCCCAGCTGCCCCCAGTCATGTGACTTTGCTCTGATAAAATCCAGGTCCCACTGCAACACATTCAGTTACATTGGGTAGGAGAAACAACAGCCTGCGAGAAAGCAATTCCTTTCTAAAGTGCTGGCTCTTTCTGAAAAGCACATGAACAGGCAAAATGACCTGAGATGGCTGCCTACACACCAATATTACAACTAAAAAAATACACCTGCTGGTTCAGGAATGACATTTTATATTGTAGAGTGAATTATTTGCAGTGTAAACAGTGTAATTTAGAAATAAAAACTACATCATAAAAATCATGACAGAATCCCTTTAAGTGCATTATCCTACCATAGGTTCATGCAGGTCACTGTGCAATCGATTGGGGGCAGTTTTCTCCAAGATATTGTTGCTTATCTAAATGGGTGAGGTCAAGATACAAAGAGGGCTGGTTTCATTGTTGCCTTGACGGGGTCGACTAGGCTGGCAAGACACTGGAAAACTGGAACTCCAAGGTGACTTCTAATATCCTCATATTTTATAACGGGCACTTTATTTATTATAATACACAAGTTTCAGTGAGCCATGTGACAGAGGTGACATCACTAAGCTCCAATTATAACCAATGAAATCCCTAAGCACAGTTTATATTGTAGGGGATCAGAGAAATCCTTCTCCTGTTTTTCTGTCTGTGACATCATCCAGCCCAGTTACAGGCTGGAGAGCCATCTGATTGGCTGGGTGCCCCAGTGCATCCTTGGGAGAGATGGAGTGCCTGACTTTGGAGCCATTTGTACAGGGTCTCCAACAGAGTTTAACAGGGGTTGTATGCTGAAACATCCAGCCAGAACCAGTTCTGTTGAGGCTGTCCAAACTGTTCCCTGCCAAGCTGCTAGAGACTCAGGAGGTGAAAGGTGCCACTGGTGAGATTGATCCTGCTGCAGAGCTGCCTGTAATCTCCAGTGTGACTGCCACCGAGAGCACCTCGTGAGTGAGCCACCCAAGGGAGGATACTAACAAGGATACAAGTGTGGGGCCCCAATTTGAGGACAAATCTTTTGCATTTACCTGCTATGTGGGAGCGGCTGCTAGGTTCCAAAGGGAGAGGTACTTTTGGAAAAGGTAGCGCTACCTGGGGTATAAGGGCTCTGGGGAAGGGACATTTCAATTGAACTGAACTGTGTAGTTATTAACACCTTCCAGAGGATTGGAACTTTGATAATAATAAAAAGGACTGTGTTGGATAAACAGTCAGGTACCTAAGAGTGAGTGTATTGTGTATTAGATTGCCCAAGTTCTTTCACTACTGTTTTATATAAATTTTATATCTGTTTCATTTGCAAACTGTGTGTTTTATTTTTCCTAATGGAACCCCCCTGAGGTGTGCTCCCCAGTGTTCCATAGGTGAAGGTACTGCGCTGTAAATCCCAGTTCTCAGTACTTTTCATATGCAAAAGGGACTCAGGATTGCCAAGGGTTAATTGCTATTTAAAGAGACAGTAATCAAATTAGGGTTACAATATGAATATTCATGACTTGTGTATTATAAAACAATACACTTGTAGCCACACAGAACAATATTTTTCAGCAGTAGTGACCCCCATTTGAAAGCTGGAATGAGACAGAAGAAGAAGGCACATAAATAAAAAACTATAAAAGAATATATAATGAAAACCAATTACAAACTTGCTAGGAATATGACATTCTATAACATACTAAAAGTTAACTTAAAGGTGAACCACCCCTATAAATGTCTTTGCATCTTGATTTATTATGTTTATTATCAGCACAATATGTAGCTATGTGAGCAGATAATACACAGGATAGATCTAGAAAGAAAAGGGAAATAACTACTAAAGTACTAAATACTGTTTGCACATGATCCAGTGTGCAAACATTAGTATCTGTGTTGGAGATCATTAACTAAAGGGTGTATAGTCGATAAAGGCTGTCATTACCACTTAAAAATGTAACTTTATTTATTTTGCTAGTAACGAGAATTGGTATAAAATCAGTGGAGGACCCCTATGTTTTAAGTGTTACATTGGCTTTCTCAGGTTTTTTATATAAAGCCTTTATGCATTATGTTACAGGGCAACCCTTTTGAAATAAAAAATAACAAAGTGGTATAAAGGTGATACGTCTGGCTAACAAAGATAATCTTTGTAAGCTTTCAGAACATTTTGGTTCCTTTTTCAAGCTGATTACAATGAGGCTGTGGTGTTCTCTGGTATATATATACAACATTCAGCTCAAAGGTCAAATTACCAACAAAAAGGAATAGCAACCTATGTGTAAGGTGTCAAAGTCATTTAAGAAGGGGTATGCAAGAGACAAGCAGATATGGCACAATATAATGTGGGTCAAAGAGGCTGAATATAAATTAGGGCTGAATTAATGGAGTGTGGAATAAAAGGAATTCCATATGATTTCTTAGTCCTGATCTACACATTTGTATTTCTGACTTGGTGCAGGCAGTTCTTAGTGCACATAATTAGCCATAAATCCAAGGCCCATATTTAGTCCCTATACCTGCATTATGTTACTAATATGTAACTGACTTGTAGTATAATGCCGGTTCCTTTTGGTATAGGTCTAATATGCCACCTGCTGGCATAAACTGGGATTGGCATGTTGGTTTCTTTCAGTAAATATGTGGGGGAATCTATGATGCCAGCCTGAAGGCTTTCTAAATTCACTGGCTGCTATATTCCTTAAAGGGGAACTCCACAAAAACATAACTTTAGCTTTTTGAAAAGTAAACACAATTTCAAGCAACTTTGCAATATACATCAATTAAAAAATATGCAGACTTTTCATGATTTGTAAAGGTTTGGAACACTTCCCTAAGCCAAGCCCCCTGCTCTCCTGCTGATCTGTCTGACTACTTTGCTGAGCTGGCTGACTACTGTTACTTTGTATCAACAGCCATCGGTCCTCAGCCTGTATCCTCCAAACCCCACAATTCCCTGCATGAGTGATTTCAATAAGGAACAGAACATCACAGTGCAATGCATTGTGGGTTATGTAGTTCCTGCATGCTGTCTGTAAGCTGTGGAGAAGTTGTTATAATTTGTAACATCAGTGTTTAGTTCCTCCTTCCCTGCCAGGATTTCAAATGATGCAGAAAGAGAAGAACTGTTAAAAAGCTGGATTTCAGCATAGAAAATGGCACTTATTCATACTTTTTGAAGAAAGAGGTAACTGTGATGGGTATATTAGGGGTTTCTGTGTTATGTGGGCCTCTTTATCAAATTTTGGTTTGGAAGCCAGAGTTCCCCTTTAAAGGGAAACTATTGCAAAAAATAAAGTGTAATTTAAACTTCATCTCATGGAAATAAGAAACTTTCTAAATATAATCAATTAAAATTTCTCATGTAATTTCTGAAATAATCAATATATTATTCCTCAGCAATCTGTTAGCAATAGACATGTACTGGCATGTAGTTTACTGTACTGGCACGTCAGTACGTCTATTGACACCTTCAGCCCTAAAGAAGTATGTGAAGGGGCGCATCACTATGTGCCAGTACGTGTCTATTGCCAACACCTTCAGCACACAGGCAGCAGTACAGACCAAATGGCAGAATGTGCCTTAATATTACGGCTATGGGATTCCTGATTGCACTGTGCTGGGGGTCTCATTATTATTATTATCAATTTCATGATGGAGGCTGAGGGCTGGTGTAAATTTGAAAATGGGACGCAATTGGCCCCCGGGCCGCACTTTGGACATGCCTGCCCTATGTGATATGGGAGTAATAAGATCTTGCAATAAACTCTAGACAGTGTGGCAGCCCTTTTGACAGCAAATACCTCCTAAGTAATGCAGTCTGTAGTTTTATAGAATCCTGTGATGAAAGCCCTAAGCCTTGGGACATCATGGCAGCCTTTGATGACAGTTTAAGGCATCATGAGACATGTATAGGCCAATTACGAATGCAGTGCAATGTGTTAAGTACAACATTTTGAATGACATTCAACATGTTTTTTACCCACTGTACAGTTTTTTGTCTCAGAATTCCTGCTTAATTGCGGTGGTGAAGGGGAGTTTTGCCTGGCCAAAACAAGGCAACTTGAGTGCACACGTGTTCACAAATTGGATGCAATTTGCAACTAGCATTTTCAGAGTGGGCATTTCAAATGGCTTTAACATGGTGGAAGTCTGTTGGGCTTATTGCTGCAACCCACTGTGGAATCCTAGAATTACACATTACGTTCAGGGTGGTGGTAGCAAGTTGTGTAGAGCAAGAGTAACACCAAAAACTGAAATTGTATGAAATATAATTTATTTTTAGCATGCACTGATAGAAGCTGTGTGTTTGCTTCAGAAAGACTACTATAGTTTATATAAACAAGCTGCCGTGTAGCCATGTGGGCTACCATTGAGGCTGGAAAAAGGGAGAAAAGACACAGGTTATATAGTACAATATTGTCTAATACAATGGTGGTTTATCTGTTATCTGATATGTAACCTGTGCCTTTTCTCCTTTTCTCCATCTTAAATGGCTGCTCCCATTGCTACATAGTAGTCTTTCTGAAGCAAAAACTCCAGTGTACCCTAGCTTCAACTGACACACTGCGCATTTTAGCAGCAGAGGCTGGACAGACACAATGGTACTTTGCAACTATACGGAAGTGCAAGGAGTATGTTTGAACTCAGGTATCTTTAATGGATGGCTTTAACATGCTCAACATTTGCATCTATTTTTACCATGACTACACTTGCAGCTGCAAAAAAAGATATTACAGTTTTAGTCCTCATGGAAAAACATATTGAAAGACGTTAGCTTTGGAGCACAGAATTTTAGGCCATACCATGAGATGACACGTCTAAGTGCATCATGGGAGTTACACTCTTCATAACAGCCTGTGCTGAAAGACTTAAAGCCTTGAAGGATAGTATTTTGAGTGACTCTTTGGCAGCTAAAGATAGCAATGGCAATGGTAAAAGGGAGGACTTTGATGAGCCGCATTGATGGGGACATGTCTAAAGTGTTATACAGTTAATGGCCACAGAGCCCCACCAATAAACTGCTGGGTAGATCTGCTCAGTGCGACTGCTCCATTGATTTGAATTCAATCAGCCGGTGTGCGGTCACATACAGGCTGATGTCAACCCAAATACTGACCTCAGCTTTAGCTCCACTGTGTGTGACTGACTGCACACAGGTTGACCAGATTCAAATTAACAGAGCAGGGGCACTGAGTAAATCTGCTTATTCTACGCAGGCTGACAACAGCCGCTAACAGCAGCCTTTGTGCCCATAGCTTTATGCTATAATAACCACCAGGGGCACTGTTGCATTGCAATTTCACTATACCTCACTAGAGGGAACATTATGGTAGTGCCCTCACTGTGCAGAATCTTTGGTGATCCTATGTTTTACCTAGAAAATAAAGTGAAAGTAAAACCAAATTATAAATCTGACTATGAAGATTTTCATTCATCCAGGTCATGGTATATCTAGTATAGGTCAATCTAAAAACAACTGGACTTGCTGATTAATCAATGAAGACGTTTCACTACTCATCCGAGCAGCTTCTTCAGTTCATCTGACTGGTGTGGGAAGTTTTCGGCATATAAACTCTTCCACTAATCCAATCACAATGCAGAGCAGTCAAAATTATAAATCTGATCATTTTGACTGCTCTGCAGGTAAAGAAGAACTAAAGTGTAACTAAAGAAATAGCTAGAAATGTTGTACGTTATGTTTGGGCTTCTGTACCAGCCCAAGGCAACCACAGCTCTTGTAAAGTAAAGATCTGTGTCTCCAAAGATGCCCCAGTAGCTCCCCACCTTCTTTTCTGCTGATTCGCTGCACATGCTCTGTGCTGCTGTCAGTTACTAAGCTTAGGGGCCAATGAACAATATATTGAATATATATATAATCTAAATGTCACCATATAAAGTATATAATAGCTGCTCAAAGCACACTGAGCATGTGCATGCCGCAGACATTCCTAACAAAACTCAAGATGGGAAACGCCTATGACAACTTTGAAGGCCTACTGTATAGATACTGAACCTTTAGGCTGGTTCAATAAGTTCAGTATAGGGTTTAGTTCTCCTTTAAGAGTTTAAATACATATATTTATGTCTAGTGTAAAATTATTGATGAGAGGATTAAGGTGGCCTATGTTTTGGGTCTATGGATTGCAGAAAATAAGAATAAACATAAGAAAATTCAGGCTGATCCATAGCACTGGGGCCTTTAGAAATTCTAATGATTCAATGAAGTACTAAGGCGTCAGTTAGCAGCAGTGATATTCCTGGTGTTTCTTGTTCTTCATTTGTGCAAGTCACATGGTTCTGATTTAAATCTCAAATGTGGGATGTAGTGCTCCTAGCATTAGGTGGCAGCAATATATAAAGTCACATTCTGGTAAGGTCCTGAACAAGACAAAGATCTGTATCTGATTGTTGTGCAAGAATTAATTTGTGCTTTATTGACTTGGTGACATAGAGAAGAAATTTTATTCGGAACTGCTCAGTTATTGCACAGCAATCCGAGTACCACCCAACTAGACAATTAGACATAAATATATGGAATCTAAGGGCTAAACTACACAGGAGATAATTGGACTGATGCAAAAATCTGATGTGTAAACTACATGGAAGATTTGCCATCCAACGTGACACATCTGTTGCATGTGAACACTGCATGCTGCGTATTAATCCAACAGCGACTTTTTCTTCTCATTAAAATACACTGAATGTCAGATGTAGATGCAAAACAGACAGATAAAATCTGACCCACAAAATCTGACCAACATCTCCAGCATAGTTTTGTCCTAAAGTTGCCTGAAGCAGCCACAACTTAATAATATGTGTTCCTTGCAGGTAAATCACCAACCAGAAACCAATCCAGAACAGTTTCTAGTAACTTAACCAGTACACACAGTGCCTACAGCAATACACTGTATGTGTAAGTAAATGCAATGCAATAATATATAGGGCTCTGTACCACTGCTGTCAAAAATAAGGATATTAAGGGGGTTATTTATCAAAGGTCGAATTTTTGAGCATTGTGAGCTCTTTTAGACCTTGAATGAACTCGAATGAACAACTTGAATGGTTTCTAGTTTTAGAAAAAATTTGAATGTAAAAAAACTTGAATCAGTTTAGTCGGGGTAAAAAACTCGAATACTCGAATTGATCAAGTTTTCGGCGAAAAAAAAATCGTGTTATCATGCATAACCCACAGAGAAAACCTCAAACACCATGAAGACTATTAACATCTTCAATGGTTGAAGAGACCTCTGCCATTGACTTCTACATGACCTCGACAGGTTTTAGATACTGTGTTTTTTTTGGATTTCAGCTATTTCCAGGGTCAAGGTATAATAAATCTCAAAAAATTTAGTTTTTTAATTCGAATTTTTGGTATTTTATAGAGACCTACATTGTTTGAGGGTATAGTTTTCCTTTAAATAAGAAAATGTTTGGTGAAGAAAAGGCAAATTACACTCTTCCTTTAAATTCATTCTCATAGGATCTGCTTGAGTGCCAATTAAATGTATTGTGTTATCGTTTGCCTCTCTAAGCTGCAGGTCTGGGGCAGAGCACCTACTGTATACCCACATTGTTACAGCTCTTCACATATTTGCTTGGTCTTGGTGTGTCCTAGATCCCATTGGTAAAGTTTCCATCAACAAGAGAGCAGTTAAAACACCATCTAAGGCAGCAATAATTACTCTTGATGTCTATACCAACAGATCAGAATTTTACTTTGAGGGGAGCTTAACTTGTGTATGAAGCCGAAGCTCCTGGTACCTATTTGTCTAGGTGACACAACCACCAAATCTGTTCTAGAGGAATTACCGTCGACATCATAAACTTGGAAGAGAAATCAGCGTTTGTCTGTTTCATTCCCATGTATCAGGAGTTTTAGGGCCTTCAGCAGTTCTTCCAGACAGAGGCGCTGCCATCAGAATCTAACAGGGCAATGAAACACTCTGCAAAAAAGGACTGAAAAGCACATGAAGGATAAGAGGGAATGCTAGTCAGTGGCAGAGTTGCATCGGTTGTAAAATATTCTGGTAGCATTTCTAGAAAACAATAGGACCTGCAAACCTGCCTCTTTGACTTTAAGGACTGTCTTGAATTCTTCCAGGTCAATTTCTTTATCCTCCCCAGCAATGTTCTCAAACTGCTTGGTCACCCATTCCAACCACTTGGATTCATCCTCTATGGACATGGTTCTTAATAGGAATATATTGAGCATTTCTGTATCTACATCCCTACTAGGGCTCATATAGGTACCAGTGAAGGGCAAGTTTATAAGCAATTACAATGCCCTAAATGAAGGGGTTTCCATGTCCTATTAGACTAATATACCTGTGGGCCTCATTCAAATGTAAAAAGAGTTGGGGAGCAACACAAACATGGAAAAAGTTCCTGGGGATGCCAAATAAGTGAATGCTTCCAAGCCAGGAATTTAAAAATATGTACCTGCTTTGAGGCCACTGGAAGCAACATCCAAATGGTTGTTGAGCAACATGTTGCTCAGGAGCATCTGGTTGGGGATTGCTACTCTAATATGTCTTGGTATTAGTTATTTCATTATGCAGAAATATTGGTTAAGCACAATAGTTACTTCTATGTGTAGGGGATGCAATTACCACTCAAAGCCCTGTCCAGTCCATTCTTTTCCAATACAATTTCATAAACCTCAGCCACTGAGCTCCAATATTGTGTGCAGGTGCAAGTACATGAATAAAGGCCATCAAGGCTTACAAGAGCTTATTGTATTGCACTCACTTAACCACTGATATGCTGTTGTGATTTACCAATAAGGCCTTGCATGGCCTGAGAGTAAAAGTCTGTATATCTCTATATGACACTACAGAAAAATATGTTGTTCCTAAATACACATTGGTATAGTCCAACCTAGTGTCTTCCAGAAAGATGAAGGACACTGTGTATCTGACAACTGGGTGCCTATGTTTCTCTCTGAGAACCAATTTTACTTCTTTGCTTTACTATATTGCGCCATCTAGTGAGTATTTTGACCATTGAGCAAGAACTGACCAATAGATATCTTATCCCTCCTGAAATTTGTCATCCCCTATTATATTACATCAGCTATAGGTATGTTTTCATTCTAGTAATATATGACTTGTGTATATGTCCTATGTGTCATGCTTAGCTTATGGGTGGAATATAATGGGATATATTTCACCGTAATTTCTAGTCACCTGGGCTATCAGTTAAGGGATAACAAAGCCATATCTATAAGTTATCATTATGTTCCATTTATTTCCATGAACCAACTATTAATACATATAAGTGCATATGTTGTTGTATAACATAGCTTCTTTTGATACACATTTGTTATAGGGACCCTTCCCAAAACAGAATATTGCTCTGGAGATTAACATCTGTGTGCCAGTGTGCATGACCATATAGCTCAGTAATCCCTGCGTAATGCTGACAGTACTCTCACTACCAAGAAAGCTTGGTCCTTACCCTGTAACCCATAGCAGTAGACCAGATATTTGCTTTAATTAAACTGGACAATTTAATGTGACAATGTTTTGTTTACTATTACTTGAATGTTGTCCCTTAAAATTAAATAGGCACATTAGGGTTTGGATTTGGTTCAGTTTTTTCCTATAAAAACTTGAGGATTTTTTAATTTTCCAAAGCTGGTGCATCCCTAATGACTAGCAAACATTATGGCTCATTTACAATTAGGGATGCACCGAATCCTGGATTCGGCCTTTTTCAGCAGGATTTAGATTTCGCCAAACCCCTGTTCCTGGCCAAACCGAATCTGAATTTGCATATGTAAATTAGGGGTGGGGAGGGAAATCAGGACTTTTCTTCACTAAACAAGGAATGAAAAAAATGGATTTACTTTCTGCTTAGTGTGCCATTATACCTCCTTCCACCTCAACAACTACAAATGGGCGCTAAAGGAGAAATGTCCGGATTATCCATGTGGAGCTATTCTGGATCAGCAGGGCCCAAAAAGGCTAGGGCCCATCAGGTTTTTTCCCGGTGTCCTGCCAGTCCAGTCCAATCCTGCCCCCCAGGGTCACAAATGACCCCTCTTATCTTCTACTTGTTGCGCTACCTTACATAACAAATTTTGCTATGTTTGTGCAGAACCTGCTGTGCACGAATCCAAGCCAGTATTTATGTCCACACAAAATTCTCTGCGTGCTCCACAGTTGTCTGTATGTCCTGGATGTATGTAAACACAAAAGGGACATTTTTAACGTGTGGTTCTATATAATAGGGTGTCACAAACAATCATCAGGGCTCACATAGTCCAAAAATGAGATAAATCTAATCCTAAACTGATCTGTACTTGGCTTCAATTGTGCATGGTGTGTTTCTGCAATCACTTGCAAGAGAATATTCAGTGGCCACTGGGCAAAAATAACAGTTTATTCTATCAATGTGCAATTTGCATCAGGGATTAAAGATTCAGATAGTTGACTGTACCTTCCCTAGACTGTCAAGAGCCTTTCTCTCTATGAGCTGCTGTGTCATTTAGTAGGAATTCTCTGTGAGAGGTTACTCTGTTCCCATTTTCTCCAGCAGGGGGGGATAAGTAGGATTACAAAAGCTGCAGGCAAGCTCGCCTGTAATGCTGACAGCTGTTCTCCAGAATGAGGTCACCCCGTGACTTACTGAGCACATTGCCAAGGGCTCTATGTGTATTCTAAAGCTCTGATTCCATCCATATCAGTTTTCATTATTTCCATGCCAGCTGGACTTAGGAGTTAAATGCTGTGCAGACTGTCGCCATGCCTGACGTTCTTAACGCATTCAGCATCATTCTCAGCTTATTTCAGCCCTTTCAGTTTGCTCCTAATTATTCGCTTTTCTTTTAAGCATTTTATTTAAACTCTCTGATGAAACTTGAACTCAGATGATAAATAATGACAGATAAGAAGCAGAGGAGAGGGGCAGGGAGCATCCTCCTTTAGGCAGAGCGGGTCAAGGTCATGCCTATATATTTATAGGGAAGATGGTAAAGGAAAGAAATGCCAGTCTCTTTAGTTGGGTTATTCCATTGAGATCCGGCATGCGGGAAAGCAGCCTGGGCTAGCTAGGATTATGTTACCATGGTTTACTCCTAAACAATTTCTAATCCATGCTGTGTAGTTGGGGGTGAGCTAGTAATAGTATTATGAACTACCTATGCCCCTGTTATGGAAATGTTATGTCATTTACAAATGTAACTAGAGTTCTGGTCAATTGGCCAAATACCATTTATACTCTACCTTAAAGGGTGGTTTGCCTATAAGTTTACTTTTAGTATATTAAAGAATCGCTAATTCTAAGCAACTTTTCAATTGTCTTCATTATTTATATTATTTTTTCTTTTAACTCTTTCAGCCTTCAAATAGGGGTCACTGATCCCATCTAATAAACAAAAACTCTATGGGGCAAATTCACTAAGCGCCGAAGCGCCTAACGCTAGCGTGAATTCGCTAGCGTTGGGCATTTTCGTTACTTCGCAAATTCACTAACGGACTCTGGCGTAACTTCGCTAGTGTTACTTCTCACCCTTACGCCTGGCGAATTTGCGCAACGGACGTAACTACGCAAATTCACTAACGCGCGCATTGTTCTTAATGCTACCTTCTACACTAGACTTCCTTCGCCACCTCAGACCAGGAGAAGCGCAATAGAGTAGATAGGGATTGCTTCAAAAAAAGTTACAATTTTTTCTAAGTCGCAAAAAACGCTGCCGTTTTTTCTTTATTATGGGTGATAGGCTGAAAACGATCGAAAATATTTTTGGGGCTCCCCTCCTTCCCCCCCCTACATTTCCTAACTCATGGCAACTTAACTACACATGTGTAGGGCAAAATAAAAAATGTATTTGCTGTTTTGAAGGTTTCCCAGGCTTGTGTAGTTCTGCTACAAATACTTCCATTGGAAATTGAATTTGGTGCCTTATGCAAATTAACCATCTGTAGCGTAACTTCGCTTCGCTTGGCGAATTAACGCTAGCGCAACTTCGCAACCTTATGCTAACCCTGAGCGCAACTTCAGATTTTAGTGAATTTACGGAACGCTAGCAAAAATACGCCTGGCGAAGTGTGGCGAAGCGGACGCCAGCGCAACTACGAATCTTAGTGAATATCCCACTATAAGGTTGCAAATGTATTGTTATCGCTTTTTATTACTCCTTTTTCTAATTAGGCCCTCTCCTATTCCTATTCCAATCTCTTATTCAAATAAAGTTTGAACCCTATAAACCAGATTGCTGAAACTGCAAACTGGAGAGCTGCTGAATTAAAAGTTAAATAACTCAAAAAAGGTGAACAACTCCTTTAATGACCTTTTGTTTAATTAAGCCTGTACAATGAATGCTAACAAACATGTTAATAAGGTAACGTCTGTGTTGACAGTACATTCATTTCTATCACCACATCATAATATTACAGAGTCACTGTTTTACAATTTAAGTTTAAAAATTT
Source organism: Xenopus laevis (assembly GCF_017654675.1). NCBI lineage: Eukaryota > Metazoa > Chordata > Amphibia > Anura > Pipidae > Xenopus > Xenopus laevis. The sequence continues at coordinate 124,532,851 of NC_054375.1, read as the reverse complement.
CTCCAAAAAATATTCCAAATGTCTATACAGGAATGTGATCTGTTATCCAAAAACTCGTCATCCAGAAGACTCCATTTTAATCAAATAATTCAAATTTTTAAATCTGATTTATACTCTGTAATAATAAAACAGTAGCTTGTACTTGATCTCAACTAAGATATAATTAATCCTTATTGGAAGCAAAACCAGCCTATTGGGTTATATTTTTTTAGTAGACTTAATGTTTGGATATTCAAATTACAGATAAATCCCTGATCCAAAAAACCCCAGCTCCAGAGCATTCTGGATAACAGTTCCCATACATATGCAACAAAAACAATTGTCTGAAGTAAAGAAATCTTTTAAAATCAAGATGGAATACAGTAAGACTAAGGACTGTGCATGAAATGAAGGATAACTTACCTGAGAGAGAAATTCAGTCTTCCACACATTAATGTCTTCTTAAAAATAGTGCACTTGGCTTTAAAGGAGAAATAAAGCCTAACTAAAGAAGTATCTAGAAATGTTGTACATTATGTTTTGGGCTTCTGTACCAGCCCAAGGCAACCACAGCCCTTTAGCAGTAAAGATCTGTCTCCAAAGATGCCCCAGTAGCTCCCCATCTTCTTCTCTGCTGATTCACTGCACATGCTCTGTGCTGCTGTCTCTTACTGAGCTTAGGGACCCACTCACAATATACAGTACACATAGAATATACATGTCACAATATAAGGCTGATTAGTAATTAATACAGATAATTACTACATGGCAGCACAGAAACCAGAGCAATTAGCATCAGAATTTAATAATCAGCCCTGTAGCATCATCTTATATTACAGACCAACCTCATTTTCTGCTTGATAATTAGTGACGACCCCTAAGCTTAGCTTCTCAACAGCTGCTCAGAGCCCACTGAGCATGTGAGTGTCACAGACACTTTCCAAGACGGTGACCCCCTGTGACAAGTTTGAAGTCCTGGATCATTGCTGCTATTGACAAGCTGAAACTTTAGGCTGGTGCAATAAGTTCACTATATAAAATATGCCATTTTTAGGGGTTAGTTCTCCTTTAAGGCAAAGCAACACTGTGTCAGGGCTTCTGTAATAAGAACAGCTTATTTGGGCAGATGCATATTGTACTGAGCCTTTCTATACCTCAATAACAGCTGCAGATAGCACATTTCCACAATCTCTAATCTTTTTGTACAACCTCTTGTCTTTTTTGATGTTATAAATACCCCCTCCCCACTAAATGACTGCCTAGCATGGGTGTCCACAGAAAATTTTAAAAGGGGCTACAAGTAAGCTAATATCACCTAGGGTTACATCTCACTGCAAATTAACCAATTCATGACAATACATAAGATTAAGGCTTGCCTAGGGTTAGAAATTATAAAAAAAAACTTTTGTGTTGTTGGGAATTAAATTTACAAACAATTTCTTGGAACTAGCTGGAGAAGTCAGGCTGTGACCCCTCTTGCCCCTTTCTGCGGACACCTATGCTGCCTAGGAGTTTATTAATATAGCTATTGGGGATTATAACGGTAACCCAGGATACAAGGGGTATGAATGTCCCCTGTCCCCAATACTAACAAGTCAAAAAGCCATTCTATAGCAATAGCAGTAATTAGGAAAATCAGTGAAGAAGACCAAAATAATTCACTCACAAAGTGAAAGATGAGGACAATTTGTCTGAACAATTGTTTGGTGCAACAGTGATGGCCCAATCCAACACTGATGATAATGAATCGGCATGTACTCTCTTTGTCCATCCCCTAAATTTAAAGTTTTGGGACTCCATGATGGATACTGGTTGGTTAACATAGACACATCATTTGGAGCTACTGTAATGTTCATTCAGTCTAAAGCAGTTAATCACCTTTAAATTAAATGTTAGTATGATGTAGAGTGATATTCTGAGACAGTTTGAAATTGTTTTTCATTTTTGATGAGGTTTTTGAGTTATTTAGCTTTTTATTCAGCAGCTTTCTAGTTTGCAATTACATGAATTTGGTTTCTAGGGTCCAAATCAACCTAGAAACTAGGGGTGCACCGAATACAGGATTCGCTTCGGGATTTGGCCTTTTTCAGCAGGATTCAGATTCGGCCCGGCCAAACCAAATCCAAATCCTAATTGTTATGTGACAAAAAGTCACGCGAAGAGGGAAATCAAGGAAGTAAAAATGTTTTCCCTTTCCCACCCCTAATCTGCATATACAAATTAGGATTCGGATTCGGTTAGTTATTCGGCCGAATCCTACGCGAATCCAAAATAGTGGATTTGGTGCATCCCTACTAGAAACTAGAATTGATTTAAATAAGAGACTGGAATATGAATAGGAGAGGCCTGAGTAAAAAGATCCAAAGAAGTAGTTCAGGCGGCACTCCGGATAAATATAAAGAGGTTTATTGTATCATGGGTAACAATATTGCCTTATGCGTTTCGGGAAAGCATTCCCTTAATCATAGGCCTTTGATTAAGGGAATGCTTTCCCGAAACGCGTAAGGCAATATTGTTACCCATGATACAGTAAACCTTTTTTATATTTATCCGGAGTGCCGCCTGAACTACTTCTTTGGATCTATCACAGTTGGAACAATGGTGGCTGATCACACGGAGCTCACAGAGCTGATTATAGAGATTGATGCGTTGGGGTAAGCCTTGAGTGGTCACTATTTCATTGACTGTCCTGAATAAAAAGATGACTAATGGCCACCTTTACAGAGCATTCGCTTTTTAAATGGTCAGTGCCCCCCCCAACTTTGAAAGCTGGAAAGAGCCAGATAAAGAGGGCAAATAATTCAAAAACTATAAAAACGAAAAAGTGTAGATTTAGCTTAGATTTAGCCATTCTACAGCATACTAAAAGTATCCACCCCTTTAAGTGTATGATATCCAAATTGTCAAGCATTAACTAAAGAGGAGATTTATTTCTTTATCTGCCAATGCAAAGCATACAGACTGAAAATGCCATGAAACTTTGCTTTCCATGATTTTATCTGTATATACTGTATATATCCTCATCCTGAGTCGATGAAGGGTGACCATTTCACGACTGGTTTTGAAATACCCCAACTCTATCAGTTAGACTGACTATACTTTAAACTAAGACAGTTTACATTGTACTGGATTGTCACAGCAGCATCAGAAGAAAAACAAACAATACAGATGCAAGTGCAATGGTTTAGGTGTCCCATGGCATTTATATGCTGATGTTTACAGAATTTGAGCTTTGGTAAGTAACTTGAACGTAATGTGATGTAGCTTGAGGGCAAGTTCTGCAAAGCATACATCCTTGTTCCTCCTGACTTGGTGTGTATGGACTCAAGTGCTTTTATATAAGCAGGCGTTTGATATTTTCCATGCAGTCTGACCTTGAATTCTTCCTTGATCCGATGCACACTGTTATAAGTTACTTCTTGTAAAGTGCTTCCAGGAAGGCCATATTGTCTTTGCAAGGTGGTTTTATATTAACGTTATAAGAGCTATTCCCGAAATAGAGAATAGCAGTAATCCTTTCTAAGCCAGCAAAGAATGTTACGGAAGGTTGGTTCATATCAGGGCTACAGCAGAAACCAGGGCCTTAATATAGAAGTAGTAAACACCTGTATCAGAGAGGCTAGGGCCCTTCCCAGTTAAAAGAGGAACAGTCAAAATACAAGGGTCTATTCAATTATTTTTTGCATACATTTTAAACAAATTACAAGTGTCAATACCATACCCCCCAACATTTTGGAAAAAGAAAGAGGAATGAAAAGATTTGTCGAAATTATTATTAGTATGCTGTAGAATGGCTAAATCTAAGCGAAATGTCTGATTTTTGTGGCCACACCCCCCAATTACCATGTCCATTTTACAAAATTATGAAAGTTTGAACACATTTCTGTGGCTTTTATGTGTTATACAGTTTTGCTAATGAAGGTGAATTGCCCTTTAAGCTGTGAGTCTAACTTCTCCCAAGAGACCTGCTTTTCTTAAACTGTTACAAAAGTATCTATTCTGGGCTCTCTGCCAAAAGCTAATTAAGTTAGAAAACTGAATCATTTTCTGGCTGTTCAGTGCAGGAGATCAAAGAGAAAGTTGAATCGGGACATTTCAGTAACAAACCCGGGACTGACCTCTGGAAGGTATGTTCAATCCAGTCTAGAGAATTTCTCGACCCGCACCCGACCCTACCCACCCGCTCCCTACCCGCATCCGACCCGGGCCTGCTGCTCCCCTTTATTTATAGACTCGTGCCCGCCCCGCCCCACAGTGACGTCACAAAAGGGGCGGGGCAGGCGGAAATCTATAAATTCCGGCGCCAGAAGCCGGCAGTACTAGGTCGCAGACTACTATACCCGCCCTCGACCCGCGCATTTCAGGTTGTGGGCATTTCGAGTCCCGCGGACCTTGGGTCGGCTTGCACATCACTAATTCAGTCGTTGTTTGTAACGGTAAGTATGTAGAGATCCGAAAGGAAAATGGGCATGACTTAAATTAGAATAGGGGAAGAAGGAAAATATGTAACCATACATTTGGAATCATTTCATATGTTTATTGACAGGGTCCAGGTTAAGAAGAAACAGACTAGGGGGAACAGGGTAATCAGGGGCCCAGAGAGGTAATGACTGATAAACAGTATTACTATAATATAATGAAAACATGTCTTGTTCCCAAAGTTTAGGTGGGCCATAAAATTAATTGTACATGATGTGACTGAGGAAGGAAAACATGGTTCTTTTTAGTGGGGATACTTTTCATTTTTCTATAGAGTTTGTTTGTCCTTTGTATTGCATGTTTCAGTGTTCTCAGCTAAGCTGGGTCGAATTTTCATGTTAAAAAAAAAATTCAAATTTTTGTAAATTTATTATACCCTGAAGCTGAAAATAGCTCACATCCAAAAATACACTATCTAAAACCTGCCAAGGTCATGTAGAAATCATTGGCAATGTTTGTAGCCTTCATGATGTTCAGATTTTTTTCAGTGGGTTGGGGATGATTAATTTTTTGCCGAGAGCGGTTTTTTCATTCAAGTTTCCTCTTAAATCAGAAAACATTTGAGTTGAGTTAAGTCGAGGTATAAAAAAGTCACAAACCTCTTTGATAAATAACCCCCTTAATGTCAGTCACCCTATAAACATCACCGAGCAAATAAGCAAACTAGTTAATCTATGCATACAATTGTTATGCAGTTTTATATGTATCCAGAATTTCTCTTTTAGGAGAAATTCTTTTAGTCAAAGTCAAAGTAAACTTTATTGTCATCTCAGCAGTATACAAATACACAGTGAGACGAGACGACATGGCTCCAGCTAGTACAGGTATCAGAGTGTCTCTGAGGTAGTCCAGGTGTGTAAAGAAAATTTAAGTTCACAGTTCAGGTGTGTCTGGAATGTAGTGGGAGGGCAGGCAGTGAGTTGAGGAGTCTGATCGCTTGTGGAAAAAAGCTTTCGCGCAGCCTGGTTGATCAGGCTTTAATGCTGCGAAAGCGTCTGCCGGATGGGAGCAGCGTGAACAGTCCGTGTGAGGGGTGTGTGGAGTCCAGTGCAATGCAGGAGGCAGTGTCGGACTGGGACACCAGGGGCCCACCCAAAAGCCTTAGACCAGGGGCCCACCATAAAACCTTAAGACTAGGGGCCACTCTCTACTAATATTCTTCATCTCCTCAATCAACCTCTGTTCTCCTAGTTTGTTTTCTTTACATACTATAATCTATTATTCCATCTATTTAGCCTCTTTTTTCTCATATAATAGGGAATGGCCATGAAATAGGCCAAACGTTTAGCAGCATCAGGGCCCACTGACACTTTGGCCCAATGGGAGTTTTGCTGGTATCCCGGTGGGCCAGTCCGACACTGGCAGGAGGCCTTTCTTGCACAGCGCTTGTGGAAGATGTCCTGCAGTGATGGAAGAGCCGCAGTCATTTTAGGAATTTAACTGAATTTTCAGCAAATAAATATTTCAGTTCTATAAAATAAAAATGAATAACTATAGAGGAAGCAGACCCCAAGGGGGATCTGGGCTAGTGAAGTGTGGGCCGGCCCAATACCCGCTAGTTGGGCAGACCTCGCACTCCTCTTCGCGGGTGGCTGCAGGTTGAACTCTTCTCCTGCTCTCCCGCCCGCCACCTTCAAATGCCTGCTTCCCAGTTTCGGGTTTATAGTCGCCTTGCTCCTTTTGTGACATCATCGGCAGGGCAGGTCTATAAAAGGAACCCGGAAATTGGATGGGGGCTGGCATGGGTGGATGGAGGGCAGGTCCTGGTTTTACCCGACCTGCACATCACTAACCTGGGCCCCTATAGCTGTGTAAGGAGATAAAAATGTCCCCTCTGCAGTAGTCCTCCTACCTGTGTCCAGAGTACAGGCAGACTCGGGTCACCTGCAGGGAGGTGCACAGGCCCCTTCATAGATTTTTTTTGTTGGAGATTTGGATCAGGTTATGTCCTTGTAAAGATTTGTTAAACCCCCACTACATATTGGTGGATTGTATTTTTTTAAATGACAATAGGATCTATAATGTGAGGGACCTTGGGTTTTCCGGATAAGGGGTCTTTCCGTAATTTGGATCTCCATACCTAAAGTCTACTGAGAAATCATTAAAACATTACTTATTTTATTTATTAATTATATTGTAGTTGGGATCATGTGCAAGTTAGTTTTATTGTTACAAGGAAACGGAAATCATTTTTAAACATTTGAATTATTTGATTATAATGGAGTCTATGGGAGACAGACTTCCCATAATTCAGAGTCTGGATAATGGGTTTCTGGATATGGATCCCCTACCTGTACCCAGACAATGAATACTATCAAAGCCAATAACAGTAATTTCAGCTCTGTTTTTCTGCCATTTGCTACATTTACATATACAAAATATCCAATAAATTTAGAATATGTTTTCAGTTTAAAATGAAATGTGACAGATGGATTTAGACAATAGATGGGTTGTTTTGCTTCTAAACTGTCCCAGTGCATTTTTAGCAGAAGCGACTCTGCTGAGAAGGTGCAGTTTCAGAACAGCTGATACTCTGCACTGAACACCTGCCTGTGACATGATCTCATCACGGATTGTTAGATAAGGGAAATGAAGCTTTGCAAGTGCAGCTCTCTGCCAAGCAGCTGCAGCTGACAGGTAAAACGGTAGCTATTGTGGAATAATCCAGATTCCAGACCCAGCAGTTAACCCATAAAACCTGGAAAGACCAAGGGGCAGATTTATCAAGGATCGATTTTAGAATTTGTATAACTTCGAAATTTGAATTCAAAAAGACCAACTGAAATGAAATCGGCCAAATAGGTCCGAATTTGAATCGAAGTAATAGCGAATTTGAATGAATTCGATTCGAAGTTTTTCCAAAAAAAAACTTTGATTTTTTAAAGTCCACCAATTGACTCCAAATAGGTTCTAGGTGGTCCCCCATAGGCTAAAACAGCAATTTGGCAGGTTTTAGATGGCGAATGGTTGAAGTCAAATTTTTAAAGAGACAGTACATGATAAATTTTAATATTTACTGTTTCAAATTCAAATCAAATTTGGACTATTCCCTAGTCGAAGTGCACAAAAATTAGCTCGAAATTCTAATTTTTTTTAATTTGAATTTTCACTTCAACCATTTTTTTCTTAAATAACATGTTTTTAGGTCATAACTCAACCTGTTAAGGTCATATAGGGGTCAATGGCAGAGGTCCCTTGAACCATTTGAGGATGTTAAAAGCCTTTATGATGTTCCAGTTTTCTTCGGAGGGTTTTGACTGAAAACTCGATCAGTTTGAGCGAATCGTGTTTTTCCCTACGGAAAACACGAGTTTTCAGGTTTTGCAACTGAAACTCACAGAATTGAGTTTTTCCATTCAAGTTTTTTCTTAAATAAGATACCATTCAAGTTGTGAGTTAATTTGAGGTATAAAAAAACTCTATTATTCGACCTTTGATAAATAACCCCCTAAGTGTAATGTCACTACTAAATTGTTGTACTTTTAAATGTTTTCCCACCCACCGATCTTTATGCTTGACAAAGGGGTTCTCCCTGAAATGTTGCACCAATGCAAGTAAAAATCACAAGGGCTTGCCCTACTAAAATTAGTGTGTGCCTGTGAAGTTCTCTTTTATTTATGGTTTAGAGCAGTGCTGTCCAACTTCTGTGGTACCAAGGGCTGAAATTTTTCTGGCCTAAATGATGGAGGGTCGATAATGGAAGCCAGTGTTGACCACTCCCTGTTTTAAATCGCACCCACTTCAAACCACAGCCAAGTTACTACAAGACCATGTGCACATTCATGGTGGTAGCACACCAAAAAGCCAAATGGTTGGTGCTCACTGCAGGGATCACTCATATGTGAAAAAAGTCATATTAAGACATACAGTGGTGTGAAAAACTATTTGCCCCCTTCCTGATTTCTTATTCTTTTGCATGTTTGTCACACAAAATGTTTCTGATCATCAAACACATTTAACTATTAGTCAAAGATAACAAAAGTAAACACAAAATGCAGTTTTTAAATGAGGGTTTTTATTATTTAGGGAGAAAAGAAATCCAAACCTGTGTGAAAAAGTAATTGCCCCCTGAACCTAATAACTGGTTGGGCCACCCTTAGCAGCAATAACTGCAATCAAGTGTTTGCGATAACTTGCAACGAGTCTTTTACAGAGCTCTGGAGGAATTTTGGTCCACTCATCTTTGCAGAATTGTTGTAATTCAGCTTTATTTGAGGGTTTTCTAGCATGAACCGCCTTTTTAAGGTCATGCCACAACATCTCAATAGGATTCAGGACAGGACTTTGACTAGGCCACTCCAAAGTCTTCATTTTGTTTTTCTTCAGCCATTCAGAGGTGGATTTGCTGGTGTGTTTTGGGTCATTGTCCTGCTGCAGCACCCAAGATCGCTTCAGCTCGAGTTGACGAACAGATGGCCGGACATTCTCCTTCAGGATTTTTTGGTAGACAGTAGAATTCATGGTTCCATCTATCACAGCAAGTCTTCCAGGTCCTGAAGCAGCAAAACAACCCCAGACCATCACACTACCACCACCATATTTTACTTTTGGTATGATGTTCTTTTTCTGAAATGCTGTGTTACTTTTACGCCAGATGTAACGGGACGCACACCTTCCAAAAAGTTCAACTTTTGTCTCGTCGGTCCACAAGGTATTTTCCCAAAAGTCTTGGCAATCATTGAGATGTTTTTTAGCAAAATTGAGACGAGCCTTAATGTTCTTTTTGCTTAAAAGTGGTTTGCGCCTTGGAAATCTGCCATGCAGGCCGTTTTTGCCCAGTCTCTTTCTTATGGTGGAGTCGTGAACACTGACCTTAATTGAGGCAAGTGAGGCCTGCAGTTCTTTAGATGTTGTCCTGGGGTCTTTTGTGGCCTCTCGGATGAGTTGTCTCTGCGCTCTTGGGGTAATTTTGGTTGGCCGGCCACTCCTGGGAAGGTTCACCACTGTTCCATGTTTTTGCCATTTGTGGATAATGGCTCTCACTGTGGTTCGCTGGAGTCCCAAAGCTTTAGAAATGGCTTTATAACCTTTGAAATTGAACTCAGGTGTGATAAACCACAGTTAAGTTATTTTTTAACAAGGGGGGCAATCACTTTTTCACACAGGCCCATGTAGATTTGGAGTTTTTTTCTCCCTTAATAATGTAAACCTTCATTTAAAAACTGCATTTTGTGTTCAATTATGTTATCTTTGACTAATAGTTAACGGTTTTTGATGAGCAGAAACATTTAAGTGTGACAAACATGCAAAAGAATAAGAAATCTGGAAGGGGGCAAATAGTTTTTCACACCACTGTACCTGTAAATCCATATGCCTTCTCCTCCCTTGTAGATAACTCAGCACCCCCAGCACATGATTAAACACCTTATATTCAAATGCCAACAAACCCAGGGAAAGTATGGCACACACAGGGAGCATAGGGACAGTGGCGGAACTACTGGGGGAGCGGGCGGTGTGAGCGGGCCAGGGCCCGCACCCCCTCAGGGCCCCCCGCGCACCACTGAAATGCGGGTCGTATGGAGGGGGCGGGGGCCCGGATGTGCATCAGAGTTATGGTACTGGGGACAGCAGAGTATGGCACACACAGGCAAAGTATGGCACACCCAAGGAGCAAAGGGCTGGCAGAGTACGGTACACACAAGGAGCATAGGGCAGGTATAGTATGGCACACCCAGGGAGCATAGGTCTGGCAGAGTATGGCACACCCAAGGAGCATAGGGCAGGTATAGTATGGCACACCCAGGGAGCATAGAGCGGGCAGAGAAGGGTATGCAGGACCGCCATCAGAAATCGCAGTACGACAAAATTTCCTGAGCCCCCTGGGCTGAATTTGAGGTTTATACAAGGCAGAACTACTATATTCACTAGAACTAATGACTAAAATGTGGCCATGCTGTTATTGATGCTAAATAGATGGAATGTATCCTGTTGCCTCTAACCTGTTATGTAGATTAGTAAAAAAATCAAATATTAAACACTTCTTCCTTATTTGGGTGTAAATATTTGACATGTTCATGCCCAGTGCTCCTCAGAATTAGCTTATCTACCGCAGCCCAGATACAATCAGCATGTTCTAATACAGTAATAGAACATTATTTCTAGCCTAATCCTGTGAAGCGTTCACTGAACCAATTAAACTGTTGGGAAGTATAACATACAGCTCCATAAATTCTAGTCATTCAACTTCAGCAAAAAAAAAAAAAAACCTTATTGGTGTGAATAGGGCAAATCAGTTGGTGTAGAAATGATGACTCGCTACTGTCCTTGCTTAACATATTGATTCCACTTCCAGATTTGGCAATTAGAACTGAAACTGATGTGTGGGACACACTAAAAGCTACGTAAAAGCTCATTCAATCCGGTCATAATGATTGTGCCTAAACAAATCAGCAATGCAAAAAAGAAACGGAATGGCTCATATTAGATCTATATAAGCATACAGAATGGCTAACATAAGGCTGGATGTTTTTCCATCAATAGAGGGAACAATCATGAAATAACCATAAATATACATAATGAATAATGCCACATGTGCAGACGCCCTGTAAAGCTTCCAGTAGGGGGTTAACATAAGAGCACAATAGGAGGGAAAAAATTCCTAAAAAATTCACAATGTTTGGGGCATTGACCCATAAAAATCTGCACAGTGCCGAGCACAGCAATAGCAGGTGAAAGGCAGCCCAGTCCATACCACATGCAATTTGGTTGCCTCCCCCAGCTGGCTCCTCGTGAATACAGCACTGCCAAAATATAGAAGAATAAAGCAAATCTGTGTCCATTTTTGTGGCTAATGGACAACAGCTTCAAATAAACAGCAGGATTGCTTTGATGGCGCAAGCTTGATGTTCTTCTGTGTTTCGGATCCAATCACAGGGATCAATACATTCCTTCTACTTAGATTCTGTTTATTTGAGAAAGAGCTAATACTAAATGCCATGCATCATTTTGGTTGAAAGAGTCAGAAGCACAAAAAAAAAAAAAAATCTTTGAAAATCCAGCATTATTTCTGGAAGCGAAGCTCAAACGGGGTGCTACAAAAGACCACCAGTGTGTAGTACCAATTAAAAAATTACTTTATTTGGGTTGAACTTCATATGTCGGCCACCAGGGGCGTCTGTCAACTTGAATTTAGAAATTAATTACTTCCATCATAATATGAAAATGACTCTGATTCCGTGGTCAGAGAAGTGTTGGTGCAACATAAGCACACGTACAACTACATATTCGTGGAATTGCCCCAGTACTTGTGACCCATAGTGTTCAGTGTCCACACTGGCTATACAATTGTGTACCATTTGTACAGGTATGGGATCCCTTATTCAGAAAGCCCTAAATTACATGAAGCCCATCTCACATTATGAGTCCATTATAAGAAAATATTTCTAATTTTTTAAAATTATTTATTTTTCCTCTGTAATAATAAAGCAGTAACTTGTACTTGATGGTAACTAAGCTGCAGGAATTCATGGTGGCAGAATAATCCTATTGGGTTTATTGAAAGTTTAAATGAATTTTATCAGACTTAAGGTATGGCGATCCAAATTATAGAAAGATCCCTTATCCAGAAACCCCAGGTAACAAGCATTCTGGATAAAAGTTCCTTAGGAGTTTTTGGGGGAAGATTATTATTATGTATCATGTAAGGATAGTCAGCAGATAAGGCAAGCTGCATTCTGCTTTTCCATATTGCTGGCGAAGATTTGAACTGCTTTAATGTGCTGCAAAAGCACCCAAAATCATGTGAAATACTAACAGTGGGATTTGTAAGTGCTCAGTTTCTGTGGAGCGGTAGAAGCTTTGCTGGAGCGATAAATCTGTAATTATGGAGAACGGCAAGAGATGTAAAGACAGCGACATTTCTATATCAGCGTAAATTGTTGAGGGATGAGAGTTGGTTGGATATTTGTGCCCGTGGTTTTGAGCCAGGACTTTATTTTTTATTTTTAATATACAAATATAAGTTAATGGTGGGCACTCCCTTTATTAGAAAGGGAAAAAAAGCTCTTTTTTTGAGTAATATGAGGCGCAGATAACCCCGGGATTACCGCACAGTCACTTACCCAAAACCATATATAAGAATAGAGAGGGGATGCACACTCAATAAAGAAAATAATACTTAGTAAACAAAGGTGGTATTTTAAAAATTCTCTTTTATATATTGTATAGCAAACAAATATGCATCAGACAAACTAGTATATTATGCACAACAGTATTAGCACAAATATATACATAGCACCAAGTTACAAGATCAAGGCAAAAAGGAACAAACCACAGGGAGCAGATACACTTGCCAATGATGAGAAAACCTCAACGTTTCAGCACTATAGCCTTTGTCAAGGGGAATTTATGAAGTTTACTTAATATTATTTTCTTTATTGTGTGTGCATCCCCTCTCTATTCTTATTTTTGCCTGTCATAACCGAACAGATTTGAGGAAAAGCAGAAGCAATTCCTCTATCCATAAAAATGAATGCTGTCAGACTGGAAACAATTATGGTCAAACTGGGGGAAGACATTTATCGCAAAACGTGTTCAGAAATTTCCAATTATGATGATAAGTATGGGTGGCTGCCAAGATAAAAAGCAAAACAAAACTTGAGACATCATGAGCTCCAGACCACTTTCAATGTCCCTTGGTGTAGATACCGTAAACATTTGGAACCATATTACCACTTCATTCACATCTGTTAAACAGTGATCAGTAATATACTCTTAGTACAATGTTGATAGAGGAACTGGGTTGATTGCTCTTTTACAGTTTTGTTTTACCCACAATTCACCATTCCTTCCCTGAACTCATAACTGGACCAAGCATAGAGTGCCACAGGGGACACACAGGAGGCATATACACATACCAGTTTCAATTGCATGCAATTCAAGTGGGGCAATTTGCTACAAAACAGAAAAGGTGTCCCTGTACTTACTTCACTCTTCTCATGCTCAAACCATTTAGTGACTTTTTTACATAATGAATGGCTGTTACATGTGCCTGTAAAATTACGTGGTGGTATTCATCATTCCCTCTTAAAGAATAAGTGATGCTGGCATTTGAAGCATGTTAGTTAATAACAGGTTGAAGAATCAAATATGAATGGATAAATCAACGTGCTCTTCCATACACAGAGGCCCATAACTGATCATAGAGGTTGTTTACTAACCCCAGTGGGGCAAGAGTACTAAGTGCTCATGTAGGGGTTGATGCTCTTTGCACTGAGTGATGGACTGAAATCCAGCATTCACTAGAGAAAGCAGCATCAGAAGGAGCAATTCAGCCCTGTCCTTAAAGGGCACCTATTGGTACAAATTAGTTTTCCCACTGAGGTGGCATAGCACTGGCAGCAGGTATTTTTTCTCAAAAATAGTATTATTTCTCCCAAATGCAGTGCTGGCTCCATTAGCCTTCACCTCCGATGGGGGAAATAGTTTTGCCTTGGTAGGTGCCCATTAAGGAAAGAACCTGATGCAGTCTGTGCCTCATGCTGCTCCCTACATTGACCTTTAAATGGTGCGCAAAGATGGAGGCGCAAACACCTACGTGCCTCCCCAAGCCCTTTAAATGGACAAATGCAGTCAGCACTGTATTATGGGGTTATTTACTAAAATGCGAATTTATCTCATTAATTGAATAAAAAGATCGGATTTTCAGACAGACCACGATAACTTCCAACTAAGATCAGGACCTCTGCCATTGACTTATACACAACCTCGGCAGGTCTGAAATGGCGGATTTTCAGATTTGGGCTTTTGGCAGCATCGGGCTTTAAAGTAAAATATACCCGTTCAAAGAGGATTTGAGGGGCACACACCTGGTTCAAACTTCTCAATTGTTTGGGTGCACCTCCCGCAGTGTCCTTCCCCACTGGAATACAGGTATCAAAAACGAAATGGGCAGCACTCCAGAATAAAGTTAAAAATTGCCTTTATTCACCAACAGCAGGGCAGCATTTGCAACGTTTCGAGCCTAGCACGGCTCTTTTTCAAGCAAGCAAGTAAAATATACCCCTCAAACAATGTAGGTCTCAATGAAAATATATTGCAAAAAACAACTCATATATACAACCCTGCTTCATGTAAATAAACCATTTTCCTAATAATATACTTTTGTAGTAGTATGTGCCATTGGGTAATCCTAATTAGAAAATTGCCATTTTAAAAAATAAGGGCCGCCCCCCCCTGGGATTGTATGATTCACGTTGCACAGAAACAGACCAAACAAACTATACTTGTTAGGTCACATGAGCCAATTAACAGACAGGGTTCTCTCTTTTTCTCCACCACTTCTTCCTGTTACAGTTAGAGCTGCAGTATTTCTGGTCAGGTGATCTCTGAGGCAGCACACAGATCATCAAGAAATGGTGGTTCCAGGTAAGAGATGTAAAAGGGCAAGATTTACTTAAATATATATTCCAGTTTGGTGAGATTCCTTAATATGCCACTTAATTTGATATGAACTCTCTGTTGCTCAAGTATTCCTTTAATAAAGCCTGAAAAATTAATGTTTTGCTCCAAAAAGCCCGACCAGAGTTTATTAAATAACCCCCGAGTGTAGGGAGCAACAGGTCTAAAAATGGAGTGCGGGGGCCTGCAGCAATCGGTTCAATTCACCACACTGTCTGAAAGCAGCAAAAAAAATAGCCAATTGCTTACTTTTTGGTGCTTTGGATACGGTTTTGTGCTTTATAAATGAGCTCTTTAATGTTAAACACATAAATCCTGTGTAGGTGTTCTTTCTATATACATTACTCCTCCAAAAGTACCAAAAAAAGTATCCAAATCTTTTATTCAGGTGGTAGCCTGTAGCAGCCAGCAAGGCTGAGACACAAGTGTTAAAATATATTTATTTTCTTTTTATAAAGAACTGAGAAGCTGGAGCTTCAATAAATGTTGCAATAAATGTGGTCTATTTAGATTTTGCAAAGGCTTTTGATACGGTGCCACATTACTGATTACTTTATCCGCAAATAAAATAGGACACCTGCACATAAGCACCAGTCTAAAGCCCAACAGACTTTAGTTTACAGATATTACTTTAAGTGGCATCAAAGTACAAGAGTGTAGTACAACAGGCTAGAACCCTGCAGCGGGTCGGGTACCCGTGGGTTACCTGCAAAAACCTGCGGTACCCTGCGTGTTGCGCATAGAAGTTCCGGGTGCAGGTATAGACACAGGTCGGCGGTTCTGTGGGTTCCTCCTTTTTTTTCTGATCATGACTACTTCCGATGATGTCACTACCGGTTTACAATGACAGCACTTGCTGATTCTTGATGGTCAGCGGGTCGCGGATAAGGTACTTGCCGGTCGAGTAGCGGGTCCAAGCTGGTAAGAATGCGGGTTGCAAATTGCAGGTACACTAAATTTCGACCTTTAATAAATGGGCCTCTAAGGGGGTTATTTATCAAAGGTCAAGTTTGAGAGTTTTTTTTCTACCTTCAATAAGCTCACAACTCGCATGAGAAAAAAGAAAAAACCTGAATGTAAAAAAACTCAACTGAATGCAATTGGGGTGAAAAACTCGAAGTGATCGAGTTATCGGCAAAAAAAACCTCGAACTGATGGAGTTTTCGAGCGCAAACCACCTCAAAAAAAACCCCCTGAACATCATGAAGGCTAAAACATCTTCAAATGGTTCAAGGGACCTCTGCCATTGACTTATACGTGTCCTCAACAGGTTTTAGCTGGAGAATTTTAAGGATTCAGGCTTTTTGAAGCTTCGAGCAGAATAAATCTCGAAAAAGTCATTTTTTTTTAATCCCGAAAAAATTCTACTGAAACTACCCTTGAAAAACTGGAATTTTCTGGGAAAACAACAACTTGACCTTTAATAAATAACCCCTAAGAGTTGCACTCAGAATTGGACAAACTGGCTTTGTGGCCACTTCAGCAACTGCCGTAATTTAAATAAAATGTTACATATTATGGGCTTTATTTTATACAAAGACTCCTTAAAGGGATTCGGTCATGATTTTTATGATGTTTTTATTTCTTGATTACAGTTTACACTGCAAATAATTCACTCTACAACATAACATTTAATTCCTGAATCAACAAGTGTATTTTTTTTAGTTGCAATATTGGTGTGTAGGCAGCCATCTCAGGTCATTTTGCCTGGTCATGTGCTTTCAGAAAGAGCCAGCACTTTTGGATGGAACTGCTTTCTGACAGGCTGTTGTTTCTCCTTCTCAGTGTAACTGATTGTATCGCAGCGGGACCTGGATTTTACTATTGAGTGCTGTTCTTATATCCACCAGGCAGCTGTTATCTTGTGTTAGGGAGCTGCTATCTGGTTACCTTCCCATTGTTCTGTTGTTAGGCTGCTGGGTGGGAAGCGAGGGGGTGATATCACTCCAACTTGCAGTACAGCAGTAATGAGTGACTGAAGTCAGCTGGGAAACTTACAATATGTCTTGCCCCATGTCAGACATATTGTAATTTAAACGTAAAAAAATTGGTTTGCTCTTTTAAGAAACGGATTTCAGTGCAGAATTCTGTTGGAGCAGCACTATTAAAGATGACTTTTGAAAAAAAATTTGTTTTGCCCAAATACTAGCCTTGGTGGGCTAGTGACTTGTGTAGTCACCATCTCCTAAAACCTAGATGCTCCTGTTGTGGTGCATGAGGAGCAAGATGCACGTCGCAACATAAAGGATCCTTGTAAACTGCACTACTGAGCTTCCATTTGTTGGACGATGGACCAGTTGAATTGCAGCGTGTCCAAGTGACGTCCACATGTTTCCCTCAAGCCTCAGCGTGGTGGACACAATGATGCTGAAATTCTGGAAATGAATGCTGTATTATGGGTAAAAATCATGGCAATCTGCAAACATTTGGGGGGGGGAGGTTCTGAGAGAAGTTGTGGATAACACTTGGCTGTAGTAAAAAAAAATTATTTGTGCTACTTTTTTTTTTACATATAATCCTAGCTTTAGGGGTTCTGAGCTGGATACACTTAATCACAGTGCTAAGATGTTGGAAACACGTAAAGCTACGTATAGAATAACGCATAAAGCTACGTATAGTATATCTTATCGGATCTTTTAATGCACTTGGATTTTGACTTGGGAGTGAACTGGACGAGTGCGCCCCATTCTCTAATTGCATCTGTTCTTTTGCTTTGCTGAAGGTCTTGGGGTTTGTGTCACACGGTGAGCTCTGTACAAACTGGATCTCAATTCTTAAAAAAAATAAAAAAGGTTCAGCACTGTATGAAATGCAATAAAAACAAGAAAATCACCTCAGAGTTTGTATTAGGATAGAACACCCCCACATTACAGATGGAACCTCCTGTGGGAAGCCTCAGCTCCTAGAGCACAACGGGTGAAAGGTCTCTTCCAGTGGGGGAATGGGGGTGTTACTGTGCCAGGGGACGCTGTGGGCTGAGGTTGTTGAAACCAGTTGTGAGGAGAGCAGACGTTACCTCGTATCCGCACACAGAAAACAATGTTCATTTCCCAGGAACAGCTGTCCTCATGGGGACGGGGTGGACTGCCAGTCATTGGCACGCGTCGAGGTAGCGCTTCCCACCCGACCCACATCACCTTCATACTTTAGGTCGAACTTGAGCAGCTCCAGCCCAGGAAGCTGCCTCAGGCAGATATTATACCGTCCGGATCGACATTGCCAGGCTGTTCCCTGCAGTGCGCGTTCCCTCCTTTACCCTCTCTCTAGGCAACTCAGCTCAGCGCAGGGCACCACTGCCAGTCACTGAAGGACCCTACCGCTGGCAGCTATTGGCTGCTTCCCCTTGATCCCCGCTTCTGATTGGGCTGGCGCGCCGTCAGTAAAGAAACGCCCGCCCCTTGAAATAGTAGGTTAGTGTTTACCGCGGTGCAGCGCAGGACCCGCCAAGCGCAGAGCCCGTACCCGGGTGAGCACAGAGGGCACAGTACAAGCCGCAGAATGGACATGAAGAAGAGGATTCACCTGGAGCTGCGCAACAGGACGCCGGCCGATGTAAGGAGCGCTGCGCTTGTCAGTGAGACATAAGCTGGGCGACTGTGGGAGAGGTGGGCTCTGGGAGAAGGGGCAGCGAGTAGTGTGTATTTTACATCAGGGGGCACCTCGCATGCGGCTGCCACTGAGCTGTGTGGCGCTGGTGATTAGGTGGCACAGGGAGGGGGTCATGTTGGTAACTTTGTAGTCGCACGAACGCGCCACCCTCCTCCTCCTCATTCACCGCTGCCATGAGCTCTCCGATGTAGCACACACCTTACTGACTAGCGCTCCGGCTACTCTTCCATTAACTGCTCTTCCAATAACTGCGCTCCTGTAGCGCCTGACAGTCCGACACTTCGCCTTTTAGCCGCTCTTCCTCCCGGTGCCGCTTCTTTTTTTTTTTACCGCCCGCCCGGCGAGCTGCTGACCGCTGCGTGTGTGTCTGAGCCCTGGGCGCTCGGATAGAGGTCTCACCTGTACTACATCCCGAGCTTATTCCCTCCGGCCGGAGCCTTAGTACTACTTTTATAGAAGCGAACGAGGGGGCGGACTGCGCGCTGTGATACACCCACAGGCATTTCTCACGCGGCGGGGCTATTTGGTGCCTGCGGAGCCTTCTCTAGTGTATTTGGGTGTGAAGAGGCATCCTCGTGCCGCCGGACACCCACCTGTCTAACCGCGGGCATCGCCTCCGCACTGTCCCTAGCGGCTCGGGCAGGGAGGGGAGATCAGTCCCATGATGTGTCCGGATATCAGGCAGCGCCGCCATCTTTAGAGCATGGCACAAGCGTTGGGCTTTATGTTGAGGCGGATGTCTCGCATTGTTAAAGGGCAGTAAGGACACATTAACCTGCCGCCCGGGCGCCACCAGGGAACTGCCTGCATTGCATTGGGCGCCCAGTCTAATGGGATAATGGCGGAATTCCAGTCACATGACAATACGGCGATGCCATTTTGTTTCGGCGAGCTGTCCCCAGGAAGGGCAGAGCAACAATACGTAGTGACACTGACGGTTCTACATCGACATTCTGCCTATTCACTGACTGACCCCTCCTTGTATCTATGCGCCTCAGCAGGGAACTATGCCCGCGGCTCTGACCAAGCCGTACAAACAGCCCCACGACGTATGTCCTCTCTAAACACTATATATACATTTATATATTTCTACTGCAGCTCCTCTCCTGGGCGGAGGATTCCAGTCAGCAACATTACTGCCCCTCACAGACACACGAGCAGGTGCCTTGTTCCAAGCTCCAATGTACAACCTCCTCCAGGGGAAACTTCATTCTCACAACACGTCAGCATAAACCCCAATAGAACCCCAATATTGTACATAATACTCTGAATTCCATTCCAGATAGACAGGCTTAATCCTGACAGTGAAAGTACTGGGGGGCAGGGCTGTGGTGCATGAGGGCTGCTTCACATCTAATTTAACTTTTAGTTTGTTATAGAATGGCCCATTCTAAGCAACTTTGCATTTATTTTATAGTTTGTTTAAATTGTTATTTAAATAATTATGCATTGTTCTTCACTGACCCCGTTTAATACAAACGCTGTCTAAGGCTACGGATGTATTGTTATTGCTACTTTTTATTACTCCTCGTTCTAGTCAGGCCTCTCCTATTTATATTACATTCTCTTATTCAAATCAGTGCAGGGTTGCTAGGGTAATTGGGACCCTAGTTACCAGATTGCTGAAATTGCAAAATAGAGAGCGGCTGAATAAAAAGCTAAATAACACAAATAACAAACAAAACCAATTGTAAATTGCCTCAGAATATCACTCTCTACGTCATACTAAAAGTTAATTTAAAGATGAACCATCCAGGCCCGGATTTATGGCGAGGCCACAAAGGCCCGGGGTAAATTCCTAGGGGCGGCATGCAGCCCAGCTGCTTTAAATGGAGCACAGGGACGTGCAGCTCCCCATTGTGCCTGCGCTCATCAGAGCGGTGCGGCCGGCAGGTTCTAGGACGGCGTGGCACCCGCCGCTGAAATCCGTCCCTTAAAAATAACTCCCTGAGCTGTAGGATAGGAACCAATCAGCATATAGGCTGACCTGATAGGGAACAGAAGCCTGTCTGTGCTTGTGTGACTGCAGGGCTGTGATTGGCTGTCCCACTCCTCCTGCGCTTATGGCAGGGACTGTTGGGACACACCCACTCCTCATTTGAAACAGGGACCAGAGAACATCTATGGGGAGCTCAAATAAAGGGGCCATATTTAAAGATAATGTTAATTTACAGCCAAAATCACCACTATATAGTATACATTATTGCCTACAAGGTGGCCATAGATATAACTTTAGTCACAGGAAAGATTGTTGCTTTTCAATACAGACGTGTTAAGAGCCAGCTTGATCGACAAGTCTCCCGCCATCCAAGTCTCCCGCCATACTTGCACTGAAAATTATTTTTGTACAATATTATTGTTGCGTCTATGGCCACATTTATTATGGTAACTTAGTGTTGACATAGAGACCTGAAAGAATGCGAAAGGGCAGAAGATGGTGTCGGGGAGGGAGCTCTGCGGCGCTGTTCTGCATTTTAGGGTCATGGCAGGCAGTTAAGGGGGGCTTTTGTTATTAGGGGGGTTTAGTTCTCCTTTAAGGTTTATTCAGTTAGTATAGTTGTGTATTAATTGGAAAGATTCTGATTTTCTTTTGTATATTCATCCAACAATGCCTGGTTTAACCATTTATCCCCTTTGGTTTGGGAATACAACATTTCTTGTAAGCATAGACTCATTGGCTTATCAGCTAGTTCCTCTCATGTCTGCTTCCTCTCTAGTTATATCCCTTTCTCCTAGTATTTATTAACACTACCTGTTTGATTTCTGTAACCTGGTTCTGTTTGTGTATGTGGCACAGTGAGTGATGTAAATGTAAAGCAAGGTATCTGAAAGGGGGTGATGGGTAAAGCATGGATAAGTAGACAGGACTCTGCGCTCAAAGGACTGTTTTTTTTTTTTTATCTGCCGAGCATGCATTGTACAGATGGCGCTGTTAAATATTTTAAGAATAGGAAGCACTTTCCTTCTTATCAGAGGGAAAGCAAGCAGAGCTGTGGCCTCACACATTTAGACTGCTTGCACACTCATTTTCTTATAGGCTGATAAAATGTATACTCTGCAAATTTCATGCTATTTAGAATTGACTGTGCAGTATGTGATATGCCTGGAAGTGAAGTGAGTCCTTTCATCTTGGCTAAGTCATAAATGGCATTCCTGTAACTGCATGTGAAATCCATGCATAGATAACCTAACCTTAGTGCTAGACAGAATGACGAGGAGGAAGGTTCACTTTATATTGTACTCGACATTAAGCCGTTAAATTAACGGGCGCTAGAACATATGTAGTCAAACATTTATAAAAACAGAATTGTTCTAGTCTAAAAAAAATTTGCCAGAGACGGTCCGTGGGGCACATGCGCAGTAGCGCAATCCCACGGACACGGACTGGACGCAGAGACACTTCAACTTTATTATATAGGATTCTGTTTATACATTTCTGGGGAAGTGCTTTGTTTGTAATTTTTGTGAAAATATCTTACAATGGTAGAGCCTGGGTTTTAACCAGCTGAAATCTCTTCCTTTATCATTTGAAGCACAGAAATGACAGTTGGACAGGCAGAGTTAATTAGACGACCTTAGTCTACAATAGTGATGCTCGTGTCACTATATATGTACATCTGGCCTGCCCAATCCTGTAACATCAGACATAAATGGGGACAGACCCCGACAATCAATCTGTAGATTCTGGCAAATGCTGCTGTATTTATCGGCTGGTGGGGGCTTTTTGGGCCTCTGTGTTCTTGAAATGCCATGGTTTATTTTTATATTCAGTCCTGACCTGGATGGGGACATAACAGTAGGGGTAGTTGCTTATGCCTGGGGACATCACCAAAGTAGTTGTGATTTGTGCAGTGACCAGGGGTGATTCTGGACTCATGGCAACCTGCCTTATGCTGCACCCTGTGCTCAAAATGTAGCATTGGATTGGGTCAAGGGGGCTGTATCACTAGAGAGTGCAATTTTCTGCAATACA
Organism: Xenopus laevis; assembly: GCF_017654675.1. NCBI lineage: Eukaryota > Metazoa > Chordata > Amphibia > Anura > Pipidae > Xenopus > Xenopus laevis. The sequence goes on along the minus strand of NC_054375.1, from coordinate 124,510,413 downwards.
GAGAGTGCTCTCCAATAGAAGAGCCACATTTACGGTTTAATAATCAGAATTTCATTGCTGAGCACTGCTGTTTGAGCAAGATTCTCCCCTTGCCCTATGATAGCAGCTTTTTTTAAAGAACTTATCCCCCGGTAAATGCCCCTACCTCTTTACTTACCCCTCGGTGCAGATTCTGTGCAGTGGAGTTCACAGGCTCCATCTTCTTTTCTTTGGTAATCTTCCGATCTTCTTCCGGGACTTAATTTCCGTCACTTTCAACGTATGCGCAGTTGTCGCAAACCAGAAGATTACTCCAACTGCGCATATGCTGCTCTCTTCTTCTTATGAAAGGGAAGAAGATGACGCTCGCTGCAGGGAGGGGGTTCTATGTAGGATAGGGGGGGTAGGGTTTTCTTTTAATTAAGGGTCTGGTTCTCCTTTAATTAAGTCTACCAATTTAAACCTTAATGAAACCCAATTGGATTGTTTTGCCTCGAATAAAGATTAATTATATCTTAATTGGGATCTAGTACAAGCTGCTGTTTTATAATCACAGAGAAAAAGGAAATCATTTTAAAAAATCTGGATTATTTAGATAATATGAAGTCTATGGGAGACAGCCTTTCTGTAAGTCAGCTTTCTGGATAACAGGTTTCTGGATAATGGATACCTGTATTTTTGACAGATTCCTAGGCATTAGCTTGACAGCTGTTCAGTACAATATTAGCTCACTGATCACTCAATAGAAAAAGATCAGGAACATTTATTTATAGGATATATTAGTGATCAACTTGCTTTTAGATCATTTGCATTTTCTTTGCTTCTAGGTAAAAGAGCTTGTCCTGGATAACTGCCGGTCAAAGGAAGGAAAAATCGAAGGTCTGACAGATGAATTTGAAGGACTGGAATTCCTGAGCACAATAAATGTCTGCCTTAGCTCAATTGCAAACTTACCAAAGTTAAACAAACTGAAAAAGGTAAGTCTCCTTTATTCCCTACTCTTTATTCCCGAACTCTGCAGGAAAGCCCACTCACTATGTTACAGCATCCATCCCACTGCCATGTTTCCATCTACATTATCACCATTAAGATCATTTATTCTGAAGCGGCCAATTAGCAAAATAAATCCTCTGGGTTCAACAGTCATCCTGCAATAGCTTTGGAGAAACAAGATTAAAGGCATACTGTAACAAAGAAACATGTTTCCATCTTCAGTTGTAAACTGTGTATGGCATCAGGTAAATAAGTATAAATGAGAGGTTTGGTTTCATTCCTGCAAATATATTTTATTTTCTGCTTTCAGAGATGGTTTTATTCATGAGACTTCTACATCTACAAATGAGTTCCACTGGTTTGTGGTGCTATGTAGAGAAGACAATGGCTTTCTGTGATATTTTATAACTATGTTTTGTTTTGTTTTTGATCAGAACCTGCTAGCATTCATATATAGAGAGCCAAGAGGCAGATTTATCAAGGGTCGATTTGAAAATTTTAATTTTCGAGTTTTTTTATCGCCGAAACGGTTTAAATCCGATTTGAGTATTTTTAAAATTGAGATTTTCGAGATTTATCATACTTTGGCCCTTTAAGAACTGGAATTTGACTATTCGCCACCTAAAACCTGCCAAATTGAATGAATTCAAAATTCGACCTTTGATAGATGTGCCTTAAAATGCTTCCCTAACCAATATATAGTCCCAGGGAAGTGCAAACCTTTTAATATAGCTGGCAAGGACCTGCTTTAAAAAGTAATATGATCACATTTCAGAATGCTATACTATAAGCTACTTTTTTTTCCATGTGTGGTTTCAGCCAGACTGGTGAATTGCCAATAGTTCCAATGCTGCTTTACTGATGAATAGATTTAGTAAGATTGTTAATAGACATGAAGATCTGCTTTCAACAGTTCAATCATGGGAATCTCCTGCAGCATCCTATTGATTGCATTTAGCCTATGCTGGATGTAACATCCTTTTCTTTGTGTGTCTTTTGATGCAGACCCGGCACCAAGTGGGTGCTTGGTGTGGTACAGCTGGTGTTCCAATCCTTAGGGTATTCCTTTGACTTTCAGCTGGAGTTGAGCGATAACAACATCTCGGGTGGACTGGAAGTATTGGCAGAAAAATGTCCCAACCTCACACACCTCAACCTAAGTGGGAACAGGATAAAGGACCTGAGCACAATAGAACCTCTGGTGAGGCAGCTTAAACTTCTGGGGGGTCACATCATTGGGGCTTCCACTAATTGAACAGCAAATGACTTCAGCTGACTTGTGCTAAATGTTAATGTTTTAAAGTGTTACATTTTGTAAAACGGATAATATTGATTGCCTTCTGCGCCCAAGACTGAAATATTTGGGTTCCCCCATAAATGCAGGTAATGAGCAAGTGTTTTGTAAGCAATGTATAATAAGTGGTGGTTGCCCAACAATATAACAGTGCTCTTAGGGGCAAATTTACTTACCTCCGAAATTGCGACGGCTTCGCTGAAATCGCAACACTTTGCCAGGCGTAGATTCGCCAGGACAACACTAATTCACGAAAATCCGAAGTTGCGTCCAGGGCGCCGAACGATTGCGAAGTTGGGCTAGCGTTGCTGCGGCAAGCAAATCGAAGTTGTGCTAGCGTTGCTGCGGCAAGCAAATCGAAGTTGTGCTAGCGTTGGCTAATTTGCATACGGCGGGAAGTTAAAGTTGAATGGACGTATATGTTGCAGCAAATACATTACATTACACCTTAATGGGAAACCTTAATAAAATAAAATAAAGTTGTTATATTGCCCTACACATGAGCCCAGTGTATAGTTTGTGCCAATGTAGGGGGAAGCTGGGTACCCCCAAAAAAATTATGATCACCCTGAAAAAAGTAAAAGACGCCAAGTCCTATCTACTCGATTGCACTTCGCCTGGTCTGAGGTGGCGAATGCAAGTCTGGCGCAAGAGGTAACGTTCAGTAAAATCTCGATCTTAGTGAATTAGCGTAGTTACATTCGTTCGCCAGAGCACAACTTCACCTGGCGTTAGGGTGCGAAGTACCACTAGAGTCTATCTTCTTCGCTAACAGGCGAAATCGCAAATCGGCGAAGTACCAAAATGAATTTTCGTTAACGTTAGTCAATTTTCGCCCTTTAGTAAATTTGCCCCTTAGTGTTCTGCCTGTTAGACACAAAGGCCAAAGATAGCATTACACTGAAGGTGGTATAAACAAGAGGGTGGCGTTTAACTGAAGTGCCAACGTTTAATGCACATTTGTCAAGAGAATTTACCTTTCAGTACTCTAGGGTGGTGCCATGAAGTCGAAGGTGTAAAAATAGAGCACTGCCTCATTTTCCTCAGTACAGTATCGGGTAAGACTCTTTTAATTTTGCAGGTTAGACATAGAGTGAGGAGGCGGTGGACTGTGAAAGATCTGGGCGTTTTGTATTCTTTTATTATGTTAAAAGGGTTTTTTACATTTAAATAAACATTTAATATGATGTAGAGAGTGATATTCTGAAACAATATGCAATTGGTTTTTAGTTATTATTTCTTTATTCAGCAGCTCTCCAGTTTGCAATTTCAGCAATCTGGTTGCTAAGGTCCAGATTACCATAGCAACCATGCATTGACTGGAATATGAAAAGAAGAGAGCCTGAATAGGAAGTTGAGTAATAAAAAGTAGAAAAAACAATAAATGAGCAGCCTTACAGAGCATTTGTTTTTAGATGGGGTCAGTGACCCCCATTTGAAAGCTGGAAAGAGTCAGAAGATGGCAGCAAATAATTCATAAACAATAAAAAATGAAGACTAATTGAAAATTTGCTTATAATTGGCCATTCTATAACTTACTAAAAGTTCATTTGAAGGTAAACCACCCCTTTAAGTGTAATTGCTAAAATGTGATCCACTATATATTTCCATTTTGCACAGTGTCTGGTTTACTAACATGCCTAAATATGAATAATTTTTTGGGGAATTTTAGACTGTTGGGGAGTGGTTTACCAATTGACATTGTTTTAAGTCTTTGGATAAAGTTCCATTGTTACCTTATATCCCATGTTTTAATCTCTGCAGAAAAAACTAGAGCATCTAAAGAGCTTGGATCTATTTAACTGTGAGGTTACCAACCTCAATGACTACAGAGAAAATTTATTCAAGCTCCTTCCCCAACTCACTTACCTTGATGGGTATGACAGAGATGACAAAGAAGCTCCTGATTCTGATGCTGAAGGTTATGTAGAGGGCTTGGATGATGATGAGGATGATGAAGACGGTAAGTGCTGGAGACAAGATCTCTATCAGCTCCTCTTAAATTCCAGTAGAGTCTACTTCTTACCGTAAAGTCTGTATTACTTAATTGTGCTCTTCAATTTACTATTCTTATTTCCGGAGAATTGCCTTCGATTTACAGGCCTTCACAGGGCCTTCTTTACACATCCAGGATTTGCTGGTACCTTATAACTTTATTACTGCCTCAAGTAGTGCCCATGTAATATCGTTTCAACAAATTTAGACAAGAAAGCATTGTGCATGACTGTAGTTTGCTTGGGATAGTCATGTTGTCACTAAATTCATTAGATAATATTTTTCACATTGTTCCAGTTTATGAGATGCAGCCACGGTAATTTATTATTTGTTTATTGTTGTCCCTTTCAGTGCATTCATTATATTCGTTATCATGTTCATCAATGCTTGGTGCAAAGGACTATAAAAAAGTAGAACAAATCACGGATCATTAAAAAATACACCTGGCAAATATACAGAAGAAAAAATTGGGGAATATTTGTTTTCCCACTGGCATGGCAAGAATTCTTAAAAAAGGTGGCATAAAAACCACCATGAGTGACAACCCTAACATCGCTCCTCTTTTTTTATTTTTTTTTTATTTTGCAATTGGTTTATCAAACGTCGGATTTTAGAGGTTTTTTAAACCATTACTAAACTCTGAATGTCATGAGATCTATTGAAAGATCCGAAAAAAAGTATGAATGGATAATTATGCTGAACAATCCGAAAAAAATACAAATACCTCTAAATATTTGAGTTTCAGGCAATTCCTAGCAGAAAAAAAAAACCTCTAAAAGTCCCAATTAATTTAAAATGGTTCAATAGGTCAGCTCCCATTGACTTTTATAGGACAGTGACAACTTTTACCTGGCGAAGTTTTTATATTAATGGTTTTTACACTTAATAAATCTCAAAATTTTAGAACTTTAAAAAAAAAAGGAAAACCACTAATGAAGCACCGAATCCAGGATTTGGTTTGGGATTCGGGCAGGATTCGGATTCGGCCGAACCGGATCTGAATCTTAATTTGCATATGCAAATTAGGAAAGGTGAGGGAAATCACATGACTTTTTGTCACAAACAAGGAAGTAAAAAATGTTTTCCCCCTTCCCACCCTTAATTTGCATTTGAAAATTAGAATTCAGTTCGGCTGAATCTTTTGCGAAGGATTCGGGGGTTCAGCCGAATCCAAAGTAGTGGATTCAGTGCATCCCTAAAAACCACAAAGTTTTAGATACGTGGGAACAAACTAAATTACATTTTTAATAAATGGGTCCCTTAGTGTTCTCGGTTTGTATTTAATACTTGTGGCTTTATAACTGCATATGTGAATTGCCATTCAGATATCCCATTGCACATATTTGCCTTGTTTTAAACCAATGCTATTGGCTCTGAATTTGTCTGCATTCCAATTCACTGCTAATTATTGTCTCTGAATAGTCTAAAGAATTCTCAGAACTGCAGACACATCCATAATATAGAAATATTCCCAATGTAATCCTTTCACTGGTTACCCTGGAAACTATTTCCATTCCTTCAGTAACCTACTCTTTTTTTTTTCTTTTTTTTTTTTTACACATTGTCATTTATTCATTATGCATCCCAAATGTACTAGATAAATTATCTTGTGGTGTGCTCCTCCATGTTTTTATATATATATATATATATATATAAACATGGAGGAGCACACCCAACTTGCCTGGGTGCTGGTAAATAAAGTGACATGGTACCGCACTCAAGGGGAATACTTGTGAAAGAATCAAGAATTTATAGGCCAGCGATTTGGGTAAGAAATTGTCTTACACTGTACCCTGAGAGTGTGTAGCTACTTTATAAAGGAACCCTAATATTTCCTATACCAAAAGCAGACGCTTGACTTCATGACAAATAAAAAATAAATAAACTCACCTTTCTCTTTCGTAGAAGATGATTATGATGAGGATGTGCCGCCAGGGGAGGAAGGTGAAGACGATGATGACGAGGAGGAAGGGGAGGAAGAAGAAGTGAGCGGAGAGGAAGAGGTACAAATACTGACAATTCACTGTATTGTTTCAGCCTATTTGCTCAGATTATTCTTTCCTTGTATTGAAAAATACTGGAATCCTTTTCTTATGATAACAGTGAGTTTAGCCCTTGCATACATTTTAATCTGTAATGGCACAGCATCTTTAGATTATTAACTCAAGCCATTCCTAGAAGATTCGTTAAATTAAGGAAAAAGTGATGCTGACTTCAGACAACGTCAGTCTTCTTGTGGTTGAAGACATAGTGGAAATCTTACCATTACAGCAACTGCAGGTCTTTTTGCATAATCGCCAGTTAATTTACACAGAGTGCCGAAAATCAAGTTCTGCTCTTTGTTTTTTAAGGAGGATGAGGATGCTTCTAGAGAAGGGGAAGAAGATGAAGGTGATGAAGAAGGTATGTGATTGGCTCCCTGTCACGGGTAGATTTCTACTGAGAATACTGTGAAAGCTTTAGTGTCTGTCTTCATACATAAGCCAGTCTATTTTATATGTTTTACCACTCTACAGATGCTACTTCCCATCAGTCTATTGTCTCAGGGGTAATTTTAACATTTATAGCTCTGGTCAGCTTACTTTTGTCCATGATATGCAGAATAGTTTAGTCCCCCACCCTACACAGAAACTAAATAAGATTAAAGAAAAAAAAAAAAAAAGACTACCTTAAGGGTAAGGCCACACTAAGGGGCTGATTCACTATGGGTCGAATATCGAGGGTTAATTAACCCTCGATATTCAAATAGGAATTGAAATCCTTCGACTTCGAATATCGAAGTCGAAGGATTTAGCGCAAATGCTACGATCGTACGATCGAACGATTCGAAGGATTTAAATCCAATGATCGAAGGAATATCCTTCGATCAAAAAAAGTTAGCCAAGCCTATGGGGACCTTCCCCATAGGCTAACATTGACTTCGGTAGCTTTTAGCTGCCGAAGTAGGGGGTCGAAGATTTTTTTAAAGAGACAGTACTTCGACTATCGAATGGTCGAATAGTCGAACGATTTTTAGTTTGAATCCTTCGATTCGTAGTTGTAGTCGTAGTCGAAGGTCGAAGTAGCCCATTCGATGGTCGAAGTAGCCCAAAAAATACTTCGAAATTCGAAGTTTTTTTACTTCGAATCCTTCAATCGAATTTAGTGAATCGGCCCCTAAGCGTTTTGGGGAGATTTGGTCGCCGGCGCTAATCACATGCGGCGGTTCGTTTTCCAAAGTTGCCCTAAGTTGCCTCACAAGGAAACTTCTGGTGACTTCAGAAAACGTATCGCCTCGTGTGATTAGGACCGGCGATTTTTCGTTTTAGCCGGCACATAGTGAGGGAAGGCGTTTGGGGAAATTGGTCGATGCAAAGACGAGCCGATTGGTCGCCAGGTGGCCAAATCTCCCCAAACCGCCCAGTGTGGCCTTACCCTAACTTTTACTGACCCCATATCTAGGGATGATACCCCTTGCTTCAATCATGTTATGGACCTCTGTCTAGCACTGCAGATATCTAGATTAGCAATCTTGGTTAGCTCTGAAATGTTAATGAAATTGATTAGTGTGGATAGATAGCAGACTGAAATAGCTATAGTTTCACATTCTACACAGGAGAGAAGGCCTTCCACAATGCTGAGAAAAAGTTGATGGGGGCCAGAGCTTCAGCCTATATGATTGCTTTAAATGGCAAACTCGGTCATGCCTAAGAAACACATGGGCAAATAGCTATTAGTGGCCCATAAAAGCAGATGGGGTATTCCAGATGAACAGTAATATAGCAGATGGATATTGCATAGATAGCTGCAATCAGAGCAGCAATACAATGTGCATGGAACACATGTTATTATGAATATCTGATCTCCACCAATTGCCTTCCTTTACAGCAGAACACGGGGAAAAGAGAAAGCGAGACCAGGACGACGAGGGGGAAGATGATGACTAATCGAAAATTGTATGAAAATTAAGGAATTGAGGACTGAGACCCACATTTTGATAAACAAAAAAAGAGGAGGACTGAACCCTAAAACCCTTTCCAAATTTTCTGTTGTAATTTGACTGTTTTTACCTTGAATTTCCCTGATCTTTTTTTTTCATTGTAAGGTTCCTTTAAGCTGGAGAGTGAAAATGGAGAATCACACCTTGTTTTCCTACTGTTGCTCTTGCAGCTCTTTCAACTTGTTCTTCAGCTGTTTTCTTTTTCCTTAGAAGATTCTGTGCAACCTGACTCATACATTTGTTAGAAGCCCTATTACTAATGTGTTTCAATTAGTTTAATGTCACTAATAGTTTTTTTTTTTTGTTGCCAGTAAAAGAAGTCTTAACATTTTTACACCACTAGCAGTTGGTTTGCAGCAGGCCCAATGGCAGCACCAAAATCATGTTTCTCCAAATGAGCATTTTAATCTGTCATGTCCTACCCAGTGACATAATACTGCAGAGCCATTTCCAGCCTATTCATTAAACTGGTCTTTAAAAACCAGGCACAGTACCTAGCATTTCCCAATGATGCTATCCAAGAATATACAATGTGCACCCAACTAACATTTTGAGATACAGAAAATATCTGTGCTCTCATTGCTGCTGAGCAAGTACATTTAACAAATGACACATGAAATACAATATATATATATATATACAGATTGAAAGACTGGCGTTTCCAGCTGGGCATTCTCACATCTAAACAATGCTTTGTGTAAAAGTTAGTTAGCATTCTACCAAATTCATGATAACTTGCTCACACGGTGCACTTTTTCATCAGAATCTCTGAAGATTTCATTTTACCTTCGAGAAAGCAGTACAGCATTGTCTACACATATTCAATAGAATATATTAAGCATACGCAGACTATTCCATAACACCATATACATGTTTTACGGAACATTTATAGAAAAGAAACGTGAAACGAATCCATGCTCATAAATAAGGGTTTATTTTCCCTTTTAAAACGTATCCTCAGAAATATCTGTAATTCATTATAACCTTGTATGTTTATGTGAGAGTGTTTTTGTAGATTTCCCGCAGAAGAGGCTATTCTAGTTTTGTTTAGCAACTGTCCACAAGCCGCGGTATGTGTAGTTTACTGTTCAAAAGCACGGATTGTCCACACAGTGTTGTGATGCCACAGATGACATCACATAGCTCGAGGCTTTCCTTGATTAGCTAGTAATTATTATGCACGATATCTGTTTCCTTGAATCAACAGTGTGTATTATGGAAGCTGAGGGGCAACGTTCAGATAACTGTAATATGATGTAGAGAAGGGTTATCTTATCTGCTAACAAAATACAGACGTCATTTAAAGATAGTTTCCCCTTTAATGAGAGTAGGTGGCTGGAGTCCATTTTCAGGATAGATTCTGAGAACATTTTTTAAAGTTATCACATGAGCATTTTATTTGAACTATTTTAAGTTAAGCATCAGACTTTAGCAACAGATCATGTTAATATACACGAAAAAAACAATTTTTCTTTTTTACTTATACCCCCCTATGTCTGAGTATGAAGTGGCTGCCAACCCATTAGCCCTAATCAATTCTACAAACAAGATTGACGTAATGACAGTGGTAATGGACAGGCCATTATGGAACTGTAAAAATGAGACGGCAGTGCAGCGTGGAATCAGGCTAAAATAAAGCTGACCTTGGTCCCATCTTGGAATGCCAGGATACCAACTCACTATTTTAGAAATGCATTGTGTGTTTTGAATATGACTTCACTTTCCTCTGAGTATGGGGTTTGATTTGAGATCTGGATTCATCACTTTAGTGAAGTTCTTTCCAATTCACCGAGGCTTCTGTGGTTTTTCAGAACTTGTTTCTTATTTAGGAGTGACTCTTTATGCCCTCTATATAAATTAGCAGATTATAATTGGCTTCCATTTTGATAGGAGAGCCAAACGCTGCAGTTTGTTTGTCATTGGTAAATTTCAATAAAACCGTTTTTTTTTTGTACAATTCCTGCTTCAGTTTTTGATTCAGATATCGTGACTACTCTTATACAGTGTTACATAATGTAGTGCCTTTTTACACCAGTAGTAGTAAGAGCCTCATGCTAAATGCATACAGACAGGACTACATTGGGCACCTCACATTTGCTTTGAAAATATCGAGGAGACGGGTTACAGCTGTAGTACCTTCAGTAAATGGGGCTTCACATAAACACACACTTGCTGGTTATAAGGAAGAACTTTTACTATCACAGCAGCTAGCTTTACTGATCTGGAGAAGTTATAGTAAGAAATAAATATAGCCATTTGAACCAGATCTGCTGAAACTTGTAATACACAGACTACACATGTTCCATAGTTATACAGGTATTGGACCTATTATCGGAATCATCGGGACCTGGGGCTTTCAGGATAACGGGTCTTTCCGTAATTTGGATCTTCACACCTTAAGACTACTAGAAAAGGAAGTAAACATTAAATAAACCCAATAAGCTTGTTTTACTTCCAATAAGGATTAATTATATCTTAGTTGGGATCAAGTACAAGCAACTGTTTTCTTACTACAGAGAAAAAGGAAATCATTTTTAAAATTTTGGATTATATGATTATAATGGAGTCTATGGGAGACGGCCTTTCCGTAATTCGGAACTTTCTGGATAACGGGTTTCCAGATAACGGATCCCATACCTGTACTTCTAGATTTAAGCATGTACACTTTGTTCTGGTCCTGGTTGGTTATAGCTAGATTTTTATTAGATGCAGTCCTCTTACCTCCAGACTAAAGGGAGGGAGACAGTAGGCTGTTGCCTGTGCCTTTCTTTCTTGGTTGTGTTTTTGAAGTTGTTAGATGGGCACATCTCTGTACATTCCATTCGCTTTGTAAGCAATGGTATGAGTGAAATCCAGGGCTTGCCGTAGAGTCTTCATGCATCCCAGTTGGGCAGAGCCCAAAACATAAAGGGCTTACCGATAAGTGGTGGTGGGGAAGACAGATCAGGGGGCATTGATAATGCATTTCAGATTTACATCTTAATTTTTAATTAGGGTTTGTATGCAGGCATGAATATCTCTACCTGACCTGTGGCAAACAGTGTCTCCTTCCTTGTGATTTTGCTCCTGACCTTGTTTCTTTGTTCCGGAGTCCTACAGTAGCTTTGTATCTGGCACTTTGTTCCTAGATCTCCTGTTTCTTTATCCTTTGTTAGTGCTATCCTTGTCTTACAGAGAATTTCCAATATTTAATAGCCCAGTATTCAATAATAATTCTCATTCTCTATTGACCCGTCCTATACTATTTTGTGTTTGTTCACATTGACATGCTGCTTCTGGTCACATGTTCCTGACCGTATGGGGCAGATTTAGCAGTGTTAGATTAGAACTCACCCACTTTCTATTTATTCGTATGAGATTTTTAGAAGTGTATTTATCAAATAGCGAATTATAACTTTCAACCATAAATAAATACATTTGTAAAACTCCAATAGCAATGAATAGAAATTGCAAACGAACCACAATGATGCGGAAAGGCGGAGCTCTCCCGTCTTCTCTCTGATCGTGGCTCTCGCCAAAAAAAACAACCACTTCTCCCTGACTGCTATGTCATATACTCACTTGCTTCAGAGCGCTGATCAATGCACATCCAGTAAGGACAGCACAGCTTTATTAAGGCACAAATTCAGATTACATTCCAACAGTGAAGGTGCAAATATGAATGCGTTTCGTGCCTACATACTTGGTTGTTACTAAATTGACTGTCCTCCTGGATATGAGTGAATAGAAAGTAGGTGAGTTTTTCTGCAGTGAACTCTATTTTCACTGCTTCTAAATGTCTGCAGTACCAGAGCTGGTCCTTGTGCTGACCCACACTTATGCACCTAATGTGTGAAGGAACTTTTCTGTACATTCACATAACATGCACGGTATATCAGCGGAAGAGGTCATATCTATTACCTTGAGGGAGGAATAGCAATATTGACCCACAGAGACTAATAAAACAATTTTTCAGCATTTTTCAGCATTTTGCTATATCCTTGGCGCTTAGTGTGAGATGTGGATCTTTAGCATTGTATCAACTGTCAATTCAAAGTCGTAAAATAGTTCCTATCCTTCTATGGGGAACCTATAAAACGTGAATTTTGCCTGAGACAATCTCTGGTGAGTGATTAGAGGCTTGCATAGATAGACCTATCGATTATGGATTACCCACTAGTAGGTTCACGTGCTGATGATTCATTTTCAAGGGACTTGTCCCTTAGGCCCTATCCTAGAATTTAAGAGAATTATCATTTTTACTTAATTGCTTGTTATCATAGAGGTCCAATTTTGCATTACTGGGACTTCCATATTCCCTGCTGATATTTGGGCCAATTAATGGGGTCAGTGGTTTTCATAACCTAGTTTACTTACTTCCTTCTTGGGAATTCAGTGATAATTTTAATATTTTTTTTTTTTTTTGCAGCGGTTTAAACCAAGTAAATCTCTAAGATGTATGGAAATGCCTAAATGGTGTAGGTTTCTTATAAATCTTAAGGAATCTCTACTGGGTCATTTGTTTGTTTTTGCCTTACTACCTACCCCATGTTCTCAGCTAAGTTTGTATTATGAGACTTATTTATGGAGGTACAGTACATCCTTTGATTTTGATCTACATAAATTTGGCAGCAACACCAGATGTGAAGGAGGGATACTGAGACGGAGCAGCACGGCTGTTGCGGTATATGCTTTGTATGATACTTGATGAGCTCTGTATAAACAAACTTCTTGGACACAGAAAGCAGGGAGAGAGGAGTTTGTTTATCTAGAGCTCATTGTTTCTATGAAGGTTTTCATTCATCCAGGACATGGTATATCTAGTAGAAGTAAATCTAGAGTAACTGGGCTTGCGGATTAATCATTGAAGAGGTTTCACTACTCATCCAAGCAGCTTCTGAACTGAAGCGTATTTATGCAGCGGTTGGCTTTTTTTAAAAACAGTGGAGCGGACCGTGCAAAAAAATATCCGCACATGTGTCCATAGCCTTATGTTGTAAACTTACCTTATAAGAAAGCTTTCATTATACATTTAAGAAGAATAATTTGTTTAACTTCCCTCTCACACGTGCTCTGAAGAATCAAGAAATGTAGTATTTTTTCCCTTAGAAGAGAACAAAGAAGCCCAGGTGATCCCCTTTAGACTTGAGGAACTGAGCTTTCATTTAAAGCTGTGTAGGTGGCTCTTTCCAAGGTTGTGGAAAGTCATGCTGTATAATGTTGTAATGGCTGATTCTATTAATACATTTAACAGTGGCTTGGGTGACTTCTTGAACAAGAATCATATCCAAGGCTATTGGGATCTTAAGATGTACAGTTAGTTTAGTATAGGTATATATAGTTTTATGTGTGAGTGCACAGATAGTTCTGTATAAGTAAGTGTATATATATTTAACTGGGGTTTATTGAGAAGGGTTGGACTTTTATCTCTTTTTCAAACCAAATGAGCAATGTAACAAGACCAATTCATTAAACTCATGCAGAACTAGAGGTCCACTGTTTCTTTAATGGAGCTCAGGATAGATTGTGCACTTGAATTAATTTTATCGTTGATAACGAGATGATGAAAAGGTGTACTTCAACTCTTTTCACTTTTGTAACAATACTTAACCGACTCAGAAGGACAAATATGTTTTAGTAAATGCCAATTACCACTGTGTCTTTTTGTGTTGCAGAATACTTAGTGCAACCAAAGATGTTGCATAGATGACTGTACAATGCTTTGTGACCCAAGGGGAGAAGTATAATACAAATGTTCTCTACATAGCTGTCCTGTTGGTTAACAGCTGTCCTGTTGGTTAACCAGTTCTACCTACAACTCTTTACTAAAAGTGTAGAATTTTCCTGCTGTTGATCATAAATAGCAGGATGTTCATAGAGAAACCTGCTCTAGAGTGGGATACTGACTTGCTAATAATACCATAATGTAATGATGGCTCCTGAGCAGTTTGGGTTGTTAATAACTTTAATATAACACTTTGCATAGGAAGTAATTAGCAATAAATAATATATGCCTCATCTTGCACAAAAAGGCTCTGTTAAAGAGGAAAAATCATGGATCACTAGAGGAGATGTATTTATGTGATTGAAAGGGTGAGTAGGAGGAAATAATAAGAAATGAGTAGGCTGGAAACAAAGAGAAGAAGGAGGAAGAAGGAGCTCCGCAGTGTTTTATTTATAGCTCATTCTGTATATTCGGCACATTCAATTATGGCTTTATTTTTTCAACACCCCTGAAACTGCTTAACAAATACCTCCTGGAAAGGAATGTTATCTGCTGGGATTTAGAGTGAAGTGTATTTAGAAAACCTATTAACCCCACACATTAAAGATATAGGTCAGGTAGGTCTCAGAAAGCCCTCTTACCCAGCATGCCCCCTCTCTTCCCCTCGAGCAGATCTATCTCCACCAGATATGAAAGCATACGACAATTAATGCATGTATTCTGGGAGAACTGCATGGATCAGAGGCATGGCGCCTATCTTGGTGCTAGACAGATTCCCAAGCAGAGGAGAAAGAGCGCAGAAATATAGATGTTTAAGCTCAGGGCACATACGGAAGGTCTAAATGCATTTGGAGATATATAGCACGGTGCAGCTCTAAACCCAGTTTCCTTGACTACCACAGATGGATAATACATGGGTAGTTAGTACATTTATAAACAATGACCCTCCAGAAGGCAAGAACAAGGGCCAATGACTGTCCTTGGTGCAGCTGAGAATACCCATGAGTAGGAGTCAGCTAGCTGTCCTTTGGGCTGTTCCTCAGGTTTTTTAGCTCCAGCTCCAACTGTCGGACAAGAAGATCTCTTTGGCTCAGCTGTTCCTTTAAGCGCCGTATTTCTTCTTGCTGCTTGAAGAACATGCGGAGCAGCTGCAGGTACAGTTAAGCAAGCAGCATTGTAAGAGTACAGTAGTGCAGCGGAAGCTGTGATTGGCAGTTAATGCTAATATATAAGTATCTTATAATATTATTGTGCAGGTAAGACATTGCATGATAAAGAGCTTGAACAAGAGCAGCAAAAGTTCAGTGTAGGCTCAGTTACTTACTTCATTCTCAGTTCGGGGTGGAACGTTCTCAAGCAGATCAATTCCATTCACCACCAAACTCTTCTTCTCTTTCACTGGGGCTTTATATATGGCTTTGTTCTCTTTCCTATAACCCTCCTTCAGGCTCATCAGAACAGGGCCTAGAAGAAGGAGACAAATTAGGTCCTGGAGAAGCTATACAATTATATGGGCAAGGCTATATATCAGTTAAAGAAAAAGGCCCAGAAAAATATACTGAATTAAGGAGCCAGTTTGCACAATGTGTAATTCTTCTGAAATATTCATATTCTGTTTAAAATTCCTACCTTTGTTATTGCAGATGCAAGTTGAGGAAAGATATGAGCAGTGTAAAATAGTGATGTGCGGGCCAGCCGAAATCCGCAAGTCAAGTAGGCTTGGGCTGGCTACCACAAAAAATCTTCGGGTCAATTGCTCCCTTCTGCCCGCGACCTCACACTTCTGGCTTCTGTTCCCTGAATTCATAAACTTGCGCCTGCCCTGCCCCTTTCATGACGTCTCCGCAGGGCAGGTGCGGGTCTATAAATAGAGGGGACAGAGCAGCCGGGTTCGGGTTGGGAGGGGGCAGGTTAGGGTCGGTGCGGGTCAAGGGAAACTCGACCAGCACATCACTAGTGAAAAATGCCAGATCTAAAATCAAAGTGTGAATAGAATGTGCACATGACATGGCATTAGAGTCCTGCATAGGTCCAATTGAAAAGACCTGTGTGCTATCCTGACCCACTCCCCCATCAACCATATCCCCCCCACCCAGAACTGCTACCCGGACCATATAGAGTTAACTTACCTTCTGACCCAGGAACCTGTGAAATGGGAAGTGATGTCACCATAGACCAGAAATTACATCTGTCTTACAGATTCAGCAGGACAGGGACAGAAACTTGCCTGCACTACGGGGAAGGTGGGAGGGCACCAATCCCACAATTTAGCTGTGTACCCAGGAGGGGTTACCAATGGACTGACTTGCGGCCAGGGATTTTCTGCCCGAAACCCAACCGTTTTGCGGGTATTCTGCAGGTACCCAACCCAGTGCAGGACTCTACCTGGCATCTCACAGCCCCAGCAAACTGATCTGTTCAGCATCTCAGTGTCCCCCAAACTTCTCCATAATATTCCGCACCTTTGTTGACTCCACGCAGCCATTCATCCGGGCTCAGTGCTGGTTCTGTGCCTGAAGTCATTGGATAAATGTCTTCTTGGTAGTTTTCTGACTGAAATGAGAAATTGGTACAACTGTTATCTAGAGTTCCTTATAGCACCCTGCTGGATTATATATTACACACTTATGGCTTGTTCACACTAGAGAGTTTATACCCTGTTAAAATAGACTGCCTTTATAAGGGACTCCCCACTGGGAAGCTCAGTTGGAATTGCAGCAGGCTCCAACTAACAGTTAATGCAACTGGTTAAAATAGACATTTGTACCCCTCCTCATCTTTATATCTCTATAGATTTGCAACTTAAATGAACATTTCAAGTATTGGGGCATCATATGACTTTACTTTTTTATAGTATATAAAGTATATTTCTTTTATAAAGGATGAAATGTAATTTCTTTCACTGAATCACATTAAAATCTGATTTCTACACAGCAACACCAAATCCAGAAGATGGTGTTAGTGAGGCCTATCCTAGACAATAAGTAAACTTCTCATATCTTAGCCAGAGACTAAGGTGACCACAGCCTTTTAGAAAGGAAGATTTGTGCTTCTGAAGTTGCCCCAGATAATGTATTCTGCATCACAATTCAGTGATCAACCCTTAGTATTAGTATCTATGACAGATGTAACATTATTTTCTGTTTGATGATTTCTGATGACCCCTCAACAGCAGCCCAGAGCACACTGAGCATATACAGTGTCACTTAAAAGATGGTCTAACAAGAGCCAAGATGGGGAGCTGCTGTGGACATCCCTATACCATTATACAGTTGATGAACCTCTAGTCTGATAAATTACATTCAATATATTAAATAGAGCATTTCAAGACATATTCAGTTTTAGGCTTTAAAGGTAACGGCACCCAAACTGTTTATTTCTGTTTCACAAAAAAGGTTTTATTGCAATTTTAAAGAGCTCAAGTTAATTGTTTGCTATACTTACCCTTCTAGGAACAATCATGGATATTGGCTCTATCTGGTTCTTCAAGGTGACAAGCTTGTAAAATCGAAAAATCTCACATGCTGACACATCCAGCCCATGTTTTGGCATCACCCCTGTGAATAAAGAGATTGTTCAGTTATTTATAGAAGTCATTTGCCCTGTGATGCTCTCCAATATACCAGTGAGAAAAGATTTGCTTTTTTAGTCTTTAGTCAACGGGATAAAAATTTTGTGTAATTCATTTTGTTATATCATTTTATGGTAAAACCCCAGAACCCTGCAGCATCAGATTTCTCTGAGCAATGTACACGTGTCTGATATACTTTGTGCTAATGCTCTGCACATCCAGAAGATAAAATAGGGCCAGATTATTTTCCTCCTTCATGTGGAAGGAATATATATGTAAGGTTGGCACACCATCAAATTATCTAAAATACTGGATGCTCACTTCAACAGAACTACCTGCAAGTCCCCATAATTATATCAATAAAAATATAAAAAGAAGGGTTTTCTGTAACCTACTATAAAAAATTTGGCAAAGTATTAGCCCCCTATTTGACAAAGTTATTTAACTCCCTCCAACAAGGTGCACTCTTTTAGAATATATCCCAACTAGCGAAAATTATTATTACATCCCTAAACCCTCAACAGATCCAGTGGCGTAACTACCGGGGGAGCAGGGGGTGCAATTGGGCCAGGGCCCGTACCCCCTCAGGGCCCCCCGGCAACTCGCGTGCCACTGACTCCGGTGGTGGAAAATGACGTATGGAGGGGGCCGGGGGCCCGGCTGCATGCCCTGCACCAGGGCCGGCCCCCCTCTAGTTACGTTACTGAACGGATCTAACAAATTGTCAAAATTACAGACCCATATCCCTATTAAATAACGATATTAAAATTATGTCTACTATTCTCGCCATTAGACTTAATCTGTATCTCCCCCAATAGATACATAAATACCAAGTTGGGTTTACACGGGACGTCAAGCTAGTGACGCTATAAAAGAAGCCTTTTGCTATTGATTCGTAAGGCCCAGGTCACCTCTGCTAAAGCTCTCCTACTGAAACTAGATATTAGAAAAGCCTTGGACACTCTTTCCTGGCCCTATTTGTATATACTTCACAGATGGAGATATGGTCCAAAGTTCCAAACCTGGGTGAAAGTGTTGTATCAGTCCCCCTAGGCTTTTGTAACGGTTATGGGATATAAATCTTCAACGTTTGCATTACACTGAGGTACAAAACAGGGGTGCCCGCTGTCGCCTATTCTGTTCAATCTTGCTATTGAACCTTTGGCAGCCCTTATAAGAGCTGATATCCATGGGCTTCGAGTCCACAATTTAAATCATAAAATATCTTTATTTGCGGACATGTCACGATAGTGGTGTCTCAACCATTGACTTCTTTGCCTAATTTGTTTAATTTACTGTGTAAATTTGGGGACATCTCAGGATTTACCATCAATCACGAGAAATTTGAAGCACTCAATCTCACTCTCCCTCCAGAGACAGCTAAGTTCCTAAAGTTGAATTTTGACTTCAAATGGCAGACAGATTACATCTTTACATTATTGGGAGTTAACATTACGGTATTACACTCAAACTTATATAAATATAATTACCCCAAACGTTATGCCTTCTTAGCCAAATTGATGGAAGAATGGAGTAGGTATCACATTTCATGGGTGGGAAGAGTAAATTCTGTCAAGATGACTGTTGCCAAAGATTTTATACTATTTTCGTACCTTGCCAGTTTTAATTAACATCTCTGATCTAAAAGATTTCCAAAACAAGGTTATAAAGTATATATGGAAAGGAAAATCCCCTAGGGTTAATCAGAAAACCTTATTTGCATCTAGAGTGCAGGGGGGTCTAGGCCTCCCAAATTTAACCTACTATTATTACGCTGCGCAGCTAATAGCGATCCCACTATTACACCTGGGTGAGGACGGCCCTCAGTGGGTACTACAGGAAAATGATTTTAGTACTCCTTATACAGCAGAAGCATTGATTTGGTCTACGTCTCAAAGACTGTCTTTAGCCATGAGCCCAAATCTAGAAGTTACTTTCAATGTGTGGGATAGAATCAAGTACTCCTCTAAGCTAATGTCACCATGGGTGCCAGTGACCCCTCTGTTGCAGAACATTCATTCCTGGCCAATATCCAGTACTATTTCAGTGGTGGAGCTCAAATAACATTGTCAGAATTTTTAACTGCTATACAGTAAGGGGACCATTGTCCCTATATCTATCCAACTTACAGAGCCAACATGACCTCCCGACATCAGAGTCCTTTAGAGCGTTACAGGTGTTACATTATATATCTTAGGTAAAGGCCTACTGGGAAGCAGCTGAGCACAACATATCTCATGATAAGTATTTAAAAGTTTGGCAACCATGGTTGGATTACAGGCATAACAACCCCACCACAAGACAGCTTCTTTCATTATGACTTATATAATGTATTTAGTATCTTGTCCATATTGCCGGGTGTGATAAGTTCACCACTGTAGAATATATGCTTGTCATCTGAGAGGGAATTCTGGATCATTGCCTAGTGTAACATATCTTTGGGTCTTTGCTTAGGACTCTCTGACTCATTGGTGTTGTGTATGCAAAGGCAGATTTCTTATATTTTGTTTTGATTTTTTTTAGGATCTATGTTTAAGTAAATTTATTATGATAAAGTTAGAACATTATACCGTAAGTAAAATAATATGGTTTATACATGTTCGAGGACATCTCGTAATATTTCAGTCTTGCATGAATACTATATGTTTTAAAATGCAATAAAAAAACTATTGATAAAAAAATTATAAAGCACTCCATTAAAAATTATAACCAAATATTTTATTCATTATCAAAAAGAGGTAAACCCCAACAAGGAGATCTTCGCCCAGGACACATGTATTTTAGTTTTTCAAACGTTTCCCTAAAAAAAGACCCCCTTGTTTTGGGTTGAAACGCGTTGGGCTAAGTCTTTTTGATAATTAATAAAATATTTGGTTGGAACTGTTCTTTCTATATTTTCCCTTAGTGTAGAAGATCTGATAATCTATTATTTGAGATCAACTGGTGGATAATAAATGTAAGTCTAATAAATTATTCAAATTGATTGGGGTTTGTGTCACTAGCTGAATAGTGTAGGTTACATTAAGAAAGTGTAGATGGAAAGGACCCTGTACAGTATTACTGGGATTAGCCTCCCACCCCCAAAATCTGCCTTGGTTTTCTGTTAAAATGAAAGCCATTGCACTTTTGTGGTGAACATGTCTGCCAGGGCCATTTCCTCTATAACGTTGCTCCTATTTTACTATTGCTCCTTACCTAAGCCTTTCTGCGGGGCAGGAGAGCGGAATTCCATCAGGTATGTCAGGTATGGCTTTTCTGCAGTAATCTCATAATAGCGAATGTTACCATCTCCCTGGTATGAGAAAGAGTAAGCAAACTGACTGCAGCAGAAGACTATCAGTGGTACAGCTGTAATGAAATACTAGTATAGCTTACCTTTCCAGCAAGGTATAACATATGTGTATCTACATCATAAAAGGGGAATAACAGTCCAGAAAGGCCATCTATTTCCTCTTCTGTCACAGGCATGGACAGATCCTCCTACAACCATAAAAGTACAGTTGTGAAATTATAAAAAATACACATACATCTTTATTTAGCCTGCTACAAGTTGTGCATAAAGCTTGTGCAAACCTGATGACAATTCAGGCTTTAAGGAGTAAATTCAGCCTACTAAACAACAGGTTATTCTGATACCTACAGCAAAACCATGCCCTCCAAATGCAATATATTTAGAAACCTATAAAAACAAAGTAGAAGACTAATGGGCAAAACGTTTTGCTTGCCCCTCAGTTACTCACTTGGTCCCACAATGCTATCTGCCTTGTGTTCCATTTGGAGACACCTGTTGTGAGGAGACGCTTCATATCCCCAAAGAAAACAACCCGTGTCACCTTATGATTCTTACAAGTGGTTTCCTAAGAGGGAAAAAAGGATAGGAATTGCATGAAGGGATGTATAGGAGTAAGAAGGGGTAAAAGAAAGCAACAAATACAGATTGCAATACGATAGTAAGGAAGTATGAGGATGACAGCAATTTAAGATGCAATGTGTATAGAGCAGAGACTTTCTGTTGTCTGACCAATAGATTACAAGTAAGTCTGGACTAAAAGTAATCAGTGAGTAAGAAAGACTAGGTTTCCCTTACCTGCAAGACACGCCCTGACCGAGGTTCCAGAACACGTAACTTTTTGTCCTTACATGTGGTGGCCATGAGACTCCCATCTGTGTTAAAAGACATACAGAGGATGACATCTGTGTGACAGTCTATCATCTTCACTGCTTCACCGACATCCAGGTTCCAGATCAAGATCTGTGTGAAAGGGCAAAAAAAGAATTTCACAGTTCACTAAGGGGCACACATACTGTATATCTATGTTACAGAATACAGAGAAGAGAGAAGTATTTTCACCCAATACTAATAGCACTGAGAATGCTAGAACTCATAGGGTATGTGGTCCTGACAAGAGGGAGAAAAAGCACAATATGTATCAGAATATCACTTTCTACATCTTCCTATAGGGTAATTTTAGAGTGAGAGACCAATATCTAGTCAAATTGTATACTTTAGGGTAGTGTGTCTCTACAGCAGTGATCCCACACCAGTAGCTCGTGAGTAACATGTTGCTCCCCCACCCCTTGAATGTTGCTCCCAGTGGCCTCAAAGTAAGTGCTTATTTTTCAATTCCAGGCTTGGAGGAAAGATTTAATTGCATAAAAACCAGGTGCACTGCCAATCAGAGAGTCTCATATAGACTGCCAGTCCACATAGGGGCTACTATATCTGATTGTTGCTCATGGGTAAAAAAAAGTTGGAAATCCCTGCTCTACAGATTAAACCACTTGTTTTTTTTGAACTCTATAGTAAAGATCTCACCAAAGACTTTTCAATGGCTCTTTACAGACACTGGCTTCTCTAACCCTTTACCTAAGGCTTTGTAAGTACCAAGTCTGTGTTTTACTTTATGTTTTTTCCCCATGTATTAGAATTTCTTTTTCTTATAACAGTTGAACATTTTTAGGCCACAACTTAATCTTACACACACTAATATAATCATGACACTGACCTTGTAGTCATAACCAGCACTGAAGAGAATGTTGATAGCGGTTGGGTGCCATTCTATGAGCCCCACTCTCCGGCTATGTCCGTATAACTCCAGGACAGCCTCTGTCATGTTCCTCTTCAAACCACCATCTGGTATTTCCCATATCCTCACCTAACAAGTGGTGAAGAAATAAAATATCATGCTAATCTAGATGAAGTGTATAAGCAGCCTATTCAGTGCAACTAGTACACAGGGCAGGGCATGCTCTATTACCTCTATTACAGTTTGGGGAAGTTCAACTTTTTTGAGACTTTAATCAGAGGCTAGGCAATTCTTTATAGCAACCATTCTGATTTACTGTAGTTCTGGGCGGTGGAACAGGAGGTCTAAGTTTTTTTCCCCAAAACTCTAGCTTCAGCTTCGCTTAGTTAGTTTCCTTTAAACAGGACATGTAAATAGGACATACAACAGGGAATACTTCCTTGCAGCATACATCAAGTTTTGGGATGGAGCAGATATATAGGTATACAAAATAATATAATCTGTACTTGTAATAACACTAGTCAATAGATAAATGCATATTCACTCACCGAGGTGTCTTCAGAGCAGGATGCGATGATATTCTCTATGAATGGGTTCCACTTAATGTCCAAAACTGTGCCTTGATGTCCACACACTTTAGGGTAATTAGGTTCAATGCGGCCAGTCTAGGGGAGGTACAGAACATTGCACGGTGAACCCCCCCACCTTGCAGTCCTATGGGAGGAGCACAGATACACGTCAGTGGCTCCTCCCGCAATCTGCATAACCCAGAACATACATTATCCCTAAACCACATTTTAATTCTTCTCTTTCTGCATACAGCAACATTCATGTTATGAAAACATGATTACATTTAGTTTCCATACATCTGTGGACCTGTATTCATTCAAACAAGCTTCACTCCAAGTTGCAGTGCAGCAGTAAAGAGTGACTGAAGTTTATCAGAGCACAAAGTCACTGACTGACTGGGGGCACCTGGGAAACTGACAATATGTCTAGCTCTATGTCAGATTTTAAAATTATATATAAAAAAAATCAGTTTGCTCTTTTGAAAAATGGATTTTAGTGCAGAACTCTACTGGAGCAGCACTATTAACTGATGCGTTTTTAAAAAAAAACATGGTTTTCCCATGACAGTAAATAGTGGTGTATCTTTTGGCTGCCCTGGACAGGGCTCTCTAGTAAACTCAGATGATACATGCCCACTGTATACCAGATTAGGTTATAAATATGGATATGTTATATAAAGTATAAAGATAAGTATATCGACTGCCCTCAGGTTGGAATAGAGGAGCAGCTTGGCTCAGCCACAGTCTTGCTTATTTAAAGAACTTCTGTTAGGCCTGTAGCAGGAGAAAGTGCCTACAAAAGCATGAATGTTAATGAATTATGGACACTGTACTAGTTTATTGCTATTAACAGGGAATATTATCAGCTTCTGTCCCAGTGACACACTACTTCTGAACAAATGTATTCGACCAGGTGTTTAGCTGTACAGGTATGGGACCTGTTATTAAAAATGCTCGGGACCAGGGATTTTCCAGTTAAGGGATCTTACAGTAATTTGGAAGGGGTCTTTCAGTAATTAGGATCTTCATACCTTAAGTCTACTAAAAAATAATTTTAAACAATGGGATTGTTTTGCTTCCTATAAGGATTTATTATATCCTAGTTGGATCAAGTACAAGGTTCTGTTTTATTATTACAGAGAAAAAGCAAATTAATTTTAAAAATCTAAAATATTTGATTAAAATGGAGTCTATGGAAGACGGCTGTCCCGTAAGTCTGAGCTTTCTAGACAGCGGGTTTCCTGATAACGAATCCTATACTTGTACCAGGTTTTTGGTGCATATTTGCCCCAGGGCAGTAGCCTAAAGCAATTGATCCAGAATCTCAGCCTTGGGTCAGCCCTGGGCCTGTGTAATTGTAACCGTTCTATATGTCACTCACCTGGTGTAAAGGAATTACAAAGAATGAACCCCCTCCTGCACTTTCAGTGACAATTGCCAGAAACTTAGGGTTGACGGCACAGAAGTGGTTGTCGTGCACATTCTTTGTGATCGGTATACAATCATAACAGTTCTCTCGGCTCGCCACTTTCCCGTAGACATTCCGGAATTTAGAGCACCGGTACTGTGGGCGCCATGACATCTGTAAGAAAAAGGTTACAGAGGGTATAGAAAATATTTTCGAAATTTAATTAAATAAGAGGCTTTTGGCAGAGAGCCCAGAATACTGGGCAGCTGCAATTAGATACATTTGTAACAATTTAAGATAAGCAAAGATTCATAAATAAGCAAGTCTCTTTGGGAAACTGTGACTTGCAGCTTAAAGGGCAATTCACCTTCATTAGCAAAACTGTAATAATAAATACAACCTGACCCTAAAACCCTCAGAAATGTATTCAAACATTCCATAACCTGACAAATTTTGTAAAATGGATGTGGTGTATAGTGGCTGTGATCATAACATAGGCATGGTCATAAAGGAGTGCTACGCCCAGCAGATCTTTTTGTCCCTTTTTCTTTTTTCAAATGTTGGGAGGGAGGTATGAATGAGCTAGAGCATCTAAGGTCTTATCCAGGTCCGGGCTGAGAATTAAAATAGGCCCTGGCATTTCAGGTACACAGAGGCCCAATCAGCCCCCACCAGCCCACTAAATACTGACTTTCTACGGGACCTTATAGCAGCCCCTCTGGCATTTGCCAGTACCCACAGTTTGCCAGTCTGGGCCTGGTCTCGTCTGCCAAACTCATAAGCACAACTTTAATGTATTGTGCCCTCAACCCCCAGCTACAAAAATGGCACTAATGTAATGTAAAGTGTCAAGATACACTTTGTAGTAACTGATAGATACTTTTAGCATGTATGCATATATATACATATATATATATACATATATATATATATATATATATATATATATATATATATATATATATATATATATATATATATATATATATATATATTCAGCAGTAAGGTTTATACACACGGCAAGATGCAGCAAGTCCTATTACTGTCCCAATAGTGCTCCGTCCAGGCACCCGATAAATCAATGTAATTTCAAATTGTAGGACAGAAGGACAAAGTCGCAGATTTAACTGCTAATGTGCAAATTTATTATGGATGCAAGGATGTTAAATCTCGGTTGATAAATAGGGTACCATGTTATCTTATTGATCCACAAAGGCAAACAGAGTGAAAGCCTCGGTGTACCAATTCCTCCCATATACAGGGGCCACTGACACACCTCTTACTAGTTGCAATGCTGGAAAATTATTATTTGATTTTGTTGAAAAGCTCAGGAAACCATTGTTGGATTTTGGGAAGCCTGACGTGCACAACTCATTTGCTAATGTCTGTATTTGTTGGCCCTGCCCCTGTAACATAAATATACAGTCCCATATCCCAAGGTAAATAAATGTTTCCGACAGAGCTCCAGAAACAAACAAATGGAGTGCCTACAATTATAACATTTATTTTATACAAATATAACACTCCTCAGGCCTGACTTAGTCTCCATCTTTATACAACAATAATGAACAGAACCCACTGACATAACCCAGAATGTCAGGCACATTTCAGCTGTCATTTGAAACATTTCAGTATTTGTTCTCATTTACATATTGAGCCGATCTCAACAATTATAACACTATATAAATCATGTTACGTTAGGGGCGAGTTGTCCCTGCATATATTAAAACTTTGTGTCAACATCGCTTACAATACGTGATTGTAAGAGTCTACAGAGAAATGACTGTATGTGACATTTTCAGATTTCCATAGTAACTATGTAATGCTAAGGGCATGTGTTGATTTCATCCAACCCACAGTGTGTGAGCGTGAATAGCACTTGGGAGTATATGCTGCAGATATTTCTGCACTTACAGGTCCCACTAAATAGGTATCCCTCATTCAATAAAAGTCAGAAGGGAATCCTGCCTAAAAGCAGTTAAAATGGTGGTTCTCCTTTACATTAACTTTTTGTATGTTATAGAATGGCTAATTCTAAGCCACTTTTCAATTGGTCTTCATTTTTTCTTTTTGAATTATTTGTTTTCTTCTGCTGCTGACTCTCTCCAGCTTCCAAATGACCGCATCTAAAAACAATGTCTCTTTAAGACAATGGGGGTAATTTATAAAAACTGGGAACATTTGCACCTGGGCAGTAACCCTTGGAAACCAAGTCTCTCATTCAAATCAACCCATGGTTGCTAGGGTAATTTAAGCCCTAGAAAGCTAAAATAACTCTAAAACCGCAAATAATAAAAAATAAAATGAAAACCAACTGCGAATTGCATCATATCACTTTCTAAATCATACTTAAAGTTAATTTTAAGATGAACAACCCCTTTGAGAGAAACAGTTACCACTAGCAAATCAAATACTGTTTTGTCTTTTTGTGTCAGCTAAATGATCTTGTAAACTTTGCATACAATATTTTGTTTAGCAGAAGTAATTTATTCTTCTTGAAAAATTCGTTATTTGATTGAATGTCCTTACTTATAAACCTGAACTGTTTTATTCTATCAGTCAGTGATCCACAAGAATGGCCTCTCCTTGTTCATAAAGCCTAACAACTTCATACATGAACCTGCTGTAAGAACGGTTTTAACTTTTAGCAGTTCATTTGCCTGAACTGATTTACCTTAGTTATGGCTGCTAACTAATTATCTGCATGAACTCTTTGCACGTCTGAATAACTACACACCATATTTTTGGCAATACAGGTATGGGGCCTGTTATCCAGAATGCTCAGGACCTGGGGTTTTCCAGATAACAGATCTTTCTGTAATTTGGATCCTGATACCTTAAACCTACTAGAAAATCATGTAAACATTAAATAAATCCAATAGGCTGGTTTTGCTTCCAATAAGGATTAATAATACCTTAGTTTGGATCAAGTACAAGATACTGTTTTATTATTACAGAGAAACATTTTTAAAAATTTGGATTATTTGGATAAAAGAGAGTCTGGGAGACAGCCATTCTGTAATTCTGAGCTTTCTAGGTAACAGGCTTCCAGGTAGTGGATCCCATACCTGTGCAGGTAGGGGACCTGTTATCCAGAATGTGCAGGGCCTGGGGTTTTACAGATAATGGATCTTTCTGTAATTTGGATCTTCATACCTTGTCTACAAGAAAATCAAGTGAATATTAAATAAACCCAATAAGTTGATTTTGCTTCCAATAAGGATTAATTATATCTTAGTTTGGATCAAGTACTATGTACTGTTTTATTATTGCAGAGAAAGGGGAAATCATTTTTAAAAATCTGGATTATTTGAATAAAATGGAGTCTATGGGAGATGGCCTTTCTGTAATTCTGAGCTTTCTGGATAATGGATTATATACCTGTACTGTTATAAGAAAGTGTGAATTGTTTTTCATACTAATTATTCTGCATGGTCTGACCAGGAAGAACACTAACGCCTTCACCTCTGTTAAGAAGAGTTTTCTGGGAAAGGGGAGAGAATTCCACATGAAAGGTACATTACACATAGATTGTAAGCTCTTTGGGACAGGAATGTATTATGTATTTATTCTCATTGTCTCAGGTTTTGCACTGTGTACGTTTGTACATTTCTATTTAAATACAATACAATGGGAGAAGTCCTGTAACCACAAGTGAGGGGCATTTATATGTGATAGTGTGACAAGAGATATTAAAGGGGATCATTTTTGATTAGAGGTGCAAATTGGAAAGTGCATAAAAGGGGCACCAAGGCAACAAATACTTAAAGTATCTTAAAAACAGAGCTTGATGTTTGGGAGCAGCACAGAGTAATCCAATTTCTAAATCGGATCAACTTCAGTCACATGAGGCAAGTTCTCTTTTTAACCCTTTCTCTTCCTAGCCAACTCATGAATACACGTGACAGACATCTGATCACAATATGATATTTACATTTTGTTGTGGAGACTGATTTCAATGTGTAAGAGTCATTGTGCATTACAGTATTACAGTTTTACAGTGAACAGGGATCTCTGTGTATATATTGTTCCCACAGTTCATGAGACAAAGGACTGATATAAAGAAGTACAGGATTTCTGGTGTAGTACGGGGAGGACGACGACAATATGTCACCATTTTACAGATCATTGCATAAGACTTACCGCATTTAATTGCACAACCTGGAAAGCAATGTGTTACAGTTGTTCACCTTTGAGTTAACTTTTAGGGGGTTATTTACTAAGCTCCGAATACCCGAAATTCCCAGAAATCCGAAAAATTCATGATTTTTTTTTATAAATTTTTCGGAATTTATTAAACTTCGAGGGCTAAAAAATCCAAATATAAAAACACGGCATCTCAACCTGTCGAGGTTGCATAAAAGTCAATGGGAACAGTCCCATTGATTTTTGGTTGTGTCGGGCGTTTCGGGCAATTTCACAATGTTTTCGGAGCTTTCGGGTGAAAAATTCGGAGATTTCGGGGGAAAATTCATAAAAAAATCTTGAAAATCTGGGCTTTTCCCGCAAAGCAAATTTTCGGGAAAATGTAATAATAAATAAGCGTTAAAAACCCAAGCGGGTTAGATCAGAGTTTGTAGCAGCCAATATTGAGATAAATTTGGACCTTGATAAATAACCCCCTTAGTATGATGTAGAGAATGATATTCTGAGACAATTTGCAATTGGGTTTCATTTTTTATTATTTGTGGTTTTTGAGTTATTTAGCTTTTTTATTCATCAGCTCTCCAGTTTCAGTAATCTAATTTCCAGGGTCCAAACTACCCTAGCAACCATGCATTGATTTGAATAAGAAACAGGAATAGGGATAGGATTTGAATAAGAGACTGGAATATGAATAGGAATGGCCTGAATAGAAAGATGAGTTATAAAAAGTAGCAGTAACACATTTGTAGCCTTACAGAGACATTGTTTTTAAACAGTGACCTGTATTTGAAAGCTGGAAAGAGTCAGAAGAAGAAGGCATATAATTAAAAAACTATTAAAAAAAAGAAAATGAAGGCCAATTGAAAAATTGCTTAGAATTAGCCAATCTAAAACATACTAAAAGTTAACATGAAGGTAAACCACCCCTTTAACTGCATTTAGGGAGGAGTTCCTTCTAACTTTTTTGAATGAGAGATACATATTTACAGGGACCAGGAAATGCAGCAATATATTGAGCATATACTCTGATGCACAAGTGCAATTCATGCACACACACTGGTGGTCATTTATAAACACTGGGCAAATTTGCACATGGGCAGTTACCCATAGCAACCAATCAGATGTTTGCTTTCATTGTTTTCCTTGCAGCTGGCTGAAAAAAGCTACCCACTGATTGGTAGCTATAGGTTACTGCCCAGGAGCAAATTTGTCCAGTGGTTATATATGAACTGTCGGATGAAAATCCAATGGGTCCAAATTACCCTAGCAACCATGCATTGATTTGAATAAGAGACTGGAATATGAATAGGAGAGGCCTGAATAGAAAGATGAGTAATAAAAAGCAATAACTATACATTTGTAGCCTTACAGAGCATTTGTTATTTAGACGGGGTCTGTGACCCCCCCATTTGAAAGCTGGAAAGAGTCAGAAGAAGGTGACAAATAATTTGAAAAAAACGATAAAAAATAAATAATGAAGACCAATTGGAAAGCTGCTTAGAATTGGCCATTCTATAATATACTAGAAGGTAACTTAAAGGTGAAGATAAAGTTAAAAAATTATATATTAAAGCAGAGAATCTTATGTGGCAATGTGATAAAAGGTCTATGTGAGTGGCACAGTCAATGTTTTGAAGGACCATACATAGTTACTTAGTCAAGTTGAGTTGAAAAAAGACCAGCGTCCATTAAGTTCAACCCTTTCCAACAAAGCCCAGTGCACATATATATACAATATACATATACACACACACGTGGAGTTAAAGGGCATGGGATTCAAGCAATACCCAATATGTGAAAAGCTAAACATGTAAGTTAGCAGGGGAATCCAACTCTCTGGCTACTTATTACAATGTGATGATAATCATAATGTGAATGACATGCATACAGTAGCACATGTGGAGCCGCAGGGTGTGGGGTGACAAAGGTTTCACTGTCTGCTGCTATCGCCCTCCCTCATTTCCCCCAATCTTGTTCACAATGCCCCTCTCTCTCTGAGGCCTCTCCCACAAACACAGATTAGCATTAACCAGTTCTGTACAATATAGTATTTAGTAAAATACTTTATCAGATTTGCACATACAGTAATCTAATGATGATTTGCTGTAACCGTAGAGGTAAAAAAAACAATTTTTCACATGAGCTCATTCAGTTAGTCATATGTGAAAAAAGTGCATAATCGAAACGTAAAAATAAATGTATTTGTATCACAGACCAGGGCCAGAACTAGGGGTAGGCAGCGACTTGCCTGGACGTGTTGCCTAGGGCGCCTGCCCCCCATCACAGACATATCTGATTCGCCAGATTAAAAGGAAACTATGATACTTATAGGAACCATTTCCCAAACCCCCTTAGGCTCACAATGTAATGCTACCCTGCTCTCACCTTGTGCCTTCTGGTGTGATGGATTCAGGGGAAGTTCCTCTGCTTTCTATCACGAGTGGTGCACAGATTCTCTGAAAAGCAGAGTTCCAATGCCACAATACATAACAATAAAAAAAAAAAAAAAAAAAAAAAAAATTGGTTGTACAAGCCAGGAATAGACTATTGTGGTTTACTTTCAATTTATGGAATTATGTATATTTGTGTAAAAAAAACCCCAATATACATTATTATATTTATATCTGGCAGTTCAAATTCAGATCAGCTGGGCAGGGAACAGGGGACCAGACTGCAGGGTCCCCTATAATTCATAAAATTCCCCCCTCCCAGCCACTCTCTTACCTGTAAGTAGGCAGGGAGGATGCAGATGGGATAGTGGGCTGGGGGGGGCAGTGCACACTAGTTACACCACTGTTTGCAATCACTGAAAAGAGCAAAGTGGATTTTGCAGCAATAACAATAGCAATCAATATATATGTCAATATACTAGTGCTTTGAACTGACACTTACTCTAAGGGAAGTGATCATTGTCTCAGAAGCTCTGAGAATTCAGCTTTGGCCCCTAAATGGAATTTATATACCTTCAATTTAATCTCTGTGTACACAGATGCCATTTTGCCCACTCGTGTAAAATGTGCATATTCTGCCCAAAATCAACCAGTGTGCGTTGTGCCAGATAGATGCAATTGCTAGGCAGTAGCATACCATATCAGAACATGGGAGCAGGAATGTTCCTACTTGTTCTATTAATCTGTCCTGTTTTCTATCAGCCATCTGTTAGAAATTCACAATGTTCTTGTCTAAGAGAGGAAAAAAATTACTTCTAATCTTGCTGTGCTACATACAGAACAATAGAACAAAACAGACATCATGTTATCACTTTATTTTTATATATATATATATATATATATATATCTATATATATATTTCTGTCAGTGTTATCATGAAGTGTATTCATACATATCTTTGTAGAGATACAATATTTGCAGCAGGACAGCAGTACATACAGTATACCGATGCTGCAATGTGGGCAGCACAATATCATTTGGAAGTAGAAAATAAAGTCACTTTATTATGCTTGAGACACATTAGCTGCTGATCTGTTTTGCCCTCCTCCCAGCTGCCAGTTCTCATGGTACAGTGACGTCAGTATAATCAGCGCGGAGGAGGAAAAATAAATGCAATGTGTTACAATGCCTGAGTGATTGGGGCTCCATTATTGCCAGTGTGCAGTCACCTTTATTCTCACAGCCCACGCTAAGCATAGCCAATGGCTTGGATACAGTAGTTTTTAACATTGCAAAGACATTTTTATTTTCCTCAACTTCCCAATATCCTAATCTACATGGGTTAAAGATGCCATAAATTTGCAACAGCCCTTAAAGGGGTTGTTCACCTTTGAATTCATTTTTTAATGATGTAGAGAGTGAAATTCTGAGACAATTCACTTTTTTTTTTTTATTTGGTGTTATTTAGCTTTTTATTCAGAAGCTCTCCAAGTTTGCAATATCAGCAATCTGGTTGCTAGGGTCCATAATACCCTAGTGGCCATGCATTGATTTGAATAAGAGACTAGAATATGACTAGAAGCCTGAATAGAAAAGATGAGTAAAAAAAGCAATAACAATAAGGGGGCTATTTATTAAAGTCTGAATGCCAAATATTCATGTTATTTTACAAAACCCGAATAATTTGTGAAAAAAAACCCTCAAATTTTTTGGTATTTATTATACCCCAAGGATGAAAAAAAGTACAAATCCCAAAATCCGGCATCTCAGACCTGCCAAGGTTGTTTATAAGTCAATGGGAGAAGTCCTGAAGATATCCTGATCTTCGCTGGGTTTCGTGCAATAATCTGAAGATTTCATGGTTTTCATGCAGAAATTCCGAAAAACTTGTACGAACCAAATTTTTCACAATTTTATTTTTTCACAGCTTTTTCCCACAAAGGAAATCTTTGGGAAAATGTATTGATAAATAAGGGGAAATAACCTGTGCCGATTGGGTCAGCATATATATTACAGAAAATAATGAGATAAATTCAGATTTTGATAAATAACCTCCTAAATGTGTAGCTTTACAGAACATTTGTTTTTTTAGATGGGGTCAGTGAGCCACTTTGAAAGCTGGAAAGATTCAGAAAAAGGCAAATATTTCAAAAACTATAAAAAATTAATGTTCCTTTGAATTAGCCATTCTACAGCATACTTAAACTTAACTTTATAACTTTATAATCTACTATTATATTTCTAAGATCTATTGTCTAATCTCCTCTAGTCTATGTACATAGTCTATGTATATAGACCAACACACACATAAATACCAACCTTAAAATGAACGTATGGAGGCGGTGAAGGTCTCTCCCATTCATAAAGTGGTCGGTAGAAAGGCATATAGTCTCCACTGGATCCTTCCAGTTTTTTAAATCAAAACACTTCCAGAGGCATGCAACAACAGGGGAAGGCACTTTTATAAATCTCAGCTATACACTTCTAGATATTTCCATTTTACATACAATTGTATTTAATAACTGGTACTCTTATACCCTATTCAACATCACACTTCCGCTCCGGAAAACGAAGTGATCAGAGTGCGATCCCGCCAGCAATTTCCATTCTAGCTGGCGGGAAGGCAGGGGAAGCAGTTCGGGGAGATTAATCGTCCCAAAGACTAATCTCCCTGAATCGCAGCCTAGCTGCCCCCTCGGGCCAATGCTCCGAACTCTTTACTTACCCCTCTGTGCAGATTCTGTCCAGTGGAGGTCATGAGTGCCATCTTCAGCTGCTTCGGTAATCTTCGGAATGAGACCGGCGCGTCTGCAATTCTTGTGAGTTTCGTTGTATGCGCAGTTGTCGCCAAACAGGAAACTTCTCCAATTGCGCATGTGCCGCTTTACCAGTCTCATTCCGAAGATTAGTGAAGTGGCTGATGATGGCGCCAATGAACTCTGCTGGACAGAATCTGCACAGAGGGGTAAGTAAAGAGTTAGGTGCATTTGCCAAGGGGGCATCTAGGCTGGGGGGGGAGGGGGTAGCGTTTTTTAAATTAAGGGGTTGTTTATTTTTTAACCTGTCAGAGTTTCTAATGCTAACGGACTACTGCTGCACAAATATGGCAGCCCCCACATACAGGAACATGGGGCATCAGACAGATATTTTTATGGCAAAATTATAAATAGCATTCAAAGACAATTTTATGATAAATAATAAAAAAAAAGGTTATTTTCTGATTTCAGTATCTCTTTAACAGGGGGGTTGGCATATGATTTACAAAGATTCATAAGGCTTGCATTGTCTCTTATACATATGGTTTGATAACGTACCAAGTTGGAAATTCAGGAAACAGGTAGCAACTCTCTAGATCACAGCAACTAATTTTCTATTGCTATCAACAATACAATTCTATAAAACATTTACTGCAGGTTTGGGATTACAAGTTTCTGTAGGCATGCCCCCCTTATATTCTCTCAGCCATGGCAACACAATCCTTCCATCTGTCAACCCACTCAAGAAGCTCGCATCTTGGAATTTGCAGGAAAACTGTGCCTTATACAAAGTTGCTGCAATTAACATGAACACACATAGTGTGCGTTTCTTCCGGCACAGATGGTTGTGCTTAACACATTGTACCCCAGAATACACTTAATTCAGTAAGCCAAGGCAAAAAAGAAAAAATTGAGGGCACACTGCCTGTAAAGTATAAACCACTGTTGATTATAATATTAAAAAATATTCTGTAATACACAATGCTTCTACTGACAGCTCAGTGGTATACATGCAACATACAGCTCTACCACAGAAATAATTTCAGTAAAGTACAGTACAACTCACTTTCATGAACATTGACTTACAACCCACACCCAAAATAATCAACTATTCTAGTAATGGTCCAGGTACAACATTATGATCCCAATATAGAATCACCAAACCCAAATTTGTGATTTTTTTTCATCCTTTTCCAGAAATAGTACTAACAAGGGAAGATTTTTTTTGTTGCGTTTCTTTTACCTCTGTGTGGCTTTGAGGAAGACAATGCTGCTTCTTTCAGCCCGGTGCGTCTCTAATTCGGAAGGAGTGCTTAGTATTGTAAGCAGAAGGTGAGCGAGTGAGCAAGAAAATCAGAGTGACAGAGGGACAAGTGCAGCAAAAACAGGTGGCAGAGATCAAACAGTGAGTGTAAGATACTGAGGTGGGGGCAGTTTAGCAGCAATTGGTTCTGAGCTGTACCAATTGCACGCTGAAGGCATAATGGGCAAATAACCCATGATTTGAAAAACAAGTCATTATGGTGGGTGATGAGGTATAAATCACAATTACTCCAAAAAATTTAATAATGTTGGCCATTTTTATAGCTAAACATTTAACTAAACCTGTTGTGTTTCATTTTGTAGAACATATTTAATGAAGGCTAAAAAGCTTCCAAACCATGCAACGTAATCCACTGGATAATCTTTCCCTATAAATACATTTAAATACGTTCTGATCCCCTTGATTGTTTCTGGCTTTTTGTGTGTATGTGAGGAATGATTTAGTAAATCTTTTAGTTATTATTAAGTGATCTTGCATGGGTTATTTCCATGCCGGAAGCATTACTGTATCTACTTCTGTCCCTACTGGCACTAATGCATTTGTGTTATGGGTCATGACTTTGTTTGGCTGGAGCCTTTGACAATTAGTTAGAGCCCTTTGACAATTTCAGGAGCTATAGCTAATACAAATCCTGGCTTCCAACTTGTTGGTTTGCATATATATAATTCTTTATTTTGGATTTGATTTGCCCCTTAAGTTAACTTTTAGTATATAGCTATAGAATGGCCAATTCTAAGCACCTTTTTAATTGGTCTTTAATCATATGTCTTCTTCTTCTGACTCTTTCCAGCTTTCAAATAGGGGTCACTGACCCCATCTAAAAAAAAAACCTCAAAAAAAATGTATTGTTATTACTACTTTTTACTATTCATTTTTCTATTCAGGTCCTCTCCTATGCATATTTCAGTCTGCTGTGTAAATCAGTGCTTGTTTGCTAGCAACCAGAATACTGAAACTGCAAACTGGAGAGCTGCTGAAAAAAGCTAAATAACCGAGAAACCACAAATAAGTAAAAATATCACGCTCTACATCATAAAAATGTGAACAACCCCATTAAGCATCAACAACCTCTGGATCTCCCCACTTTACCCATCCCTATAATGCAGCCTTTATATAGGTTTGCTAAATCTCAATGTTTAATAAAATATGTATAGCATCGCAGGCACTCTCCTGTGGCTCCTTCAATCAGACTTCCTTTATTTGTACATTACAACCTAACACACAATACACACAGGAAGCTCATGAATCCTTTTGCATTGTATTACTCCTCCTGACAATGTGTGAATTCTCCTGAAAAACAATATCCCAAATATGAACATTGCAAAAACACTGTGTCACGAACGGCACCCTAAATCCAGAACTCAAGCTAATCTCCCTGGTCTCGGCTCTCACTTCTGCCTATAACCGCCGCCTTTCACCTTGGGAGGAGCCGTTGGCTAACTGGATGCCGCCCAGGGGCGATTCTGGCCCCTCCGCCGCCTGAGGCAGCAGCAGTTTCTACTGCCCCCCATCCCCCGGAAATTCGCTCTTAAAGTACCAGGGGCAGCATTTTTGCTGCCCCTGGTACCTAGTGGGGCGCTGCCGCCTGAGGCGACAGCCCTGATGCCGCCAGGTCTCACCAGGATACTGGAAAGAAGAACACCACTTGGAAACAGGCAGGCCGGGCCAGCACAAGCAGAGAATAGTCAGACAGGCCGGAATCAGGATTGGAGAGCGAAGGATAGTAAGTGGACAGGCAAAGATTGGAGAGGTCAGAGTAATCACAGGCAAGCTGGGATCAGAGTAGTCAGGCAGGTAGGCAAGGGTTAATACACAGAAGATCAATAGGATTCACGAAGAATAACACACCCAGGAACAAGCTAATTGAACCTAACAACGGGCAATGTTTTGTACACTGAAATCCCCTTTTATACTTTTTGAGTTTCGCGCCATTGCGCGTAACGTCATCACGCCGGCGCATAAACCTGGAAGCGTGCCGGCACAGAAGAATAAGGAAGGAACATGGCGGGCGTCCACGCCGAAGGAGCAGCGGTGGACCCTGCTGCCCACTAGACCACCAGGGTGAGTCCTTACACACTGCAATTATAAAAATGCATAGCTGGCCAATACTCCTCTCTAATCGCTGAATTGCCGGCTGACATACTAAATTGATTGCTTCTTCCTTCTCGCTATTAAATGGAACACGATTATGAACTCTGACTGGAAGAGAACCAATGAAAACTAAGCAAATGCTTTTGCCCTGCAGAATAGGTGGGAGAATACAGTTATTTTCTGCTCAATGTACAAAGCACTAGGATGGCTGGAATTATACTTGCTTTCTTTAGGCTTACTGCAAAGGCAAGAAATATATACAAAAGGTCACTCACATTACCGTCTGCGTTATCATTGTGTATTGGCTTTCCATATCTTGAAGGACACAGTGCCAGTGTCGGACTGGCCCACCGGGATACCAGGAAAAGTCACGGTGGGCCAAGGTGTCAGTGGGCCCTCATGCTGTTAGACATTTGGCATATTTCATATCTATTCCCAAATCCTATGAGAACAAAGAGGCTAAATAGATGGAATAATAGATTATAGTATGTAAAAGAAAGTGACTAGGAGAATAGAGGTTAAGTGAGGAGAGGAAGAAAATAGTACTGAGAGTGGCCCCTGGTCTAAGATTAATTGGTGGGCCCCTGGTCAAAGGTTTTTGGGTGGGCCCCTGGTGTCCCAGTCCGACACTGCACAGGGCCAAATTCAGTTTGATGAACTTGATGAGAAAAACTTGCCTGTTTTAAATCGTGAAAACTCATTTATAAATATATGGGGAAATCTGGAGAGTAACTTTATTATTTTTTAAAATGTAAGCTCTACTGGGGCAGGACCTGACACAATTGATGAACGATCTCTGTAATGTCCTTTGCAAACATGTAAGCACTATATAAATGATGTAAGTAAAGGATAATAATAACAATAATTACCTTTCACAACACATAATGAAGTAGCATCATTAGTCCTCTTTAATGCTACACATCCCTCTAGACTGGCACTGCAGACCTGACCTGGATTTTCCCATTATCCTGTCTGTGTGCCATTGAAAAGCAGCTTATCCGCTGATCTGGTAGAGGGATTTATTATTTTATGCTGCCTGCAAAGAAATCTGTCGTATAAAAAACATGAAGCTCAAAATTACAGGAAGGCTAACTCCAATAGACTCCGTTATAAGCAAATAATTCTATTTTTAATTTTTTTTTCTCTGTAATAATAAAACAGCACCTTGTACTGGATCCAAATTAAGACAAAATTAATCCTTATTGGAGGCAAAACAATTACGGAAAGATCCCTTAGCCGGAAAACCCCAGGTCCCAAGCATTCTGGACCCATACCTATATAATAATAATATATTTTGTAGCATTGCACGTTATCATCCTTCTGCCAAGCATTGACAGCATTGAAAGATTTTGATGGCATCAACAGACTACTGTCTATATTTCTTGTTCCTGGAAAGGGGCCATTATCAACCATTTGACATCTTAATTCCTCTCTAACTCCAGCGGTGAAACTCATTATCTTTAAATAGTACCGTACTAACAATGATTAGATGCCTTTACAGAGCCCAAGCTTCTTACTTGCAATCAGCTGATGGAAGAGATATCTACAGTACCATTAATCTTTTTGAAATGCAAAAGCAGGTATTTGGACGGAAGTGCTAACTGCTTGAGAAAATAGCCTCTTTAGTGAGTTTTTCCAATGGCCCATGTAGAATCTTTCATAAAGAAAGTGGCAGATTGATAACTGGGTGGGTGGGTCTACAGATCCAGGCAATAACAGAAATGGTCAAACTCAAGTATGTGCAGGGAACAGCGCATATAAAAATATCATCTAGGATTATCTGGGGTAGCTAGCATTTCTGGCCCATTAACTATAATGAGCCAATGCTGGTGTAGGGGACTGATAAATGTATTCTCCATTTACTTTGCATTCCCCTAAGGATTAGGCACAAAGGGGACCATTAGTCTAAGGAAGGGATTTACAACATGACTCCTAATAATTCCAAGTTTGGGCGCTAGGTGGCACTGTGTAATAATATATAATGACTGTGCCATATGGTCTCAGGTCTTTTTGCCAGAGGTCTTTGCCAGAGACTCTCCTAAGTGGAGTGGCATCTCCAGTGGAGCCAGCCTTAGTGCAGGATTATTAAGGAGTAGTTAGATCCTGTCACAAGTCTTTCTAGGAAAGAAAGACAGATTAGGGCTACCTAGATGAGCATACAGGTATCTTGGCTCCACCAAGGAGTGATTGAAAGAATTATATTCCAAGGGCATTGCTGCCTAGTCAGGGAACCAGAAGCAGGTTATAGGGACTAGATAAATTCCCACCTGGGTTCCAGTAAGAGGTGTCCACTAAGAGGTATCAATCAGAATAGATAGAACCAGCGCACACCCATGTCCAGTTCAGCCTGGTGCTCAGTCTTAGAGGCTCCGGCAACCTCACATCTGCCATAGAACAAGAGAAGATCGGCATACAGGCATTCAAATTGCAGGGTATACCTGCTCGTTTATTTGTGCGGAATGCAACGTTTCGGGGTCACGCCCCTTGACAAAGGGGCGTGACCCCGAAACGTTGCATTCCGCACAAATAAACGAGCAGGTATACACTGCAATTTGAATGCCTGTGTGCCGATCTTCTCTTGTTCACTAAGAGGTATCCCCAGAGGTAACAGGAGAAACTCTGGGTGGACTGCATATACCCCTCTGTCAAGTTCTAAAGAGGGAATGCACTACCAATGGTCTTCATTGTGAGTATGTATTGACTAAACCATGGTTGTATTCTGTATAGTTGTTTTACTCTCCCACGTGGATCTGTTCTAAATAAATCAGTTCCGTTATTTTTCCAAGAACCACTGGCTTGCATTCTTCATTTATACCACTGATTACAGTGTGTTACACTCTGCCTACACACCATTGCGAGGGCTCACCCCATGAGGATTATAAATCTCATCCAGAACACATATTGGGGGTAAAGCTACAAGTAGAGTAATGGTGCCACTCATTTTACTACAGCCTTACACTGGCAACAAAGACATTCTTAATCATTGCATTTTTCTAAAGACAGCACTCTGTGTGCCTATGTATCTACTGCATATTTTCCCCTTCATTATCATCATGAAATTGACTCATAGGCGTCTTTTCTATTTCAGTGGAACAGTTTATAAGGTATTTTTAGTTTCGTTAGAGTGATGTGCAGCAGGCTCCTAGGAAACTGGCTGGTGCTGTTGGCTGGTTGCTAAGAGAACATGATAAAAGAGGCAGCATTGTTAATAATATCCACTTGGATAAAACCCAATCTATTTGGGTTCAAGGGATATGTGTGGGTTCATCCTCTAGGCACATTACATCCTTACACATGACCAGAAATACAGCACTCGTTTCCTTCTGTAAA
Source organism: Xenopus laevis (assembly GCF_017654675.1). Classification (NCBI taxonomy): domain Eukaryota; kingdom Metazoa; phylum Chordata; class Amphibia; order Anura; family Pipidae; genus Xenopus; species Xenopus laevis. The sequence goes on along the minus strand of NC_054375.1, from coordinate 124,469,857 downwards.
CAGGGTTCCTATTCAACCCAACTTGCAAGACCTGACCTATCTCCTGTCCCTGATTGCCACTACACATAATCCCATTTCAATTGAATAAATGTCCCTTCTACAAGACAGGAACTATCCAGGCTTTAGTGATGGCCTTAAAGTAACAGTAACGTCAAAAAATAAAAATGTTTTAAAGCAATGAAAATATAATGCAGTGTTGCCCTGCACTAGTAAAACTGGTGTGTTTGCTTAAGAAACACTACTATTGTTTATATTAATGAGCTGCTGTATAGCAATGGGGGCAGCCATTCAAAGGAGAAAAGGCTCAAGTTACACAGCAGATAGCAGATAAGCTCTGTCTGTTTAATGGTGTTATCTGTTATCCATTAGTTAACCTGTGCCATTTAGCCGTTTTTCAAATTCCGCCATTGCTCCACAGCAGCTTGTTTATATGAACTATAGTAGTGTTTCTGAAGCAAAAAGATCAGTTTTACCAATGCAGTGCAACACTACATGATATTTTCATTACTTTAAAACACTTACATTTTTTGGTGTTACTGTTCCTTTAAACAAAGGCATAAACAGAGACGTCATCTACATTTGTCCATATTACAGAGTAAACTTCCACCACAAAGCAAATTCATCTTATTAAACAGACCTAGCTTAGTATTGTGGACCAGGAATGCTGTGACCTCATTAGATAATAGTTCTTAGTTTATCACAAGTCAGAAAGAGATTATTTTCCTTATTTCTAAAGCAACACTTTTCATAGGCAAATTTAGAAGGTCACAAGATGACTATTAACATACATTATGAAACGCCATGTCATACTACAACTTATTGCTAAATGCATAGAACTAGCATCCATAATCCTATTCATCTATAGTAGGGTTTTATAGTCCTAGGGGTGCCAAATTAAGTATAGAAATAGTTTCAAGACCAAAAACTTCTTTACATACTGTACCCTATTGACCTACCCAGTCTACACAATATGGACATAAGGCCTTTTTAGACAGTGTTCCCTTCATTTTTTTGGTTTAAAGTATCAGTCTTTTTAATATAAGGGACTTGTCTTTATGTTCCTTCAGCAATATGAACTTGTTTTACATGCCACATTTGTTGGGTCATGAAATGACTGCCCCTCTGATCTTAGGCTGACACCACTGGCTTAACTATGGTGGGTGTGAGCAACAAGTTGTGATGGTAGTGGACAGTGGTAATTCCAGAATGGGGTTGGGGGTTGTGTAAAAATTTTGGCCTCTCCGCTTCTTTTTACACACCAATGGCTGCCACACTGCACTAGTTTCTAGATACAACATGAACACAATAACAGCAAATGCTTCAATGCACGTTGTATGTTGTAGCTGCAGAGCTCCCTCTTGTCATGTTAAGGTCCAGCCTCAATATACTTGCTTACAATATTAAGTGGCACAGCCATGTTTTTTTCAACGATATGCACCTTAATAAATCAATCCCAGTATTTTTCCAGAAGTTGTTGTTACAAACCCAGTATTGCTGATACGAAAAAATGCTGTTGAGCCGGAGTCCCCATTATATTTATTTTAGCTCTTAGGTAATTTTCCATTAAACAAACCCTTTTTTTAAAAAAAAAAAAAGTGTTAGACTTGCTTTTTCCTGGCACTGAACCACAGTCAATTCCTTCAATTTCTTCATTCCCACCTTCAGGAAGTATATGAGCACTCATGGATATAGAGATTGTCTGAATCCAACATTTTTGGATCCCATTAAATGCTGAATCCTTGGCAAAACTGAAAAAAAAATTGTAATCTACATTTCTAAGTTTGGCAATTTAAGGGTTTGGCTGAACTCTTAATATTTGCCCAAATACAGGCAAAAGTGCTGGGATTCAGCCAAATTCCAAACGCAATACTGGACATGGTATATCCCTCATATAAACACTCGTTTATTCATTCTTTTCTTTTCAAGTCTTTTTATTAAATTTTTTTGCATAACCGCAAAGTAAAATTAAAACATGTCCAATTTCAAGAGAACAAAAACTGTTATGCACAATATGCAGTACATTGTTCACTCAAATATCATCAAAAAAATAGAATAAACAATAGTAAAATAATACTTTCTTAGTAGTAATACTTTCATGGCAATATGAATTTGATCTACCAATATCATCCGTACCATATCCCAAAAGAACCAGCTTAAATTGCGGAACTCTTCACTCTTCAGAATGGATTCAACTATTAAATAAAGATAAAGTTGTAAGTCACTTATAAGACTCTCACAATTTAAGAAGGAAGTCCAAAGCTTCTAACGGTAACTTATTGTCCCCAAAATGTCCCAAAGAGAATGACTAATAAAATGAATTCTAATACTGGAGGTTTTCCAAAAACATATGTTTACAAAGGCAATGTAAAGCAGTTGTCAGATGTATACACTCTCTCAGTAAGCTGTAACACACACAAATGGACTCAACAGATGTGCCTTATAATTAGTGATGGGAGAATTTCCAGCAAAACATTGGCCAATTTCCAGCAAAATATGCGAAACTGCGAAAAAATTTTGAAAAATTCACGAAAAAGCATGAAATCTGAAAGTTCACGAAAAAATCGTGAAATTTGAACATATTCACAAAAAATCATGACATTCAGACGTTTTCACACAAAAAATTGTGAAATTTTAAGGTTTTCACATAAAATCGTGAAATTTAAGGGATTTCACAAAAAAAATTGTGAAATTTTAAGGTTTTCACAAAAAAATCTTGAAAATCTGACATTTTCAGGAAAAAAATTGTGAAAACCGGAAATTGATGCCAGCAAATTTTCCACGGCAAATTGTCACGGGAGATTCACGAATTTGTTCGCCGGCGGTGAAAATTCGCTTCGAATTTGCAGAAATTCATTGCAAATTTGTGCCAGACGAATTTATTCGCCCATCACTACTTATAATCAAAGCAAGACACCCCCAGTGGCACTTACAAAAGCTTGCTTACACCCCCTAGCAGCCTTACACACTCACTTTCTCACCATACACATACAAGTTCACAAACATTACTACAAGAGATTCTGCCTAAACTCACCATATAGTATGATGTAGAGAGTGATATTTTGAGACACTTTGCAATTGATTTTAATTTTTTATTATTTTGTGTTTTTTGAGTTATTTAGCTTTTTATTCAGAAGTATTTTAAACAATCTGGTAGCTAGGGTCCAAATTACCCTAGCAACCGTGTATTGATTTGAATAAGAGACTGGAATATGACTAGGAGAGGGTCTAAATAGAAAGAGGAGTAATACAAATTTGCATTAACAATACATTTGTAGCCTTACAGAGCATTTGTTTTTAGATGGGGTCAGCGACGCCCATTTGAAATCTGCTAAAAGTCAGAAGAAAAAGGCAAATAACTATAAAACTATAACAAATTAATCATGAAAACCAATTGAAAAGTTGCTTCAAATTGGTCATGCACATATAACATACTAAAAGTTACTTTAAAGGTGAATCCCCCCTTCATAAGGATTTCAGGGATCCAAAATGCCCACCACTAGGTGGCACCATTGTCACCATCACCCACACACCTAGATGAAGCAAATACTTCAATGTTTTTAACATTATTTGTGAATGTAATTGCTATTGAAAACAAGATCTGTCTGCCCCTTGCTATTCTGTGTACAATGCTCCTGACTACTAAAATAATGAAGCAGAAACCAGCTAATTAACAAAAAAAAGCATGCAAGGCAATTGACAATGGTATAATGGGAAATTGAGTACCGACTGAAGGAGACTGGATTTATACTACAGGTATGGGACCTGTTATCCAGAATGCTCGGGACGTGGGGCTTTCTGGATAATGGATATATCCATAATTTGTATCTTCATATCTAAGTCTACTAGAAAATCATGTAAACATTAAATAAACCCAAACAGGCTGGTTCTGCTTCCAATAAGGATTAATTATATCTTAGTTTGGATCAAGTACAAGCTACTGTTTTATTATTACAGAGGAAAATGAAACCTTTAAAAAAAAATTGGATTAAATGGAGTCTATGGGAGATGGCCTTTCCATAACGGGTTTCCGGATAATGGACCCCATATCTGTATATCATTTCAAGAAAAAAAATACAAGAACTGCAGAGAAAAAAAAATACTGTTCTGCTCCTGTTTTTTTTATACCTCACTTTGTAGACAAGGCCCATAATCACCACTAAGAGACTTTGTTGATGTTGTCTATTTTATACTTTATAATTTTTTTGTTATGGGGGAGAAGTATGTCAAATTATGCCAAAAAAGAAGACATTTTGCAAAATAACAAATGCTGATATTAATGGGTATGTTTAAATAAGGATCTCATTTTCCAGTTCCTATGGTGAAACTGTAACAAAATCTACACCTGCTAATCTCACTCAGAATTATCAATGTAGCAAAACGGAGGGCATTTGCCAATAACAGCACAAACCCAATTGTGGCAATAGTGTTAGTCTAATAGTAGCAGCTGGAACATGCATGTTATTGCCTCAGAATAAATCCTTGCCCTACTCTTCTACATGGACCATAATGGCACCTGTACTTTGGCAACAGAACACAGATTAACCTTCCTAATTAATCTGCATGTGGACTCATTTGATTTACATGAGGAAGAATTGACCCTCTCTCTTTATACTGTGAGTCTTCGATCTCTTCCTCGCCCAACATCTCCCAGCTGACGTGCAACAACTCCTCTTGCTTGGCCCTCATGTAACTTTAATGTGATCACCAGGAAGGGCCCCTACTTCTGAAGCTTAAATTTGTTCCTTGTTATCCATTAACATAATGCATCAATAACAGCATCAACTAAAAGAAGACAACGAGCACAGACAGACCATTTCTCTTATTCAAAAACCTATGCAATGCAAGAAGTAAAGCTGCACCCCTAAATACAAATGTTCTTTTTAAAAATAAAAATAGTAACACTGTAAATGGAAAAATTTAAATATTCAGAAGTCTGATTCAGTAGAGTCATATACAAAGCAGTGATTAAAACAGGGCAGCTGTGTACAAGGCATGTAATTAGAACCAAGCACAATCAATACAGCCATTTGCACAATCCTGACAAAGCACAAAAGCCATCTATCAGTAAAATATGCACAAATGTACAATCATCTTCACTGTTCACTTTGCGTACTGTACTTGTTTTCATATTATGTTATAAGTGAAAAAAGGGTCTCTGGTGGACAAATAATGTTGAAAATTCTATTTCTACCGGTTTGTCTTTACCAAGCGTTACTGGGTACTCTTGTCTTATTCCACATTGTATTTACCAATGGGTAAAAGATAGAACTCACCATTTGATAAATACGGTTCGAAAATCTAAACTAACATTTTGATAAATCTGCTGTCCTAAACTGCCACATGGTTAGTGTGTTCTTGGATCTCTTGACCCCAGTTATATCTTGTGGTGTTGGAGTTGCTTACTGTTGTGTAATGGCTGCATGAGCCTGCTAATAAAGCACTGTTATACTCTACTCATCCTCGGCTACCAAAACATAATTTGGCGACCAAATGTCTCTTCTACCTCTGCAGCAGCCTGCATCTTTTCTTCCAATCCCTGGTGAGCCTACCATACCTTTTACTGCTTGGATCCGTATGTTTGAAAATTACATTTTTGCTGCTGACCAAGGGGAGATTTCTGCTGCTAGAAAGCGTGCTTTACTTATTCACTGCCTATGAGCAGAGGGACAGCATATATTCTATACATTCCCATTACCTGATGAGACTTATGAAACTGCTCTTACTGCTATAAAGAACTATGTCATGCCAAGAGTAAATGTGGTGTTAGAGTTGCTTACTGTTGTGTAATGGCTGCATGACTCTGCTAATAAAGCACTGTTATACTCTACTCATCCTCAGCTACCAAAACATAACATATCTGACCCGGCCTATCTCCTTTGGTATATGGAAGTTAACTCAACCCTTAGCAGAAATCTAATTCCATGTCCTGGAGGTTGTAAAGTTCCTAGGCAGAAAGACAGTCAGAACTTTTGTCTGTGTGTCAGTTTCTAAGAATAATAATACAGGTATTATCCGAAAACCCATTATCATGGCATGGTTGCTAGGGTAATTAGGACCCTAGCAACCAGATTGCTGTAATTGCAAACTGGAGAATTGCTGAATAAAAAGCTAAATAACTCAAAAACCACAAATAATAAAAAATAAAAACAAATGGCAATTTATTTTAGAATATCACTGTGTACATCATCCTACAGGTTAATTTAAAGGTCAACCCCTTTACTGCATTTTATTATAGTAGGTAGTGATAAGCCAAACATACCATCAAGACCCCCTTGTAATTCTTCTTATACATAGAAGGTGCTTCCTTTCTGATTTAAGCTGAAGAAAATGACTTTTGACCTTTTAGAAAAAAACAGCATGTTACTGTGTCACAGTAAAAAGGATGTGGTCCCTCTGGATAGGAAATGCAGAGAGAATAACTCCATACATACTTAATGATGAGCTAATGGATGACTCTTCACATGAATATCCCATTCAGAGTAATTTCCCATAATAGATATTTCAGTCAAACATGCAGTCTCCCTCTGGAATTCAGCTCAACTCCCAGTAACCGAAGAAGTATGATGGGAATCAGTGGAAGAGAAAACAATGGGCCTCTTACAATTCGACAGGAAAAGGACAAGTTGGTAAATAAGATTGCAATTGGGCCTGACAAAATCCCATTTTATGGAATGTCTGGGAGAGCTCAGCTGCTTTAGTACCACAGAGGAGTACATATGGAGTTAACAGCATGCCTCATGAATACTAAATGTGAAATTGGGACATCCTCCGATGTCTGGGTCACAGGCCAGTACCTTACCTTCCTTACTGCTCTGTATCCTATGTGATGTGATTGACTCTGCCTAGCTGCTGTACACTGGCACAGAGCAACACTACGCCACTGCAGCATCCTCCCCCCTACCATATAAATCACATTAATGAAGCTTGCTGCTTGGGGCAAGGTTATATGGGCATCCTAGGAAACTCCTAAGCACATTTCAATGTTACAGCTACTGTACTGTGATTCAGTATATGCATCTTCCCACCAATTCATTAAAAATGTTCATCCTGGACTTTGCTAACAAAATGTAGCCCTGCTGCTGTCTGTGCACTACAACTCCCAGCAGCCTTTAGCCATGAGAGATTTTGCCTTCCAACAACAACAGCAGAAAGTACACAGTATATGTCTATTGTACTTGCATCTCTAATTTTCACTTAAAGTGAAAGTGATGTTGGGGGTCCAAGACAAAATCCCTGTTAGCCCTACCTTTAAAAAAAAAGCCTAAATAAAAGGCATGCTAAAATCTAGGATGAGTATGTTCCAATAGCTTAGACATAGTTACAAAAGCAATAATGAAAGTCTCAGACAGTAGGAAACAGTCACTAGATATTTATTTTCAGACGGACACATTTACAGATACTTATAAATCTGCAGCCTCATTTGTTCCAGGGTAAGTGCAATTCACTGCAACTGCACATGGAACACCACAGAGTATGGGGTATGAGCAAAGAGAGTACAGATGGACTAATACTAATCAGAAGAAGTGATAGCATAGTTGTTTTCTCATGTTAATTTCAGGTTTGAATCTTGTTGCTAAAGAACAGCTTCTCATTCAGAAGAGGGGATGAATGTTAAGCAGTACCCCAACTGGTTCAAGTAGCTAAAGGGTATGCTGCAGAGCCATGGAAAATGAACAACCCATAACTGATTATATCTTCATCCAATTCAGACCAAACATACTATCAGCCAGGAATAATTCCCTTCAGATACCGTAATCCCATGCTAAATCAATGTCAGTCTTCACTCAATCATGGCATATTATGACCATTTCCTACAAGTCACCATACAAGTCAAAAAAACCCTCATCCAATCTAGTCTCTATTACTTACCATAGAGTCATCTCTTCCTTATTTGCCCACCACACCCTATATTTGTACCAAACTATTTTACATTAGCTAACAGTGTGTGTTCTGAAAACTAGTGGATCATTTTTGTCCCCTATATTCCTATACCACCATCCACTCACCCAGACTAACCCCCAACTGATCTCTATTCTCATCAAAATCACCCATGTATTTAAATTGCCCATTTATCAACATCTATATACACTTTGTTCACTCTCATTCAAGTTCAGTGACTTGTGTCTACCCCACAGAGCCTTCATTTTCAGAACTTAACCTAAAGCAACTTCCCTCACACCCAGTTGTAATGTAAAACCACTGCAGTCACCTATGTCACAACCCTTGTGATGACACTTGGTATCCCGTCCTCAGTAAGCCACTCCATACACCCACCTCCTTATTTCACACTCACTCTCCCACCCAACCAAATAACTGTGAATATACCCTCCCACCTCAGTGTGCTATGCTTGGAGCACTTAGAGGTCTCTAACAAACCAACTATAAAAACAATAATACCAAATAATGAATCTGAACGTTGGACACCAAAGCTTATCAATAATGCATATGGGATAGGTATTGAAAGTGTGACTATTGCTGAGCCCATTATTATTACTGCAATGCAGCATGTTGACAAACATTGCCTCTCTAACTGACAGTTAGTATTTCCATGCAGCACACACAGGGATATTATGAGCATGCTACTCTTTCTATCATCTTTCCACTCAAAGGATCCACGTTCTGCCCCTCCTCCCAACAAAACCCATGAAGAGCAGGAGGTGAGACAGCAATTGTTCATCTTACCTTGGTGACAGTCATACAGAGTTGTGTCAGTGCAGAGGGACCAGGTGCCTGAGCTGCTGAATTCTGACTGCAGAGTTGTGTGCCTGGTGGCTGCCTCCACACACACTCTCTATGCTGCCTCCCCTCCTCCTCATTATTCTCATCCTTTGCTAGCGAGTTGTGATGTCACTTTGCATTCATAATGATCATGCAGGAAGCAGCTCTGCAGTTCTGTTAACCTTTTCCCTGCCCAGAGACATATTGCAGTTTAAAGGGAGGCACTAAATGAATAGAGTGCTGAAGGTTTTATACAACTTACCATGGTTTGTCTATGCACCCCCTAAAATCTCTTCTGTAGCACTGTTTGATGTTTGTAGGAGGAGCAGCAGGGATAATGTGCTCACATTTGAGCAAGGTAGGTGCTCCTATTTGAGGAATAACAGGGAGACTGTGCTCTCACCTGAGAATCAGGGATAATGTGTTTTCACTTGAGCAGCAGCAGGGCTACTGTGCTCTCACCTGAACAACAGCAGGGATACTGTGCTCTCAGATGAGCAACAGCAGGGATTTGTGCTCTCAGCTGAGCTACAGCAGGGATTTGTGCTCTCAGCTGAGCTACAGCAGGGACACTGTGCTCTCAGCTGAGCTACAGCAGGGATACTGTGCTCTCACCTGAGAAACAGCAGGGATACTATGCTCTCATCTGAGCAACAGCTGGGATACTGTGCTCTCACCTGAGCAGCAGCAGGGATACTGCACTCTCATCTGAGCAGCAGTGATAATCTGCTCTCACCTGAGCAGCAGGGATAATCTGCTATCCCTGCACTCTCGCCTCAGCAGCAGCAGGGATACTGTGCTCTCACCTGAGAATCAGGGATAATGTGCATTCACTTGAGCAGTAGCAGGGCTATTGTGCGCTCACCTGTGCAGAAGCAGGTATACTGTGTTCTCACCTGAGCAATAGCAGGGATACTGTGCTCTCATCTGAGCAGCAGCAGCAGCAGCAGGGATACTGTTTTCTCACCTGAGCAATAGCAGGGATACTGTGCTCTGATCTGAGCAGCAGCAGCAGAGATACTGTGCTCTCACCTGAACAACAGGGCTAATGTGCTCTCACCTGAGCAGCAGGGATAATGTGCTCTCACCTGAGCAGCAGGGATAATGTGCTCTCACTTGAACAGCAGGGATAATGTGCTCTCATCTGAGCAGCAGGGATAATGTGCTCTCACCTGAGCAGTAAGTATATTGCCTAAAGCCCTGCTTAAACTGTCACTTAAGCACAAGCTAAGCACAGAGCAGATTTAACATGCAAGTTGAAGCAGAAAGTGTTTATCTAGATAAGCAGTGTCAGACACTCACTGTCATTCTCTGGATTAGAGGGAAACTACTTTGAGTGATGCTTGCAGGGTAGCAGGAGCCAGTAAACACTTGAATCTGCATCTGCTTGTGTGTGTATTTACAAAATATTCTTAAAGGTCTGTTAGTAATAAGAGGCACATGTGTTTTGTTGCTACTGTTCTGTCTTGAGCATGGCAGTACCACCCCTGTCTTGTGCAGCACCATTACTTGCCCAAGGTCTACAGATAAAAGTTGATGCTAGTTTGACACAGTGCATACTGTAATTTCATGCCCAAGCTGCTATAGGCTTAAATGACTGGTGCAAAAGCACACACAGCTGCAGTGATGATGGTGACAGCAGCATATGCTTGGGTTCTTAACCTGTGCTGTTCTCTCTTTACCACATGCCAAATTGTGACAAAACCACACAAAAACTGTGATGGACACAGAAATTTTGTATGGACCTCATACCACTGAATTACATAGTAACATAGAAAGTTAGGTTGAAAAAACACACACGTCCATCAAGTTCAACCTTTTAGGTCTATGTATAGCCTGCCTAACTGCCAGTTGATCCAGAGGAAGGCAAGAACCTCCCCCCCATCTGAAGCCTCTCCAATTTGCCTCAAAGGGGAAAAAAATTCCAACATTGCAATCAGACAAGTCCCTGGACCAACTTGTACTATGAGCTATCTTCCATAACCCTGTATTAAATCACTCGCTAAAAAGCCATCAAACCCCTTTTAAAAGCTATCCAGTGTATTGGCCTGTACAACTGATTCAGGCAGAGAATTCCACATCTTCACAGCTCTCACTGTAAAAAATCACTTCCGAATATTTGGCCGGATCCTTTTTTCTTCTAATCGGAATGGGTGACCTTGCATCAGCTGGAAGGATCTACTGGTAAATAAAGCATTAGAGAAATCATCATCAGTGCAGCTATGAAGTGAGCATGGGATCTCAGACTCCTCTATTGCATACACTGAAGAAAAGAACTAATTAAGCACAATTATCTTGTCTGTATCTGTTACAACCATACTGGTGCCATTATTTAAAGGAGCAACACTCTCAACCTGCACCTTTTACTATTAATACAGCATACATAAAAAAACTTTTTGGGGGGAGTCATAGCGTCTGCCACAATGCGCTCCTCATTACCTTTCTTTGCCTTCTGGATTGCTGTTTTACAACATTTATTATAGTGTTTATATTTATTAAATGCAGCTTCTGTCACAACAGGCTTGTAGTTTCTAAATGCCTTTTTCTTCTTTCCTATTCACTTCTTACTTCTTTATTTCTATATTAAGCCACATAGGGTGATTCTTCGTGCTTCTACATTTACTCCTTAAGGGAATACATTGAGAACAGTAACGATTCAATATCATTTTAAATGACAACCATATATGTTCTGTGTTTTTAGCTGAAATCATTTGCATCAGAAGCTTAGCCTCCTCCTCATCACTTACATTAGGGGATTTATAGCATACTCCTACAATTAATTTGCTGGACTCTTTACAATTGGCAAAGAGCTCCACCCATAAGGCTTCTGTCCCCTCATTTTCTGACATTACCTCCTCATTTATATTAGCTTTTAAATCCTGCCTAATAAACAGACATACCCCATCTCTTATATTGCCTCTAACCCTCCAAAATGAAGCATAGCCACTGATATTAACTGCCCAGTCATGCGACTCATTCAGCCATGTTTCGGCCACACCAATCACATCACCAATCACATGTTTTCCCTCCAGCACCAGAACCTGCAGCTCTCTCATTTTCCCAGTCAGACTCCTTGCATTTGCAAACATTCATTTAATACGGATACCATATTGAACATATGACATGTGGTCCTCCCTATCGTTAAGAGTACCCCAACCAAATATCCACCCCCATTTTCCCTTCCTTTGGCCATTATCTCATCTAACCTGTTTTCCACTGAATCTTTTACTGAACCCTTCCCCCCCCATGCCTAGTTTAAAATCTCCTCCAACCATCTAGCCATCTCCTCTCCCAAAACAGCTGCCCCATCATCATTGAGGTGCAGCCCATCCCTTGCAAAGAGCCTGTAGCCAACTGAGAAATCAGGCCAGTTCTCCAAAAACCCAAAACCCTCCTCCTACACCAATCTCTCAGCCATGCATTTGTCTCCTTAAGCTCCCGATGTCTTCTTAACGTTGCTCGTGGACTTCACCACCTCCTCTAACTTTGTCATTCGTACCTATGTGTACCAAGACCGCTGGGTCTTCCCCAGCCCCTCCCAATAATCTGTCCACTCGTTCTTCCACAATTATATAAAAGGAGATACAAACCCCAAAATAAATTGTTGCCTAATGTATGTAAAAATTTTTGCCACAAATTTCGGGCCTGAGAAAGGGATACTGCTCTCAGCAGCAATTGCCATTTACAAATAGCGTAAAACAATTGAATACTTATAATTAATTTATACTAGAATACATGGAGTTGTTTAGAGTGATATATTCTTTAAGTAGAATTTTTTTTTGTTTTACAAGTATGATGGATTTACTACCTGCTCACATCCATGCAGAGTTGGTGACTGAATAGATATTTCCTGGTTTCCTTTAGCCCTTGTAATTCTGCATTGTCATAGAACTGGGATAAACTGTGGAGCGCAGCATTATTTTGCAGGGGGGGGGGTAACTGTGTGAATCATACATTCCTTATATCCTGTGCTGCTCTGTCAGGCTGTGAGGCTGATTTACTAAGACAGTTGCTAATTGCACCAGTGCTGTCATTTTCTAACTGGCAGTAGACTGAACAAAACTAATGACTGACTAGTTGCAATTGTCATCTGAACTAGTGCAATTAAAGGGGTAGTTCACCTTTACGTTAACTTTTAGTATGTTAAAGAATGGCAAATTCTAAGCAACTTTTCAATTGGTTGTCATTATTTTTTTTTATAGCTTTTAAATTATTTGTTTCTTCTTCTGACTCTTTCCAGCTTTCTAAAAACAAGTGCTCTGTAAGGATTTATTGTTTTTGCTACTTTTTATTACTCATCTTTCTTTTCAGGTGATCTTATATTCATATTCCAGTCTCTTATTCAAATCAATGAATGGTTGCTAGAATAATTTGGACAATAGCAACATAATTGCTGACACTGCAAACTGGAGAGCTGCTGAATAGAAAGCTAAATAATTCAATAACCACAAATAATAAAAAATGAAAAGCAATTGCAAATTGTCTCAGAATATGTATGTATGTAGACATCATAGTAAAAGTTAATTTCAAGGTGAACAACCCCTTTTAGCCCGTCTTACTAAATGTAAATTCTTATGTGTGTAACACATTGTATAACACTACTGATCTGCTTCTGTGAATGACATGAAATCATCTTTAAATAAACCAATATGTAAAAATAATGCAGGTACTACTATATACGGCATCATATACGCATTATGTTACGTTCCACCTGCGTTTGGCACTTGGATGCAATTAATAATAATACATTATAATCTTATAATACACAAAAGCCATGAATATCTTGTAAATTATATCCTTATAAACGGTGAGTAGTGATGTCATCAGTTATAAACGGTGAGTTCTGATGTCATTTCTGTCACATGACTCACTAAAATTTGTGTATTATAATAAATAAAGTACCCCCAGTTGTAAAATATGAGGATATTAGAAGTTACCTCGGAGTTCCATGACCTGTATAAAAACACTCGGCCTTCGGCCTCGTGTTTTTATATGGTCATGAAACTCCTCGGTAACTTATAATATCCTTATATTTTACAAGAGGGGGTACTTTATTCACTATATATTTCATTGTACACTCCTCTGGGATGCAGGATTACCTCTAATGAAGTTGCGATAGGATTTGCTCGCATTAACGAAGTAACGCTAGAGAAAATTCGCCAGCGTTCGGCGCCCTGGCAGCTACTTCACATTCTAGTAAATTAGCGATGCCTGAGCGAATATTCGTGTTGCGATGGCTGCGAAGCCATCGATGGCAAATTTTCACTGCTTAGTAAATTTACCCCCATAAGTTAATTTATAGATGAGCCATCCCTTTAATTTGGGCAATTTTACCCCTTAGATGGGGTCCCTATCCCCCTTGTATTGGCAACCCCCTCATTTCTCTTGTCCCTGCTAGTGATTCCTCTTGCTAGGGTGAAGGAAGATGTTGGTTAACGTTTGCTTCTAACGATTTTCTATGAGACACTCCTAAATTGCAGTTCAGTGATGTGGTTTACTTACTGCTGATGTTTTTTGAATTCATTAAAAAAACAGGAAAGAGGAGACATTCCTTCATTGAATACTTGGGGGTTAATATCACACCAGTATATACGTCTCTTTACAAATGTAATTACCCCGCCCTAATTAAAAAATTGGCGAAGGACCTTGAAGAGTGGTCTCGGTACGCTATATCGTGGTTTGGGAGGATCCACTCAGTAAAAATGACTTTAGTACCCAGAATTCTGTATCGGTTTCGTACACTACCGGTGACGATTAAGATAAGAGATATTAATTATCTTCAGACTAAAATTAACAAATTCATTTGGGCCCATAAACCACCACGTATCAATAGGAGAACTATGTATAGGCCTCCATTACAAGGTGGTCTAGGTTTACCACATTTATTAATGTATTATAAAGCTGCGAGGATCTCCCAGACCACCCAATGGCATCTACCACCGCACGAGAATAGATGGGTCCAATTAGAGACACTTTTAGCACACCCTACTGACCTGTCTTTTTATTTGTGGGCAGACAGAACACAAGTTAAATCTGTCCCCGTGCTTAACTCTGTGCTGAAACACACCATTTGGTCATGGCACGACAGCCGCGGGAAATTCCAACCGGCTGGATCTCATAGTATTCTCACCCCGCTACACAATAACCCGCTCTTTCTCCCTAGCTATGCTACTTCGGCGTTTCAATGGTGGAAAGTAAATGGTATCAATAGAATACAAGATATGTTACTGACTATGGGTATTAAGTCATTTCAGTACTTACAATTTGTAAAATCTATGCCGGAGAGCGAGACTTATAGATATTCGCAATTATTACACTTCATTAGCTCTGTTGACCCCTCTTTTAAATCTAGACCTCCAACCTTGTTGGAAACCTGCTCTCAACGAGCTGGGAAACTGCGAGGCACCATCTCGTTACTGTATAAATATTTAGTCTCTATGGATGTGGAAAAGCCCCTTAAATACATGCTGGACTGGGAGAAAGACTTAGGGCGTTCTATACCTCAGCAGGAATGGTCACTAATATGGAATACTGTCTCCAGGATATCCCCTAATACTGCCATTAGAGAATCCACATATAAAGTGCTGATGCGTTGGCACCTTACACCGGCAAGGAAACATCGTTTTGATCCTTCCACTCCCGATTCTTGCTTCAGGGGTTGTACAGCAGTTGGGGATTATTTGCATATCTGGTGGACATGTCCTGTAGCACAACAATATTGGGCAGAGATTTATAACTTAATTGACCGAGTATTTCACACACATATAGTCCCCGAAGCTACTACGGCTCTTTTAGCCTGCCCGTCCAAGTCCCTTACGAAACTCCAGAATACTTTGATGAGACAAATCTTAGCTGCTGCACGAACCAATTTAGCGAAACACTGGCTACAATACGCTATTGATACTCATGTTGTCATTGCAAAAATTACTCAAACACAGAATATGTTATATTTAACGGCTTTATTGGAAGACAGGGTAGAGAGACATATGCAAATTTGGGCCCCATGGGATTCGTTTCTGCAACCTTGAGCAAAACAATAAGTTCAATGTATGTTATACTACATGGAATTGTACTGATGTGTTCTACTTTCACTGTTCTATACTGGAAAAGATATTTACGTTATCCTCTGTCAATGTATCTATTTTTGAAAAATAAAAGAGATTATAAAAAAAAAAAAAAAAACAGGAAAGAAATAGATGAAACACAGCAAAATGTATTGTATAGAATTGAGTTTGATTTTCAGGGGCAATTGTGCCTAGGGGGAGCCTGCGAATGTAAACTCATCAAAGGGGTGACTTTCTCACCTTACCTTATGGCAGGAGCAGATTTATCAATTTTATGTTTTGATATTAAGATGTAGCTGAATCCTGCCAAATGCTGTTCTATTCCCTTACTTCCAATGGCAGATGGTCCACTTGAGGTGGTAGGTCATTGGCCAACAAGGAGCTGCTGTAGCTGGACCTGCCCCAGAAACACCATTCTAAACAATCATTTGCTGTGAGAATCAGTGCAATTTTCAACACAGATCAATTGGGGATGTTGTGTACCTTGCATACATAAGTAATGTAAATAACTCTGCAGCTTAGCTTTTGAGTTTTTGCAATTTGTGGGAAGATTGACAAGCCAATTATTATGTACTGTATTATAGTATTTATTAGATCTCTTTTCTGCTGCAGCCCTCTGCAGTCTGTCATTCCAATCACTATCTGCCCAATCTCAAGACTGATGGGTTGTCATAAATTTGCTGTTGTACAGAAATGGAAGGGGAGGATTCAGGAAATCCTCAAGAGACTCAGAGCAGTTCAGGAAGCTGGTGAAAGCTAATGGCCGAGGGTTGAGAACAATCTAAATAATATATGAACCCCAACCCGCAGGAGGTCACTGCATCAAACCCACTTTTATTCATGCATGAAAATATGGAATCACTTCCACAGAAGAAGAAGTATGTAAACTGATGGCTTTGATAAAGTGCCAGCTTGTTTTAAAATAGAGGAGATCCTATGATAAATATTCCCCTAAACCCATCACTCCCCCCCCCACACACTGACATTATACTTACTGCTTATAGTTGTTTGTGTTTTATATATATATATATATTCATGTGGTCTATATAAAAACAACTCTTATGCAGTTACACATTTGTACATATGGACAGCAACCCTATCATTTTAAACTCTAAACAAAACTTTATTGATATATATCAGATTTTACAGAAATTCAGCAATTCTGACCCTAATCACTGACCTTCCTCAGTTCCCTTATGCCTCCCTAAAGTAATTTGCTTGGCCACCCAACTCTTCCATCAAACATAATATTTTCAGAAGAAATCTATACCGAAAATGGGTGGAAAGGTGTTTAAAATGAAACAGATTAAAAAAATATTGTGGTCTTTGCAGACCAATGTGACTTCCACAGGGATTGTTTTTTTTCTTTACAAGGAACAGCTTTGCTTCCTAAATCCCCCTCCCTTTTGGTTAGTACTTCTTAACTTCAAGGAATTCTCCTCTTTTTGGATTATAAATATAATATAAATAGTTTATGGTTATGCTAAGTGCTCCTCAAATTCCATGTAAGGATGCATTATATGGGGTGTCCCTGGGTTTGCTTGGTACATTAAATACCTATTATTTCCATTCTGTAGTCAAGTTGGGTGGTAGCATAATATTATTCTTTGAATCTGTCACTCACTGAAGGCTATAGCTGGGGGATAATACATTTTTTGTGACCATTCCCCACTCCTTAGAACAGTAATCCACAACCATTGGCTCATGAGTAACATGTTGCTCCCCAACTCCTTAAATGTTGCTTCCAGTGGCCTCAAAGCAGGTGCTTATTTTTGAATTCTATGCTTGGAGGTAAGTTTTGGTTGCATAAAAAACAGGTTTTCTGCCAAACAGAGTCTCTTGTAGGCTGCCAGTCCACATAGGGGCTACCACTTCCCATATTGGGCACTCCTAAAGACTTTTTGCATTATTATTTTGCTCTCCAACTTTTTTTTACATTTAAATGTTGCTCAAGAGTAAAAAAAAGGTTGGGGACCCCTGCCTTTGAGGAAAGATAAATTAATCTGTAGCACAGAGATGGGAACATGTGTGTTAAAGCAACCATTTTAATAGCATGGCAATCCATATTAACAATAGATAACAAACTTGGTTGCTGCACCCAGGGCAGGTTAGCATCTACAGAATGATAATATGCTATAAAAGTGTTGATCCAAGGAATAGGATTTTTTCCAATGCATAAATCACCAGTAAAAATCAAATGAATATAGGAGCAAATCTACAAAAAGACATAGAAGATATAGAGAAAGACAACCAAATCAATTTTAAAAACGCATTGACTCATTTAACTAAAAAGGAATGACTCAAAATTGTTAATCCTTAAAGAGGCTATGATTAAGGACAATAGAAACATTGGTCTAGTCAGGGGTGCTTTGCCAATGAGGTGAGTTGAGGCTGTTGCCTCAGGCGGCAGCGCCCCACTAGGTACCAGGGGCAGCAAAAATGCTGCTCCTGGTACTTTAAGAGCGAATTTCCGGGGGAGGGGGGGCAGCAGCAACTGCTGCTGCCTCAGGCGGCAGAGGGGCCAGGATCGCCCCTGAGTCTAGTTGAATGTTTTCGGAGGACAGTAGATATGGCCATAGAAAATCCATTCAAGTTGGAATAAATGAGGTTTGACCATCATTCCCTTTTATCATCATACTAAGAGGTTCAGGCAGGCTCTATAATTCTCTGTCAAAAGAGAGGTGGTCATAAGTTATTCATTGCTGTAAATCAAAAGAGTTTATATGTGTGTGTGTGTATAGATATAGATATATATATATATAAAGATCATTGCCTTGCATTTACAGACTTTCGTTGTGATGGACCTGACCATGTACCAATGGTTGTGCAAAGAAACAGGTATTTTCTCATGGCTTTTCTTCTATGTACAATATTGCCTTGCAGTTCTTTCAGAGAAGTTGTATTTGACACATATTATACCATTGCATCCAATTAAACTCATACAAGAGAGTCAGCCTGACACTGCAGCAAGAATCATTCAAAGCAGTTGACCTACTGCTTCTAAATACCCTTTATAAAAACATGAGCAAAATGACGAGAAAATATCCCAAGGTAAGGAAAACTGGCCATCCGGACAGAATAGGAAAAAATCAATCATACACTGCTTTGTCATTATGGGTGTAAATGCTTTTCTCAGTTCCGCCTAACAATCCTTATTCAAGGACCATCTCAACCCAAGGCTGCCAGATTTTATTAAGCGTATCTATATTTTGTTTTGCTTCAGCAGTGTGATAGTCTATGCCCTGTTAAGGGGATTTAAAGCTTTTTTTTTTTGCCAGTTGTGGTTTGATATAATATAGGAAAGCTGTCAAGACTTTTTATTCATAATCTGAATTTCTTCTTAATACGAATTAATAATCATACATTTCTGATGAATATTTTCATGGTACTGTTGAAGGGAATTATGGATTAGGCACTAGGGAGAAAGTGGCAACTGTAGAAATTGTATTTCTTCAGTAACTTGAAGTCCCTGCATTATAGACCAGTGCTGCTTTTTGGGATATCTGCCATTTTCCTATATGGTTGTTGTCACAGACACCTTTGATCAAGCATTGGCACTGTTACCAGATGTTAGTTGTTGTCAATGTAATTTGTGTACTGTCTATAGAGGTTGTAGAGACCAAGCAGTAATGTTACTCTGCCCAATCAGTCCTGCAAATGCTTTATCTGCAGCCCAATAGGGATGTAGCGAACTGCCGATTTGGTGTTCGCGAACGCCGTTCGCGAACACCGGCAAAAAATGCGAACGTTCGCGAACAGTTCGCGAACTTCGAACACCCGCTAAAATCGTTCGATCGAACGATCGAAGGATTTTAATCGTTCGATCGAAGGATTTTCATTCGAATCGAACGATCGAAGCCATTCGATCGAATGCTTTTCATTGGATCGAATGCTTACAATCGTTCGAACGAATGGAAATCGTTCGATTTTTAGCGGTCGAAGGAATTCGAATGGTCGAATGGTCGAACGATCGAACGCGAACTCAAACTGCGAACGTTGCCAAACGTTCGCGAACATTCGGCGGACGCGAACGGTCGAAGTTCGCGCGAACTAGTTCGCGGGCGAACAGTTCGCTACATCCCTACAGCCCAATAGTAGTGAAAAAGAGATGCTGAATGTATGACAGCGGTAACGTCGGTACCTGTCTCAGCCCTTACCCAATAACCAGCAGCTCCGCCCCTTTTCCTCCAAGCCCTTTAAGGAAATAGTAGTAGTATTTTGTGCAAAAAACACACTATGACAAATGATAACATATTATCAACATAGCATAACAATAACATTTGTATAACAAACAATTAACTTCTGAAAAACCCACATACTGTAGCAAAACTTTTATAACTGCACCACGCAACATAGTAGCCTGTAACCCACCTGCTACGTAACCAACTCCTGTTCCTGTGGTGTTTTGTTACCCCTGACGTGCCAGGCCTTCCAGCTACCCATTAACCCTGTAACTCCTGTGCTCCCCCACCTATTGGTCATTGGACTCCCTGACCCTGCCGTGACAAACCATTTATCTACAGGGGAGGGTGTATGGGAGTTTTTAGGTCCTGCTACAAAATGGAGTTGGGGGATGGCAACCTAGTCCCTTACATTTTAAGCCTGTACTATGTCACCCTGATCCCCTCTTCCAGCTGCCCAATCACATCCTAACAACTAGGAGGGGTTTCTGTACCTCGGGCTCTGTCATGCCCCTGCTTCCCTAGGCTGTGCCCCGTGTCATTGGGTTATTTGAAAGGCAGATAAGGCTCCTCATTTTTATTTACTCTTGTAACAATGCCAATGCCTGGCATCTAGGGAACCTACTCACTACAGAATAAGCAAGGAATTTATTACTGAATATTTTAGCACTTTTATCTGCAAACTAACCCAATGGCCACCATAAAGCTGGAAATAATGTCATCACTGACTAGAAGTGAAATCAGAAACCCTAAAGTGGTATTATCTGAGGGTAGTGGAAGTATGGTAGAGAAGCCTACCCTCAACCTACATTTCTGCAAGTTACTAGACCACTGCGGGGTCTCTAATCTGTATGGTAAGGATCCACTGTGTTCAGGGTGAAACTGAACTGCCAGGATACTTGGAAAATCCCCGGTGGGCCCTGGTCTGAGTGGAGCCTTCCCGCCTTTCTGGAGCATAGAACATTAACTTTTAAATACATTTATTTGGGTTCTGCTTGTATTTCAATTACCCTGAATTATTCCTAGTTTTTATGTAAAAAAAAAAAGGGTATAATTCTTAGGTAATGGTTTTGAAAAAGAGTAAGAAGAAAATGTTTAAGGCTTGCTAGTGATTCATAAGGCTCTTGCTATCAGGTTCTCTGGTGGGCAGTCTGATACTGATTGTGTACAGGTATGTATAAAAATATTCAAGATATATCACAATATAGTACTACCGAGTTGCCAGTGGACCATGCCTGGCATTCCTGCCTCTCAGTCTGACCTTGGTGTTGACATTATCCACTGACGGTAAATAACCAACTTGCAGGTGTCACAGTTGATTGCACATAATATGACTTTCATGGATAGTTTAACCAGCATGTAATGGGCCTGTGGGATGGTGCTACCTCACTTGTCCTGTGTTGAGAACCTTTTTTGTAGACTTGACATTTGACAGAAACAATTGTTTCAATGAATACCTTTAATGTGACCAAACACTGTCTAAAATTCTGTTTAACATGTCCCTGGGCCAGTTTGCAACTATATTTGAAAGTCTTAACTTAGAATGGAATGTTACCCTTGTTCCTACACTTACAAATTATATTCTCTGCCCTTATTTAAATAATTAGATATTGCCTAAAAAGCACCTCTGTGGTTCATGTATGGAACCAAAGAAGCTTAGAAGCAGTTAATACATGTTAAAGTCCTGTCCGCTGGTGCAGCGTTATCTGTTTGTTAGCAGTGGGCTTAGTGCCCTCTGCTGGCCAATAAAGTTTATCTCACATAAAATTCTAATTAAAGTGCATAAAAAGCAAATAGGTTTACTAGAGTGAAGTACATGGTAAAGTATATGGATTACAGAATGGATACAAACAACAATCCATAAAAGATCAGTGTAGAGGTGTATGAATTTACTGTGAGGCATCAAATAGTGCAGGTTACAGGTGAGGATCCCTTTTAACAAATGTCTGCTCTGTATACAACATCCATTATGAGGGGAATGTCAGACAAATCATGTTTTAATTGTACACTACCCATAGTTCCCCAAACAGTAATTGTAATTTGCCTAGTAACCATAGTATACCTAGGGTGCTATACATTTGCTTTAATGCATGGAATTCTGTCCCAAGGGAATCTCTATATAACACATGTGTGTCTAGTAGGGGTCCTAATAATGCATGGGTATCAGGAGTCTCTGTGAAATCAAATTTCAAAATTTCAGATTCTTGACAATTCCTCCAACCATGGGTTATAAGGCCACAAAACTCCATACAATAGGCTGTGGGAAAAGAAGTCCCAGAAGCACTAACATTTTATCCCACCACAGGGGAGGTGCAAAAGCATCATTACAGAGTTTCCCAGTACTACAGACAGGCATAAATGCTTCCTATAATCCTGCAACTGGTCCTCTTACTTAGAGTATCCATGCAGGGGTGCTTCGCCAATGAGGCGAGTTGAGGCTGTCGCCTCAGGCGGCAGCGCCCCACTAGGTACCAGGGGCAGCAAAAATGCTGCTCCTGTTACTTTAAGAGCGAATTTCCGGGGGAGGGGGCAGCAGCAACTGGCACTTGGCACTTAAAATTCAGATCTGTACTATAAAACCTGATAGAGAAGTAGATGACACCGTAAAAAATACTGATTTAATTATGAAAGAAACTCCCTCCAGTGGAGGAGTCAGGCCAGTGTATAGACACCCCTCCCCTAAAACAGACTATGGACAGCCGCAGAATCTATTAAATCCTAATGCTTGCTATCTTGGAAGGCTCTCCATGTTGGCCCTGTGGAACAGCTGAGTAATGTCTAGCGTGAGATGCACTGGCAGCAGAACCACAAGGTACAGCTGCCAACCAGCTGAAGCTACTGTAAGCCTCTTTCCTCAATGTGCTTCATGCGCCTCACAACTAAATTGTGCCCCAGTCAAGAGGAGCAATTGAAGCAGTTAACCCTTTCATTGAAGCTTCGCTTCCTTCAATTACCAAAAAAGAGGGAGCAACATTTGTAAAGTATTAACACTACTGAAGGGATTAAACAAAAACGCCACAAACAGAAATACAACCCCTTAGGTGATATAAACAAGATGAATGCCTAAGAATAGGTTTCACCACTCTCTCTGGCACAAAGGGGTTAATTTATCAGACACAACACATGGTAAATACATAATGCATAATAATCTGCCGAAGCACCTGTGCATTTTATACAATTTGTTGATTCCATTCGCTGCCTAAGAATGATTCAGTGGAAATTGAAATCCAAGGCTCATCCTGCAGCTTTACATATATATATATATATATATATATATATATATATATGTATGTATATATAATTCTCCAATGAGTATCCGCACTCCAAGGCAATATAGAAAAGAGGGTATTTTTTTTTTTTTTACAGCTTATGAAACATATTCACATCAAGGGGATATTGTTCTATGAGACAAATAATTGTCCCCTTACACCAGTATACAGATCTTTGTTATCTCAATTGTTATCTCTATTTTTAAGGACACCGACATATACAGTTAGCTGCCTGATATCTGAGCATATGTTCACATCCAGACAATAGGTAAGTGCATTGCTTATAAGGGTCAGGCCACACAGGGCGTTTTGGGGAGATTTGGTTGCCTGGCGACTAATCGCCTCGTTTTTGCGGCGACGAATGAAAAAATGCCGGCGTTAATCACATGCGGCGATTCGTTTTTCAAAGTCGCCCGAAGTTTCCTCGTGAGGCAACAGTGTATGCATACTATTGTTGCCAAACGGATAACTAACGGTAACACTTCTGCTTGTTTGGGCGACTGCTGTACAAACAAACCTAGATTAGCATTGTAATGGGGGCTGCTGTAAAATGTCATAAACAGTCTCTATTAATTGGGCTGGTGGGGGCTGTATGTAGCCAAATGGGCCAGAAATCTGTGACATTTGATTATGGAATAAACTATTTTGTAAAAAATCAGATCACCTATTGAAATGCACATTGATCACATTGCCACTTTTTTGTCAGATGATAGAATTGCCTTTTGCAACTGAGTTTAGAGAATGAATGTGCTTGCGGCGAAACGTGGAGATTTACTGCAAATTCATGTCTCGCAAATTTATTCACCCATCACTAGTTTTACTGAATGTGTACAGAGAAAAACACTGGCTGCTTATAAATAGGGTCATTTATTTTGTTTTTTGCGTATTTTCACTTTATGCTCAGCAATTCGCTATACTAGCATTGTTAATACAGGAATGGGACCTGTTATCCAGAATGCTCTGGACCTGGGTTTTTATGGATAAGGGATCTTTCCATAATTTCGATCTTCATACCTTAACTGCCTGTTCCTGGTCTGTTTCTAATTTCTATAAATCTAATGCTTATCACATGATGGATGGTGTGTGTTGAAACAGCAGGTTTACACGTATCTGATTTTGTTCGCTCATCCAGCTCTTGATTATCTTTGTACCTTAAGGCTAAGGCCACACTAGGCGATAGCGCCGCGATTTGACTCGCGGCGACTTTTCGCCGCGACTTTTAAGCCGCAATCGCTGGGGAAACTTTTGCGCTGGCGTCTATGGGGAATCCAGCGTAAAAACACACGCAGCGATCTTTTTTCTATTGTCGCTCGAAATCGCCTAACGAGGCAATTTCGAGCGACAGTAGAGAAAAGATCGCCGCGTGTGTTTTTACGCTGGCGATTTTTCGCGATTCCCCATAGACGCCAGCGCAAAAGTTTCCCCAGCGATTGCGGCTTAAAAGTCGCAGCGAAAAGTCGCCGCGAGTCAAATCGCGGCGCTATCGCCTAGTGTGGCCTTAGCCTAAGTCTACTAGAAAATTGTGTAAACATTAAATAGGTTTAAACCTGATAGGCTGGGGTTGCTTCCAATAAGGATTGATAGTTTGGATCAAATACAAGGTACTGTTTTATTATTATAAAGAAAAAGGAAATCGTTTTTAAAAATTTGGATTATCTGGATAAAATGGAGTCCTGTAATAAGGGTTTCCGGATAACAGAACCCATACCTTTACTACTGGTTTGCTTGAAAGGATAGAAGTGAAAAAGCCTCAGCAGACATTGCAAATTGCAACAAAGCAGTAACATTGGGCTACTCTCACATCTACTGACCCTAGCAAAAAGGTATTCAGGAAAAATAATACAGCAATTAAAAATGTCCGATTTACTGAGAGCTAGCCTTCCCCATCTAATAATGAATCATAACCGGTGATACATTTTTTAAGACTTTACCTCTAGCGTGGCCCTCTTGCCCTGTAGAGGTCTCTACTGGATTAGTGGACACTGAGATAACCCAGTGCACATTACAGACACAGCTATTTTATGGATCAGACAGAGGTTCACAGAAACCACAACATTAGAGAGACCCTACAACCAGCAGTGAAAGAGAGAACCTTTTAATTGCAGCTCTACAGAAAACCCTTAGAAACATCTCTCTGTAAATAGTACCAACTATGGGTGTTTTGCCCTGTGTCTCTTCCATGTTCCGCTTAATCTGGTTTCTCTGTGATATTTTTGTGCCCTGTCACCAGCTCAGTGGTCACTGCTTCATTTAAAGTTCGGGGGATTTAATGACAAGGCACATGCCCAAAACAATACTGACAACATTTTATTTAGACAAGAACCTATTTTGGGTGACCAGTGTTCTAACATTTGAAAAGGATTTAGACAGTATTTCTATTTTTTTTAAGAAAAAAGTAAGCATTAAAGGGATTCTGTCATGGGAAAACAGGTTTTTACAAAATGCATCATTTAATAGTGCTCCCGCAGCAGAATCCTGCATTGAAATCCTTTTTGTCACTAAAGCAAACAGATTTTTTTAGATTTTATTTTGAAATCTGACATGGGGCTAGACATGTTGTTAGATTCCCAGGTGCCCCAGTCATGTGACTTTTCAGCAGATCATTGGGACCCCCCATTGCTAAAAAAAACTCCCATGCCTAGAGGGTGTTATGAGAATATCACTCAATAGTAAAAAATCCAATTCTGGCTAAATCTGGCCAATTGTAGAGAAGAATCGCTATGCACTCCAGGCGTCATTCATAAGGTAAAAAGCAACTGTATTTCAGTCGTTTAAAAACATCCAATGATTGAAAGATTCTATGTTTTTAATCCGCTGAAATACAGTTGCTTTTTACCTTATGAGTGGCGTCCGGAGTGCTTGCCGATTCTTCTCTACAATTGGCCAGCTTTAGCCAGAATGGATTTTCTACTATTGAGTGATATTCTCATATCACCCTCTCTACAATTGCACAGACAACTCCTGCTACAGGTTCGGGCCGATGCTTTGGGTGAGTGCATTTCCCTTCAAGTTTCAGCTTGTTCAAAAGTAGCTTAATCCATGAGCGTGGGACATATGGGGTTTGGACACCCAGGTCACAGCATTTACTGGGTGATCGCTTTAAAATTTGGGGCTCAATAGCTGCATTGATTTGAAAAATTAAGTAGCAACCCATTTATAAAAGGGGTATTTGGGACTGAGCTTCTTTTATACATGTTTATAAAGCTGGCCATACATACAGAGATCCGCTCATTTGGCGAGGTTGCCAAACGAGCGGATCTCTCCCGATATCTGTATTATTATTTGTTTTCCTATTATTTTATCTATCCTGTAAGCAGTGCCAGACTGGGGGGCCTGGGGCCCACTGTGCATGCAGACTCAGGGGCCCCCCACACCATCCCCCGGGCCCCCCAGCCACAAATTACTCTATGCCATGAAACCTCCTCCAGCCCCTCCGCATGCGCCCACACACGAGCTGGTAAGCAGAAGAGTGCAGGAGCGGGTTCAGGGCCCCTAGCCATTTGCATGTGCACGCACACAAGCGCATGCATGCTGGTGAGATTTTTCTGCAGAAGAGGTAGTGCAGGAGCGGGTCCGGGGCCCCCAGCTGCAAACTATCGAGTGCCACGATACCTTGTGTACCCCCACCACATGCGCATGTGCACTCACACGCGTGCATGCACGCTTGCAATTTTTTTGTGCAGAAGAGGGAGTGCAGGAGTGGGATTGGGCTGGCAGGGCCCAAAAGAGCCTGAGCCCTTGGGTTTTTTCCCGGTGTCTTGCCAGTCTAGTCCTGTAAGAGGGATGTATTCCCACCCCATTCTTGGAAAAACGTAATCAATAAAATGGGAGGGATGCCAAGGTTCATAGTGGATGTGTTTGAAGGCCTGAGGGAGGAGGACTTGGTAAGGAGAAACTAGCACCCTAAGGTAGGAAAAATAGAAAAATCTGACTTTTTTTTTTTTACTTTATTTGACTTTTCTATGGTACACTTGTAGGTGTATCTAGGAGAGAAAATGGCCATTCTCTTCCATTCTCACCTAATTGAGCTTTTTCCCTGCCTTGAGTAGTTCCTTGAGGTGGGCGATATCAGGCTGATCCGATCGTAGGCCCTAGGGCCCAAAGTGTGAGTGTATTATACTGAGCTGAGGAAAGGAGTAGTATTGTGTTACCTTAGAGAGCAACTGGAAAGCAATTCCCCTTGAGAACTCTCATTGAGAGCTCTCCTCATTCCAACAAGCAAGGTTGGAACTTTCTTTTAAATACATGTTCTGATCCTCAAGCCTAGCTTTGACCTCCCATTGCTAGGGAGTATGATACAATTGTATCGTTGAGTTGTGTTGGCCCTTCTGCCTTTATCAGAAAAAGTTACTGTGTCCCACAGAAAAAAATCTCAAAAAGATGACAACTCCACTGCGCCCCAGCACTTCTGACAACACTCCCCCATTAGTCTGCTATCTCTATTGTTATGTCCCTGGGTTACGTCAGGTTGTAAGAAATTGCTCATTTTGGTGCCTTTGTTTTTATGTGTGTATGTGTTTGGGGTCTTAAGATGGCCATACAAGTGCCAATATAATCGTACGAAAGGAAGTTTCTTATGGGTATTTTTTGGGGCTTATAGGGCAATTATCCATTGGGTCAGACAGAAAAGCTCATACCCTTGCTTTGCTAACAAGAAAACTATAACATGTTTGCTATCAAAAACTTGTTTTCTCAAATCTTACACAGTTTAATACATTGGATATGAGTCCCCAACACATAACAATATTCTACACCAGCTATAGATGGGAGAAGTTCCATTGCCAGCTGAGTAATATGGCACATGGGGCATTCTGCTATATCTAGTGACATGTAATAGTTTTTTTTTTCATTCCTGCCACTTACATTGGTGATCAATAGGCCCATGTATCATAACTGATAACCAAGGTTTTAATGGGCTTTTTCTTATGGCTCTATGCATATATCTTAGTTCCACTGATTTTTTTTGTGTATGGCATCATTATGTGTACAAATACTTGGACACAGCACATAATTGTCACATTGCATGGAAAAAAATTGTAAAGCACTGAAATAATATATGAGCCTTTTTTCCCAGTATAAACAGCTTTCATTGCTAACTGAGAATTCTGGAATCTATCCAACACAATAAAAGAATATTCTGTGCATCACTGTAAAATGACTCATATACCATTGCCACCAACATATGAACACAGTGTGGTTAGATCCAGATTGTGACCACACAGTGATCTCCCGTACGTGCTTGGATTTGGGAAGTATATGTAGGAAGAGGAAATTTAAAGGATGTTTGTAACTTCCAGTAAGAGAAATTTCATCTCTTTAAATCACTTAAAGTTAATTAACACAACAAAAATATTGATGAATGATGGTAGAAAGAATGACGAGCATTGCAGCTGTAGCAGAGCATCTCTTACTGAGTCCAGAACATGATAACAAACTGTTCATATACTGCTGTTCTTAGTTGAGACCCCAAGTGCAAGTGCCCAAAATCTGCCCCTTAGTGCTCATTTAAAAAACATGTCTCAGGGTTTATCTGTGCTTTGCACCTTACTTTTTATCTTATTTTGGCAGGAAGCCCTCTATAGAAGGCAATGAGGAAATACGTTCAGGGCTTAGGTGAGGCCTGTGACCCCTCGCACTCCCTAACTCGCTTGCTTACACCAGCACAGTTCAAGCCGGCTGGCTGTTCCAGGCAACCCGGCCAGCCAATGCACCCCATGACTGACAGCCTCCTCGTGTTTGAGTGCGAAAGAGTGCCTGCACATGTGCACGTTTGTAAGGGGGTGAAATGTGAATGCTTAAGGTATAATTAGGTTGGCAACTAGAGGGAGCCAAGGAGTTCATAAGTGTAGTTATAGTAGAGGAGTCTCCAGAGGAAGTTAGTGAGTGATAGTGATTTCATAGGGTGGAGACTAGAGAGGTTATAAAAGGGGAGACTCTGGCGGGAAAAGGGAAGGTGTGTCATGGGCAGGGTTGGACTGGACCAGCTGGACACCGGGAAAAGACCCGGTGGGTCCCAGCTCTCATGGTCCCCACCGGCCCAGACATGCTCCCTGCACTAAGCCGCAGACCTCCCTTTTCCAGGACAGAAACTTCTCTGGTGTGATGAATTGTACTGTAGCTGTCACCATCTGGCATCCTGATAGATATGTACAGGTTTGGTGTTCCCAAGAGAAGGCTACCTTTCTGAATTCATAATGCGACAAAGGTTTAGCAAAAAAAAAAGGAACAGCCACTGAAGCTCCATATAAATCAGGATGTAAGGTGTGCTACTCATACACAATTGCCATATTTAGAGAGTGGGTAGTTAACTAGGCCTTACAATGAGATATTCCTCCTGATTTATATGGAGCCTTAGTGAAATTTATGTGTTTTTGGGACTTTTCACATGCATTTCATTACGGTAATTCAGAGATGAATTTGGGAATATACTAAATTGTATTTGCAGGTGTTGTGAATGATCTTTATTTTGTCGTGGGGTGGAATAAAAGTAAAATATAGGCTGAAATGGTTAAAATTATATTATTGGACAACTTTAATAATAGCAGGTACTCCATAGCTGGTAATGTATCAAGTTAAGTGTTATTTTTCGTTCCACTTTATCTTTATTCTTTAGCATTACCTTAAAGAGATACTGACAACAGAAATTAAACTTTTTTTTACATCTTTCATTACAGTGTCATTGCATGCTATTTATAATTTTGCCATAAAAGTATTTGCCTGATGCTTTTACAATACTTATTTGATTCCCCATTTTCGTCTATGAGGGGGCTGCCATTTCTGTGCAGCAGTCGTGGGGGTGGAATTTGGCACCCCCAAGAGCTGCAAGCCTTTACTTCTCCTTTAAAGATGTAGTTTAACAACAACAGATACAGTGCCTTGCAAAAATCTTCACCCCCTTGGCATTTCATGTTTTGTTGCCTCACAACCTGGAATTAAAATGGATTGTTTGAGCGTTTGCACCATTTAGTTTACAGAACATGCATACAACTTTGAAGATGTTTTTTTTTATTGTGAAGCAAACAACAAATAGGACAAAATAACAAAAATCTTCAGCGTGCATTCA
Source organism: Xenopus laevis (assembly GCF_017654675.1). Classification (NCBI taxonomy): domain Eukaryota; kingdom Metazoa; phylum Chordata; class Amphibia; order Anura; family Pipidae; genus Xenopus; species Xenopus laevis. The sequence goes on along the minus strand of NC_054375.1, from coordinate 124,439,562 downwards.
CCCCCCCTAAAGTCAGTACTTTGTAGAGCAGCAAGTCGCTTTGTATAAGTCTCTATGAGCTTGCCACATCTTGCCACTGAAATTTTTGCCCATTCCTCAAGGCAAAACTGCTCCAGATCCTTCATGTTGGATGGTTTTCGCTTGTGAACAGCAATCTTCAAGTCTGACCACAGATTCTCAATTGGATTGAGGTCTAGACTTTGAATAGGCCATTTAAATGTTTTCCCTTAAAGGAGATTTCAACTCGAAATAAAAAAACCCTACCCTGGGTAGACACCCCACCCTCCTCCCCACAGCCTAATTGCCCCCCCGGTCAAATGCCCCTCATTTTTTACTCACTCCTCCATGCTGATTCTGGCCTCGGAGTTCACAGCAGCCATCTTCTTCTTCTCCGTAATCTTCGTTTAGGGTAGGGGTTATTTCGGGTTGAATTCTCCTTTAAACCACTCGAGTGTTGCTTTAGCAGTATGCTTCGGGTCATTGTCCTGCTGGAAGGTGAACATCTGCCCCAGTCTCAAATCACAGACAGACAGGTTTTGCTCAAGAATATCTCTCCCTGTATTTAGCACCATCCATATTTCCCTCGACTCCGACCAGTTAACCAGTCCCTCCTGCTGAAAAACATCCCCACAGCATGATGCTGCCACCACCATGTTTCACTGTGGAGATAGTGTTCTTGGGGTGATGGGATGTGTTGGGTTTGCACCAGACATAGCATTTTCCTTTGTGGTTGAAAAGTAAAATTTTAGGCTCGTCTGACCAGAGAACCTTCCTCCATACATTTGGGGAGTCACCCTCATGCCTTTTGGCAAACTCAAAACGTTTGTTTGCCAAAAAAAATTAAAACCAATTGCAAATTATCTCAGAATATCATTCTCTACATCATATTAAAAGTGAACTGAAATGTGAACAACACCTTTAAACTCATTCAACAGTTCCTCAGTGCCCTAAGAAAACAAAAACACACTGTTATTGTATGCAAATTCATCCTCAAACAATGCCATATATATGGCATAAGCAGGGGATACATTGGAGCCAAGTGAGCCCTGGCTCTACTCATAGAATTTTACTTCAAAAACAAATTCGTTCTTAGTAAGTACCCAACTTAAGAACTTCAACAGCAATGCAGATATACAAGGGGGAAGATCCAATTCAGCTAAAACTCTAGCAATCACCAATAGCCCCTGTTCATGTGGAATTGATGTATACAAAGGTATAACATCCATCTTCAACTTTTTAGTAAAATCAGTGGTTTCTCTAATATAAGACCTACTACCTACCACCAATGTGTTTAGTACGCTATCCAGCAATGAAGCTATTGATTGAAAAATGGACGATACTTCAGCCACTATAGGGTGCCCTGGAGGGTTCTGGAGATTCTTTTGTATCTTCGGAAGGAGGTTGAGAAGGGGCAGTCAGGTTGGCAAAAGAGTCAGGTTATATATACTATAGGCAACTTTTAATGCACATTAATATTTTGAAGAGCAGTTTTTTTTAGTGTCTGTATCTCTTTAAGGCTTAATATTAAATGTAATTCCTATTGTTGTGTACAATAATTATCAATGCTTTCCCTTTCTTTGTACTTATGCCCCTCCTAGTATTCTCAGTTTAAAAGATCTCCCCTTACTCCCTAAAATTCTTTTTGTCTATTTCACGTTTTCATCATTTTCTTTCTCTCTGCTACCCTCACTTCCCAAGGCCCATATTATCTTCTTACTGATTCTCCCTCCTTTTTCCCACTGTCTAGTCTCATATTGTCAGAGCTCTCCAATTGCCTTCTTTTCCTACTTCTTGCCCATTAATAAGAATTCAGGGGGTGAAAGAGTTTATGTAACTGGTGGGCTGACGCTCAGGACATTCCATGGCTGCGTGGAAATCTTGGTTGTGAATATTAATCTCTGCTGAGTTAATATCCGTGGCATTGTTCAGCAAAGAGAGACTTTATCATCTGTCCCCTAATTGGCACCAATTTTTAACGATTTACAGTGGGTTCCTGTGATCATCTGTCCTGAGCTGCCTGTTCCATTTCTTTCCCCTGTACATTCCTGACTGTCCCTCACATTGCGCAAGGTATGCCATAAACAGATAAAATATCAGTGTGCAGATTCTTTCCAAAACCTCACATTAGCCGGAGCAGAGAGATCCCATTAATTCACATTAAGTCCTGGGACAGTAGCGCTCAGTGAAGACAGATGATGCCACATGAGCAGTGTAGCTTATCCTGCAAGAAGCAGTGAGTTAATAGTGACATCATTTAGGTTTCCGAGACCTGTGCAGTATTTTGCAGAACATAACTAGAACACGTCTATTTAAGGGCAAAAATGACAGTGAGCTTGATTTTTTTTCTGTGATCAATTGCTACTTGCTTGGTTTGCCATATTTCTTCTACCTGTTGCATAGCTTCAGAGCTTACATAGTCTATTTATTTTGGATTGAAGCCTGAAGCTGCCCTTTGCTTTTTTAAATGTAAGAGCTGTGAGACATTTCTGTGGCTCCTGTAATGCGCTCCCTCTTCTAATTTTCCATTTAGGGTGCAAGTTAAAGACATTAGTGTAACCCTATCTTGGCCTTAACCAATGATTTGGCTACTTTTAAAGTAGAACAGAGTTACACTATCACTCTCTCTCTCTCAGTTCGTCCCTGGTGATGTTGTTTGGGTGAAGGAAGTGGTACAGAACTACACCTCTCATGCTTCAATCAATAGAGGAAGCCGACCCTTCATCTGCAGGGGGTTCAGGAGGTATAAGGGGCACCATGAAGCCCAAATAAAGAACAATTTAATCATATATTGGTAAAACAGGACAACCTCCAGATATGTTGGGGCCCTAAAATCAAATTGTTGTGGGGCCCAATAACATCTAGTTACACCACTGCATGGTTTATTGAATGCACAAGAAATAGTACGCATGTAGTTCAGTTTATCACATGAGTGAGAGCTATTTGACTTAGTGTCTGAGAGAGTGTCCAATAATAACAAAGCAGATATGTACACTGGCACCACTGTGGGTACGGAGTTGATGAGCTACCTCTACTCTATCAATCCTATGTTGGAGCTTAGTGCTGTTATTTATAGTTAATAATTTCTAGCTTACACACCTAGAGTGTATTATAACTTGCATAACTAGTGCTAGGCTGTCACTTTTTTACAGTTTTTTTGTAGTTCACTTGGTGGACACCAAATCAGGACTACCATGTGGTGGTCCAGAGGGGTGATGTAGATCGGTGTTAAATTGCCCATGGCAGCCAATCAGAACTGATAGTAGACAGATGAAAACTAATTGCTGATTTATTGTAATGAGCAGTTTAACTACATTTAGTAGAGTTGGGTTAGCTCTGTAGCTTCAAAGGGGTTAATCTTGTACTGATTGTATAAATGATACTTGGATGGTAGCTAGCTTTTAGAATGAAGGGCCCTTACTCATGGGCGTTTGAAGCTGCGCCCCCCTGCGTTTTATGCATTCAGCCACAGCGGAGCGCAGGAGTAGACACTCTGAATTCTTTTCCATGCAACTGTACTCACACAGACGTATATAAGCGCCGAACGCAGGTAAAATGCAACATGCTGCGTCCCAACCTGCATTTGGCGCTTACATTCGTCTGTGTGAGCACAGCCGCATTGAAAAGAATTCAGCATGTCTACTCCTACTTCAGCTTCAAACACCAGTGAGTAAGGGCCCTAAAGCATCAGTTGTTTTGTTTTTTTTAAACCATAAATTTTTATTGATTTTCATTCACAAGTCAAGTGGAGGGGAGGAAAAGGGGGGGGGAGCATCAGTTGTTTACTTTGCACCTGCATTGCGTTCTATACAGACATACTTGAACTTTAATGTTATTTTCTGCTCCATTGGATCCCCCCATTCCCTCATGACCTCCAGCCACCTCTCCTACACTGCTGTGGAGCATAGAAGAGATACATTATGCAGCCATGTCTAGAATACATTATGTAGCTCATATCACTAGAATTTGCTCGAGCAAGACAATTTATTTTTTATAGGATATAGACAAAAGTTGCAGGGATTATATTAGTAAGATTTTTGCAATGCAATCAAACTTTAAAACATTTTGATTCTGCCAAAATGTCCATATTATAGCTATTACCACATCAAACATTTTTCAAGAATGTTCTTGAAGGCCTATAAAGGAACAGCTAATTTAAACACAATGTCCGCTGCTAGCCTTGCTATGTATGCCCTATTTTCTTAATTTGTTAATCTAAATAACTGCAATAGGTGCATTTGCACATAAGTAACCAAAGTAGTTGGTTTGAAAAAACAGGCACATATCCACCAAGTACAACATTTACACAGATAGCTGTAATTCCTATTTAAAATATATAACTATATATTATTGACTCTAGACCAGTGATCCCCAATCAGTGGCTCGCAAGCGACATATTGCTCACCAACCCCTTGGTTTTTGCTCCCGGTGGCCTCAAAGCAGGTGCTTAGTTTTGAATTCCTGGCTTGGAGGCATGTTTCGTTACATAAAAGCCAAATGTACTGCTAAACAGAGTATCCTGTAGGCTGCCAGTCTTTATAGGGGCTACCAATAGTCATATTTGGCAACCACAGGAAATTTTATTATGCTCACAAGTAACGTTGGGGGATCTTAGGTGTCCAGAGGGTGCAGGTTAGATCAGCTATTGCATTTTCCACATCTGGTAGATATGTCAAAATGGGGTAAGGAAAGGTCTAGACTAGAGCATGAACAATTAGGTTCATAATTCTGACATTTCATGCACTCTAAATTCCAATTAATCTCTTGACCATTACCAGTTGTACCTGCACCCTCTGGACACCTAAGATCATCACTGACATGTGCTCTTTACCACAGCCATTTACCCCTGGCTTCTCACAACTCCTCTGTTCCCAAGCAGCTTGATACCCAGTCCTGCAACTGCCACCTACTGCATTGTGAGTACCCCATAAGCAATTCTGTGAATCTTCTGGTTCCCTATTACCCTGAGACAACCACAGGCACTGCCACTTACTCAAATATCTGCAAACGTTAAGGAATCGGGCTCTAGGGCATCGTCTTTGGTTCTGAAAGTATTTCTTTTGCAGAGCACTGTGAATATTTGTCCACAGGACTGAATACCAACTGACAAATGATTACAACTGTATTGTAATAAGTATCTTTTTTTAAAAGAGACACAGTGGGGGTCATTTATAAAGTTCGCACAGCGCATATTTTCCGCAAATGGTTGTATTGCGCATGTTTTTTCCTGAACGCTAATATATTGCACTGCTCTGCCTGTCTTTCTGTTTTTTGCGAATTCGCAGTGTGAATACATTTTCGCAAATGGCGCACAGATGAGACAGGAGTTTGCGCGAGCGCACCCAATGTGCGAAGTTGTTGTGCACGAAAATAGCATTGACAGTAACTTAAATTTGCAGTTTGCGAAACAGTTTTGCGAATATTTTATCCACCACCAAAGTTGTGGCGTAATTGAGACACAGAGTGTGCGCATAAATATTCGCAATTTGCAAATCGTGACATATTTAAAAAGCTGCTATAGACATTCGCATTGTGAAAAAAAATTCACAATTCTGTTTGCACCCTCTTATTCAGCTTTATAAATATAACCATGCAAATATATTCACTTTTCGAACCAAACTGCCCTGCGCGAAGTTTATAAATGACCCCCAGTGTGTGAAAAACAAGAATGTGCCAGTGCTTTATAGTCTTTAAAATAGAAGGAATGTTTTTAACAAATTAGTTTTTGGGGTTGACCTGTCTAGTCCCGCCCATCTGTTTCTCTTCCTGTTGCCTCCTTCACCAGGCTGCGCAGGGGAGCTGGTGGCACTCAGCACACTGCACTGTATGATAGGAACCAATCAACAGCTAGGTTGACCTGATAGGGAACTTAAACCTGTCTTTGCTTGTGTTACTGCAGGGCTGTTATTGGCTATTCCCAACCTACTTTGCTTCTGGTAGAATATGCCCATCCCTCATTTGAAACATGGAAAGCAACTGTAGCAGCTCTGTATAGGGAGTTCCAATGAAGGGGCCATTTTTAAAGATATTATTCATTTTTAGCCCAAAGTAGTCAGCAGCATTGTGGGTTCACACTTCACAAACTCAATCTTCCCAATAATGTTAAGGGCCTGTAGAGTAACCCCCAGCTTGTGCTTCTTCACCTTCCCCATTCAATTCAATTCTCATGGTTTATCACATGAAAACTCATGAACGCCATTCAATTTGAGGAGAAAACCATTTCTCCAAATTCAGTTCCCATAACCTTCAATAGAGTTTTCTCGTGATAAACAGTCATGATACGTTTTTTCTGAATTGAATTGCATCTCATATTGAATCTCATCCATGACTTTTCATGGATAAAAAAACCTTTTTCTTACTGAATTGAATCCTGCCTATTATGTGATGTGAGTAACCTATGATGGGCTAAAAGGTCCTGAACCATTACCCCAAGTTATTGCCCATTTATATAGTATTGCCCATTTAGTAAAAGTTATAAATAAAAGTATAACGTTAATATTTTTGGTTCTTTTTCTAGATGAACCTCTCTTGGTGATTCACCTTTATATTACTTTTTAGTATGTTATTGATGGGCGGATTCTAAGCTATTTTTCAAATGTTCTTCACTATTTATTTTATGACCAGCATTGCTATTCTGTCTTTTTCTAGACTGCACCCAAAAAGAATACTGTATAAGGTTGTTGGGGCCACTGATCCTGATCAACCTGAAGGTTCAGTTTTGTTTTAAATATTTTTTTAAACCAACTGTTTAAGGGTAATAAAACATTGGCATTGATTCATACGGGATCTTTTAGAATAGAGATTCACTTACATTGGACTAGCCCACATGCTCTCCTGTATTACTCCATAGGTAGTGATTGAAGTTATATTGTTACAGCTTGACCAGCTATAAACATTTATATGTACCCATCTATCACTAGATTTATATAATCGGATATCCTTAACGGGATATCCCATTCACCTTTACATAACCTTTTAGTATGTTATAGATTGGCTAATTCTAAGCAACTTTTCAATTGGACTTTATTTTTTATTATCTATAGTATTGAACTATTTGCCTTCTTCTTCTGACTCTTTCCAGCTTTCAGATGGTGGTCACAGACCTCATCTAAAAATAACAAATTGCTACTTTTTATTACTCATCTTTCTATTCAGTCCCTCTCCTATTCATATTCGAGTTTCTTATTCAAATCAATGCATGGTTGCTAAGGTAATTTGGACCCTAGCAACCAAATGGGAAACTAGAAAGCTGCTGAATAAAAAGCTAAATAACTAAAACAAAACACAAATAATAAAAAACTGAAAACCAATTGCAAATTGTCTCAGAGTGTCACTATTTAAATCATTGTAAATGTTAATTTAAAGGTGAACAACCCCTTTAACCATGACTATACCTCTTGGTAGGAAGCAATTCTAATGTTCATTGAAGTGATTGTTCACACCACTGATGTCCCTTAATTTTTTTTATCCTATTTTTTTTTCTTTCCCCTGAGCTGACAGTCAGTCAAGTCAGCTGGAGATCTTATTCACTGAGACACCTGCATTACTATGCCAAATAAAAAGCTTCCAGAATTTAACTTTGACTCATTGTTTAATATTACTTTTTCATACCCTTTTTTATGGCAGAGCTTTCCCTTATGTAGGAGGTTGGCTCTGGCAGATAATCATCTTTTATTCTCCTGGACGAATAGCCGTGCTGCTCACAGGTGGCATTTGAGAATTCAACTCCTGTCACTTTTATATATATCACTTCTGTCAGTGTAATGCATGTAGTAGCCATAATTACATATATAATATTACCCATATAAGGACATAGTAACAGACCCATTTGTAGGGCTGAGTTACTGGTTACATTACATACAGTGTAATGTGAGAGATCTGAATATTTATCATTTTTTCTCTGTGCAGCTGTGCGCTGATTTCTTCATATTTGCTTTGCTCATAGGACGTGTCTGCTCGTCGACTGCGTATATGTACACACAGCTGTTCTTTTTTGAAGGCTGGTATTTGCACTGATTTTTTGAGTCACAGCATACATACCTATAAACAGTTCTAAAAATAACGTGTTGGTTTGTGGTATGAAACAGGCAAGCAATTCACATGCCTTCCGTATTAAGGTAAACAGGCTACATGCATCGTTTATTTCACTCACACCAACATGGTGCGGAGCTGTCAAATCCACTCCTAAAAACACAAATTCTTCAGAGGCTTTAAAAGATATATATTTAAAATCATAATCGTTTAAATGCATAGTTAACTTTTTAGTGTGGTGTAGACTTTTATAAAGATTTGTAGTTTTAGCAGCTATCTGGTTCTAGGATCCAATTTACTCGAGCAACCAGGCAGTGGTTTGAATGAGAGACTGGAAGATGAATAGGGTCTGAATAGAAAGGTAATAGTAACAAAAAAACAATAGTGTGAACCCATTTGAAAGCTATACCGTGGCATATAATTAGAAACTATTAAAAACAAAGGCCAATTGAAAATGTTGCTAAAGATAGTGTGGTGTTTATACAAATGGCCTGTAGATGTCACTGTGCCCAGACTTATACTGTGCATACTTCATACAGCTAGTTAAAGTTACTGTTGTGTAATGCCTGCATGACTCTGCTAATAAAGCACTGTTATACTCTACTCATCCTCGGCTACCCAAAACATAACAAATAGAGACAAGGATGTCTCTTCTACCTCTGCAGCAGCCTGCAGCTTTTCTTCCAATCCCTGGTGAGCCTACCATACCTTTTACTGCTTGGATCCGTATGTTTGAAAATTACATTATTGCTGCTGACCAAGGGGAGATTTCTGCTGCTAGAAAACGTGCTTTACTTATTCACTGCCTGGGAGCAGAGGGACAGCATATATTCTATACATTACCATTACCTGATGATACTTATGAAACTGCTCTTACTGCTATAAATAACTTTTTTGGGCCAAGAGTAAATGTAGTTGCTGAAAGATATAAATTCCGCCAACATGGACAACGTAATGTTGAATCCACAGAACAATTTGTAGCATCTTTGAGAGAGCTGGTTGTTACCTGTGACTTTGGGAATCTAACAGATGAAATGCTAAAACAAACTCACCTCGCATTAGAGAGAGACTGCTCCTAGAGCAGGATTTAACCCTTGCAAAGGCTATTACAGTTGCTAGCCAAATCGAAACAGCAGTGGCAGAGGCTAAAACTCTTAGTCAGGGAACTGCTGGGAATGTACAGACTGTGAATTCAGCACTGTGGCCTAATAATGCACAGTCATAGGCAAAATACAGTGCTAAGGAAAGGGATTCACCTACCCTGCAAAACCGTGCAGCAAATACAAATAGAAAATACTGCTTTCGCTGTGGTTCAACACAACACACTGCAAATCATGTTACATGCCTGCAAAAGCTAAACGGTGCCACAAATGCACAAAGGTAGGACATTTTGCTAAGATCTGCCGTAGTTCTGCTAGAGATGTTCATGAAGTCACTACTACAAATGTTACAGTATTAAGTGTGGATAAAGCTGGTACATTTATTCCAGACAAGTTTATATGCACTGTCAGTGTCAGTACTGCTTCTGCTGACAAGGGACACTCCATTAACCTGATGCTTGACACAGGTTCAGCTGTTTCTATACTACCAAATGATGTTTTCTTGAAATACTTTGCAAAAGATCCGCTTGTTGCACCTGCCCTGAAACTGGTCAGTTACTTAAAGGATCCAATCCCTGTGCTTGGTTGCTTGCCAGTGACTGTACAATTTGAATCAAATACTGCAATATGTGACTTTTACATTGTGAATAAGGGTACTGCTATACTTGGAAGTGCATTAAATTTACAATTAGTTGATGGTCTCATAACTACCGCACCAGTGCCTGCCATACAGCCAGTGTCTAAAATTTCACCACAAAGCAACACTTCACTGGGCTGTGCAAAGAACTTTGAACAGAGTCTGGACCCAGGACTATGTGATGTGAATAATGTATATTATTGCTTTAAGATGCATTGTTGTTGTTTATTACATTTGCCCAAATGCTTTCCTACTATTGGGGGGATATGTGGTGTTTATACAAATGGCCTGTAAATGTCACTGTGCCCAGACTTATACTGTGCATACTTCATACAGCTTAAAAGTGAAAGTGAAAGTTACTGTTGTGTAATGCCTGCATGGCTCTGCTAATAAAGCAATGTTATACTCTACTCATACCTGGCTACCCAAAACATAACAGATAGGACATTCGAAAACATACTAAAAGTTAACTTAAAGGTGAAGTACCCCTAAAAGAAGATGCCTTTTATTAGAGATTTCAAGATATTATTGGGGAGGTTGTCTTTTTAGGATCAATGCGTAAAATATTTTGCTGAGCCAAAGCTTAAAAAAGAAACAAAATAGTAACAACCCCAATCTGTTCTAGATCTCTTTTCTACATTACAAGTGAAAGATCCCTTTAAACATTTAAAGGGGATGGAAAGACAAACTTTTTGACACATCTGGCCCCCTTGACACCCCCTAACTTGCACATCAGTCAGACAAGCTGGGGAGTGCCAACTCTGTACTTGGCGGCAGGTTCCTAACGCAGTGCACAAGTATGCCCTCGATGCAAGTGACTTCTGAGCACTGATTCCTCTGTAGTATTCAAATTCTCCTCCCCTCTGCTTTCTTCTTTAAATTGACTTGTTCGCGACTGAGCGAGCATTTTCTGGCGGGGGAACCCAGCGCGCTCTTGTTACATCCCTGCTTCTGAGTAAGCTTCAATGTCTTCAGTTTTGCAAGTTGCAATGATGCCTAAGATGCAGGGCTGGGCAAGATCAGAAGTCAGTAAGAGATGTGACGCTGAATATTCATTCAAGTACCTTAAATCCTGACTCCAGTTTCCTCCAACACTCCAAAATCCTACAGGCAAGTAAATTGGTTCCTGATTCAACAGACTTTATTAATACCAGTTGCAAAATTATTTCCATTGCTTCTCCCATCTCAATAATATGAAAATCTTCTTCATGCATAGATACAGTATAAATATATAGGTAGGTTCTTTCAATTGCCCTTAGATTAAAGTTTTGCCCCCATCTGACTGTTTACTCCATCCACTCTCCTCCTGCTCGTCTCCTTTCCCTGTGGTACCACTTACGCCTCCTACCAAAGTCTGGTCCTCCCACTTCCTCAGTCTGCTATGAAACTCTCCAGCCTTGGAGCCAGGGAATAACTGGGACTGAAATAGGAAAGTTGCAGCATCACTGGCTACCAGTCTGGCAGAGTGAGTGGTGTTGAGGGCATGGACCTGTGCAGAAGACTCGTGGCTGCCTGGGCTCTGTGCCTGCTTCCAGGTGAGTGGGACACATACACACTTCCCTTTCATACACACAGTGACATATACTTCATTCTCTCCTTAACCCACTATGGGCATATGGATGTACAATTAATTTCACAGTGTGTCTGCACAAAGATACTGGGATAATGCCATTGCAATTGTGCTCAAAATACCATTGAACCATAAATATTTTCTGACCTATACAATTCTTTCGGAGTCCATGAAATTTCCATCCAGTACTGCCCTTAACACTATCACATTACACATTACACAATCTCGATCAGGAATCAGCAACCTTGTGGCTTTGGAGGTATTGTTAAACTGCAAACTCCACAAAGTATTAATGCCACTCACTGTTTAGTACGAAAATACACCAGCGGATAATGTGCCTAAGTTTGTAGATCTGTGAGTTAAATGTTTAAATTCTTTGGGGGATGGAAAGAATTTTTGTATGTTTCCAACTTTTTTTTTATGGCAGCTGTGGGATTGATTAATCTTTTGAGAAATGCCTGGAGTAATCTGGGCTATTGTTTGAGTATTATGTTTTTTGGGCTTGTAACGGGTTAATGGATTTATATGGTTGGATTGTATTCACCTTGGGGAGATGTGGATTTGGGGAAGAATGTAATTGAGGCAAATGGAAAAGAGCTAGCTGCATGTGCATGCTACTGATATATTTTATTGGAGCAAGTGCTATGAAAGACAAAAGAAGTAGCTGTGTGTGAGATCTGCATATTACTTGAGCAAACGTCTGTCAGTGCCAAGCACTTTCCAAGGAAAATTGAATTTCACAAACGTGCCAAGTTGCCCTGTGCTCTTCACTTTGCCTGACCGGGTTTTTAGCAGGCTGCTCAGGTTATTACAAGTCACAGACAGTCTGTAAACCTCATTGTCCCTTTAATGAGGAGGATTCCTCCCTTTCTCTCTGAAGCCGGACTCTCCTCGAGACCTCAACATCTGGCAGCAACTGGAAAGAAAATCTCTGTCAGCCAAAAATCCCAAAGCAAAGCAGAAATGTGAGGAGCGAGGGGCTGGAGAGATGAAAGGCAGGAGCGGGGGACAGATTTGCACAGGGGGGTAGGGGTGCTGAGCTTGGCATCTTCTGGAGATTGTGTAGCAGAATTTGGGGAGCTCAGGACCAAAAGGAAGCAGAGGAGGACAGGTCTGAAAGCTCTTCAGGGACTCCAGGAGCCACAAATATTTCAGGAGAGATGTGGTTTAAGCCGAGGGGAGAGGTTTCTGAAAGAGGATATAGGGAGAGATGCGAAAGTTAAAGAAATCATTAGGGATGACCGGGGCGGCACCGGGAGAAAAAAGGAGGGAATGAAAGGAAAAGGAATTATTAGGGGGAAAAGTCTAATGGCAGCAGAGCCTCCTGCATTAACTAGAATGTGCATCTCTTTAAATCCACTGATGTCATAGACAGAGGCAGGGGCAGGCCAAAGGAAGTTTTAGGGAGAGGTTATGCGGAACAGCAGGAGATGTTATGGGGAAAGGGTAGATGTGGCAACAGGAAGAATTATAGGGAGGGGTTACATGAACTAGTTAAAGGGATTGGAAGAACTGTGCTGGGAGTTATATGAAACTTAAATAGAGCTGTCGATGGAATATAAGGAATGGTTCCAAGTGCACTTGGAATAATATGAAGATTTTTATATAAAGCCATAGGAATAAAAGTGGATAGGAATTTTTGAATGCATTTATAGAAATTTCACAGCAGCAGGAGGATGTTATATTGGTTTTTGTAAGTTATAGGTCCAGCTGAGTGGAATAGAATGAATAGGATAAAATGCAGGGAGGATTTAGGAAATGTTAACCTCTGCATTATGGGTAGTGTTAATAAAGTAAGGGTTATCATATCCTGTGCACTCTATGTACAAACAGTGAATAAATGTTCTATTGAGAATGAATTATATGTAGGCAGTGATATAAGATATTATGTGGCAGTCACTTATGTTTCTCACTGCCGTCTGTTGATAAAGAGATTGTGTAGAGTTCCTGGAAGTTGGATGTGCCTTATGTATATTGTGAAAGTATCACACAGTTGTGATGTAATATCCCTTGTATTTACTTTTATTTGTTTCCTCAAGGGAATATCCTCTCTCTTACCTACCTTAATCCTGGCCCTGTTCAGCCCTTTGTGCATTAGTAAGCTTTGGCACTCAGGGATTTTAGATGTCTGGCACCTGATCACTAACTGCACTTTACTTACAAAATGTCATATTCATACAGCTTTTTCGGGAGGAGGTGTCGGTCCCACTGTGTTTTGAATGATGGAGACACTTGTTTCTTGTCAGAATACAGCTTTGAATTCCCCACTAGAGGCATTCTCACTCCCAGCTCTGTAATTATCCAGCTATACTTCAGCGCTGGGAAACCACAATAAACACAGTGATGCCTGACACATGTGGATAGATTAGATGCACGGCTGGTTCACCCTAGAATTAACTTTTAGTATGATGTTGACATTAATATTCTGAGATCGTATTCTGGGTTTTTGTTTACATTGCCTTTCTATCATGCTTCTGGTTTGTTTTCAAAATGCTATTTGGTTGCTGGGGTCAGTGATACCCAGCAACCAGAAAGCAGCTTTTTCTAAAATCAAGAAGTGGCCAAAATTGATTGAGTTTCAAGAGACAGAACCAGCAGTGCATAAAGAGACAGGTCAGTTATTTGTAATGAATGGATATTGTAAAGTTGCTTAAAGATTTCATTATCATAAGGTAAAACATTTTTGGGAGTTTACGTCCCCTTTAGGGCCCTCTGTTTGTTGGCAACAAACACAAATGGAAGTCGATCGCTCACTGCTTCTGGAATAAGGCAGAATGTCCAGCTTGTTCTTCATAAGTAATTGGATCATTGCGTCCTTATTTGTTCCATACATTAATGCAGGAAAGCACCCTGTTAGGCTTTAACTGAACCCCAGCAACTCATCTCTATCAACAGATGGCAATAATCCCTTTTCCAACAGTATTTCAGTCCAGGGGAGAATACGAATACATATCTATATTTCTATATTGATAAGCCTATTGATTAATACTTGAGGTATCACTCATAAGGTGGCACGTTTGTGTTTGTTCGGCAATTTCTCCTCCTTAAGCAGGAGAAAAGTAAAGCTCCCTGCAGGGGTTAATTCCAGTCCAGCTCCAGTTTAGATCCTTTTTACGACATTCCTGTGGGTTCTGCAGTAGAGGTTTTCTCAGGACAGAATTCTGCATCAAGAAGTATCCCTCTCAGCGGTTGTATAATGTCTGATCCATAGCAACCATGATCCTTGCATTCCGGGTGCCCCCTGCAGATATCAGAATCCCAGGCTACTGTCTTGGCATCTCCTGCACACAGGGGTTTTAAAGAGATGCTATAAACCAAAAAAAGAGCCAGGACTTGAAGCTTGAAAAAATCTACTCTTTAGAAATGCAGAATAGTCCTGGGGAAAAAAAAGCATTTTACATGCAATTGTTTAAAATGACTGTCTTTCTTTAAATAAATAAACAACATACTTGTCATACTTTTTGGGTGACTGTCTTTATACTCTGCAGGCTTTTAACCCCTCATGTGATGCATTAATGAATCAGATTTTTAAAAAGGGTACTCAAAGCTAGGGAGAGCAAACAATTTTTTTTTGCATAATGAAAGTGAATATTATTATAAGCAACATTTTAGTGCATTTTCAGTGGAAGTATTTGTTAATATTTGTAATTTCAAACAGCATTTATTTATCTTTGTTATCTGTACATACCCCCTGAAACAACTGAAACAATGTAGCAGAGATTGGTTCTCCTCCAGGTGTATTAACCAGCTGGCCTTTGCTACATTGTTTCATGAGTCAGAACCACCACTGAAGAGATTATATACAGCCAGACATCGTTTCCAATCATTGCCATCTTTAACAAATGTACATTACAAAGTTGCTTAGAAATACATTTTGTTTCATTATGCACAAAGCAGTTTGTGGCTAAAGATCCCCTTTAAAATATGATGTTATATAAAAGTAACAGAAAGCTGTATAGCATTAAAAATAAAAACGTTAATATTATAAATGGTAATCCACTGGAATCAATTATTTGTGCTAATCCCATGCCTATTCAACTGGTGGGCCACAGGCTGCATGATGCCCTCCACTGGATTGTTATGTCTCCCCAAATTATCATGTACTCCCACCGGTATTATGTGTAACCACTTAGTAGATGAAGGCTTACTGAAGGCAAACTGTAACCAGTGTGAAGCATTTATACGGAAGCTATTTAACCCAATTGGCACCTGTTTCAGGTAAATCTTTAGGGCTTTTACACAAGGGCAGTTTTTCCTGCGCTCCCCTGCACTGCGCTTTCTTTTGGTTTTTTTTGCACTGTGCTTTCTTCCGTTCAACCGCAGGGGGGCGCAGAAGTAGACGCACTCAATTATTGTGAAGGTGATGTACTCACACAGAAGCATGTATGTACCGAATGCAGGTGAAGTGCAACATGCTGTGTCCCACATGCGTCTGTGTGAGTACAGCCCCCTTCACAATAAGTGTGTGTCTACTCCTGCGATCCTCTGCGGCTGAACGGAAGAAAGGGCAATGCAGGGGATCACAGGAAAAAACGCCTGTGTGTACGAGCCCTAAGAGTGAAACGTTGGTGTTTTCACTTACCTGTAATTTAAAGGGTACATCATAATGTTCAACCAAAACAGGGAGCTTAAACCCCAAAACATGCTCCAGCATAGCCCCAGTGTCTGTGATCGCAATTGCCCTTAAAAGAGGAATTTTTCTCAACAGTATTTAGAAGGAGCTGCTCAGTTATGTGTCAGGGCAAAGAATCTTCTCTAATTACCAGCGAGTAAAAGGGAGACGTCAGGTTGCTCAGCTGCTCCTTCATTTTCCCACATAAGTAAGAGAGAAATCATTGGCGCACGTCTGTGGTCAATGTGCTACATTTTTGTAGTAACTTTTTCTGTTACAGTATTAAGGACTATACTCTAAATTGCTAAAGTTGATACACATTTTTTAGAGATAAATAGATACAAGTATTCTATAAGATGAGATGTTAAGCACATGCTGCATACAAGGCTGGAATCTATGCGTCACTGCGTGTATACTGGCATAAAAGGCAAGCGCAGCAAGATCAAAAAGAAGTGAGCACAGAAAGGGTTAAATGTATAAAAAAACAAACTGGCAAACATATTTACACACAAATAACAATACTGAAACATATGGTATTGATGCCACTGTAAGCCCAGGTTCTCCTGGGCTGTGTCCTTAGTACCCAGGCCTGGATTTGTGGAAAGGCCACCAAGGCCCGGGCCCTTAGGGGACGGCATGTTGCCCAACTACACCCACATTGGTTCAAAAACACTGGGGAAACGCTGGAGATATAATCATTTTTTAAATTTTCCATGCGCCCAATGTTCCATGTGCCCATTGCTCTGGTCCTGATGATGAAAATTTGCATGAATAAAGGGGAGGGGACAGGGGCGACGAACGGCAGTGGGCCTAGGGGCGTCCACTATGTAAATCCAGCCCTGTTAGTACCAATAGGGAAAGTGATTAAACAAATTTAAGAGATTCAGTCACTTTTAGGTTGTTCACCTTTAAATAAACTTTTATTATGATGCAGAGAGTGACAATTTGCAGTTAGCTTTTCATTCAGCAGCTCTGCAGTTTCAGCAATCTGGGAGCCAGGGTTCAAATACCCCAGCAACCATGCATTTATTTGAATAATAGACTACAATATTAATAGGAGAGGGCCTAAATAGAAAGATGAGTAATAAAAAGTAGCAATAACAATACATTTGTAGCCTTACAGAGCATTTGTTCTTTAGATAGGGTCAGTGATTCCCATTTGAAAGCTGGAAAGAGTCAAGTGAAAAAGGCAAATCTTTAAAAAACAATAGAAAATGAAGACCACTTAAGAAGTTTCTTAGAATGGGACATTCTATAACATACTAAAAGTTAACTTAAAGGTGAACACACCTTTAAACGTATCCCAGGTCCCCAGATACAGTACATTAACCAGATATACAGTTAGCAACATGAAATAACTGGAGATGTCTTAATAGAAAACCATCACACATGAACATTAGGAAATCAGAATTAAGGATTATAGTTACTAGCAGGTGATTCTAATGGTTTGACTAACTGTAAATCTTCAAGCAAATTTTGAAATGGTGGCTCAGCTTTATCAAGGTTGATAATTTCATCATTTTTAAACCTCGACTTCTGGTATCTGATGAGTAATTGTACTGAACAAATGTACTGAGTTGCGCATGGGAGTTATAATATATGTTACAATATTACACCAGATAGGGCAGGTGCCTAAAAAAATGTTTCGCCAACCTGCCCCAGACACTTGCAGCTGAGCAGGAGTGGGGATACCACTCGCTTCTGTGATCAACACATTTCCATTGTTCTAGGCATGTGCCAACTGGGGAGGGTGGAAATATGGTGCCTAGGGCAGCATCACAATTGCCTGGCCCCTTGTGAATGTTTAACCTGAAGGCCAATTAGGGGTAAAAATTTGATAGAAATGCCATTTTCCATACTAGATACACCTGAAAACCCAGCATGAAGGTCAGTAAGGGTAAGAATTAGGGTGATTATGTATTTGCTCCCATACAGGGGCGCTGCGTCAATGAGGCGAGTTGAGCGCCCACTAGGTACCAGGGGTGGCAAAAATGCCGCTCCTGGTACTTTAAGAGGTCAATTTCCGGTTTTCAAACCAAAAATTTGGCTCTTCTAGTGCAGAGAGAGCAATTATTCCCTCTGTGGCCACTGCCCTCGTGGACCCTTCTGTACCCCCTCCGGCGCAAAAAGGTGAGCGCATGGGGGAAGGGGTGGCGGCAGCAACAGCAAGCAGCTGCGGCAGCCGCAGCGGAGGGACAAGGATCGCCCCTGCTCCCATAAATATCATTGCAACTATGGCTGAATGACTGTTACACCAATATTTTCCTATGCTTGTACCTATTGTATGAGCTCAGGATGACCCTGACTGAAGGCTGGACCTTCAACCGAAAAGGTTTGACAACCACTGATCTAGAGGGACATACAGGGCACGACTTTAGTCTATACTCCATAATATTCTATTTCCCTATTAATGAAATTCAAATTGGTGTTTGGAAGAGAGTTTTCTTACTGTAGCCATTTAGTCCATAGAAAATATTAATAAATTATAGCTGTTTGAGTTTGGAACTGAGAAGTTACAGTATAAAACAATCCTCTGCTACTACATTAAGTCCAATATGGAGAGTCAATAACTGCTCACAGATATAAATATGGGATAAAATATATTCTTATCAAATCCAAAAATTCACTTTTTTATTGGACAGCATTCTAATGGCATGAGTTATAATCGTTCACCCGCTTCCTGAGCAGAGTTGATTTCTCCCATATGCTCTCGGTATGTGCGAAATCAGCTGTCAGGCCATTCAGCAGCACAGGAAATCCTCATATAAGCACAGCTCAGTCAGTCTGCACAAGGGGGCAATTATTTTGTAAGACCTACCTGCTTCTTTATTTGTATGACCTGACAGCCTACTGTTTCACGGATCCTTCTGAATTATGACTTAGTCTAATCTAATCCTAGGGAGTGTAAGGTTTCATGAATTTAGTGTATTTTATCGCGCACTGCAGCCTGTTATAATGTTGTTCTGTGGATCAGCTAAAGTAAGGTAGGAATTATCTCATCAAACTTCATCTTCTGTTGGATTCAACTTCAACTACTATATTTGTAATCTTTTTACAGCCTAGGGTGATTGTGTGTATACAGTATATATATATTTACAGTTATGGGACTGCTGTTTTGTTTGTGTAATCACTCTTCTTCTTATTCTCCAGGCCTCACTGACACATTCAATATTGATACGAAGAGACCAAGGATTATCTCTGGCTCTAAGGATGCATTCTTTGGGTACACCGTGCAGCAGCATCAAATTGCTGGAAAAAAATGGTATGTTAGAATTTACAGCTTGCCAACTTTAGAAACAAAATATCCATATCATTATAAGACTGGTATATATCTGACTAGGCATGTAGCAAGTTATTGTATAGTGAATTGATTCATTGGCTTTAAGATACTAATTCATAAATGCAAACAATCTGTTACTGCATGTACAGTAATGTGCCTGTATATCTTTGTGCCTATTAACTGTAAGAGGTACGGATCATTGTACTATGGGTGCAAGGGAACCCTGTACTTTACAGCTACCATTGACCAGGTTTTAAGGGCAAGGTTCCCTTCATACTCTGTGTCTGCTCCCTATTTAATGACTGGAAGACAACAAGGAAGTCATCATAGACTACTGACTCCCCGACAGTGTACAGATTTCATAGTGTGTCCGATAGTTTTACCTTCATTGGGACAAGCACTATCAGACATGTACAGTATCAACTGCAGCTCCCACTTAGGGAATTGAACACAGTGGGCTATTCAAAAGTAGTGAACTAGAATTTCTGGCCTTCGAGCTTATCAGTTTTCCATTTGGTAACCACTATTTTAACCCGGGGTACTGCCTCTGTGTATATGAACACCGGTGATGTGGGAGTTTGGAAGGACTTATCCCAAAGGCTTTAGTTCTAGAGAGACAACTACAACCTTTGTAGAGAGAATCCTAGATTCTGCCCTGTTCTTTTCACATCAAGTCACTTACTAAATCAAGTCACTTTCACATAAGGAACATATCCAAAATACTATCATTTATCACCCAAGACGCCACCAAAATTCTTATTCACTTTCTCATCATATAACATCTAGACTACTGTAACTCTCTGTTAATGAACAGGCTTATACACCTCAGCAACTGCTCCTCCTTGGCCATGCTACTCTGCCAATCCCTGCACTGGCTTCCACTACCTTTCAGAATAAAATACAAACTAAGGACCCTGACATTCAAAGCAGGTCATAACTCTGCCCCACCCTACATCTCTGAACTCATCTCTAGATACTCACTCAACCACTTACACCACTCCTCTACTGACCTGCTCTTCAACTCTTCTCTCATTACCTCCTCAAATGCTCACATTCAATAATTACCCGTAGGAGTGAGAAGAGATATGAGTTAGATCCATGGAACTGCCATTTTTCAAACACTTGTAAAATAGTAGCACTTAGGAAATGCAAGCACTGGTTCCATGCCCCTGACACTATTATAACAAATTTGTGGGTAATGTAACAAAAAGTGGAAACATTGCCAGTAATCTGTAGCAACCAATCATTACAGGTATGTGATCCGGAATGCTCGAGACCTGGGGTTTTCTGGATAGTGCATCTATCCATAATTTTGATCTCCATACCTTAAACCTACAAGAAAATTATGTAAACATTAAATAAACATTAAATAAACCAAATAGCCTGGGTTTGCTTCCCACAATGATTAATTATATCTTAGTTGGGATCAAGTACAAGTTACTAATTTATTACTACAGAGAAAAAGGAAATACTTTTTAAAAAATTGGATTATTTTGATAAAATGGGTCCCATACATAGAGATTTGCTTTCAAGCAGCTGACCACTACAGACTACTAAACCTCCTGATTGATTATATTCATCTTTATTTAGATTGTCCACTTGATCTTCATGACATGCTGAGCCATTATTTCTCTGTAGAATTTGTTAGCAACCATATATTTCCTGAAGTCCCACAGATACATGACGTAGCGCTCACAACTTCTTGGTCTGGTTTACTTGGGAGACCAAAAGAATAAAACCAGGAAGTTGTGAGATATAGTTCATACTTAGAGTAATCTTTCACAACAGCGTTCCTATGGGAGAAATAGTGCTGTGTATAAACACTGAAGGCTAAAACAAACAAACAAGCAGCATACAAACATAAGCACAATACAATAGTTCATCTGTAATTATTATCACCATGGATAGAATATAAAAACAGCTCAGCTGCCAACCAGTAGTTTAATGTCTTGAATTAAGTACAGTGGAGGATTAAGGACATGTGAGGCCCCTTGGCAACACTTTCCACGGGGCCCCCTTCTAGGGAACCATTTTTTTTTCTGCGCCATGTTTTTTTTTTTTAAAAAGGATAGCAATTCCTTGTATTAATACCTCAAGAACTCATAGCAGGATGGCACAGTGGCAATCTCATGTATAATACCCCCAGAATTTATAGCAAGATGTATGCAATGGCAATTTCAAGTATCAGGCAATATTTTTAGTGCCCCTTTTAATTTTTGGAATAATGTTTTTTTTTTAATGCAATGCAGTCGCACTCCCTCCACCCCTGGTAGTTACGCCATGTAAGGTGGGAATGTAAGGGGGAACCATATAAGGGGATGAAGAGGAATCATATAAGGGAAATCATACATCATACAAGGACATGGCTCCCTTGAGCTCTACTAGGGCGCCCACCAACTACCACTTTTGACCGCCTCAGTGCTGGAAAGTGCTGCTAATCTGGTGAACAATGCGTGCACTTACCTACCTCCCTAATGCGACCTCGCTGCAACCCCTGGTCACACTAGCCAAACTGTTGCAGTCAATGCCATGCCCCACAGCCACCATAGCAACCAACGCTTGCAGCGGACACATCTTCCTGCTGATGCAATGAGCCTACTGATTGGTCTTTCTGTTAGGGGTCACCAGCCGATTACACCATATATCGACATTCTTACACAGCAAACCACTGTCTGTAGTTTATTAGTTTTTTAAATACTTTGCCAACTACTCCCTCCTGGTACATTCAGTAAAGTAACTAGGATCTGCAATAGCGCGAACCGCCGGCAGGCCCCGAGGGCGGGGTTGTGAACCCTGGTGCAGTTGCACTCACTGCACCCCCGGTGGTTCTGCCACTGGCTACGGTTATTTTTTCTTTTTAAAGAAAATGAAAGTTTGCAACAAAAAAAACCCCCATGGGCCCCTAACCACTATGGGCCCCTAGGCTATAGCTTAGGCTAGCCTATGCGTTAATCCGCCCCTGATTAAGTAACATGTAGCTGTTTCTCCAAAGCCTCGACATGACCCTCAGATCCCAGATTCACCAAATTTAAAGTAATAAAATGACAGATATTCTGAAAAAAATCCCAGCAGAGCCTTTGCGGTCAGTGCTCTAGTGAGGGAATTATAAGTGCATAGCATCAGAGCTGAGCTCAGGAATTAAGAACTCAGGAACTAATGCTTAGGCAGAAGAAACTTCTTGATCACATTAGGTTTCTGACTATATGACTCATGTTTTTCCTGAGAAAATGTGTACTCTATATATGTTCCCAAACAACCAATCCACTGTTTCTTATTATCTTCAAAACTGCCTTAGATGTGGTAATGTCTGCATTTTAAATAACTGATATAAAGGGGAAAAGAGGGCATCAACACAATTTTGACGTATGATGGCACATTCGAGGGCTACAATATCATAAATTTTCCCTTTGTAGATCTCTGGAGCTACTAGTAACAGCTGCTTGTTGTGGCTACAAAATGCCAAAAAAATACCCTGCCATAAACAAAGCTGAGAATTACCTTTGCTAAAACACACTTAGGGGTATATTCATCAAAGAGTTAAGTTAGAGGTCGACATAGTCCTGTAGAGAGAAATTGCGCCACTCTCCATTCATTTATATTTTTAAGAGTATTTTTCAATGGGTGAAAGTGAAAGTTCATCCTTTGACAAATACGCCTTTCAAAATCCCAAAGAAATGAATGGAGTAGCAGAATTTTACTCTAAAGGACTGTGGTGATCTCTAACTTCACTATTTGATAAATATACCCAAAGTGTCTCAGCAAAGTCAATTATCACTATTGCCTATTTTGTAGCCGTGACAAATATCTGCTACCAGTAAAAGCTCTGTGTGTCTTCAACCTAAATGCTCATTTAGAAGGCATTTGAGTTGGGGGTCTAGCTGCGCTTTGCATCTCATGCTGGCAGGTTCAAGAGCTCTATTGTGGTCAGGGCTTGCCTTTGCCCATTGTGCTTGTTTTTTGCACCTTGCACCCTGCTGCAGGCAGTAAATGACCCCTACAGTCTTATCTGAGCCTTTGTCCCAGGCTACCTGTCCCCAGCCTTTCATTAGGCCATTTGGTTGGCACGTTTTCTTTTCACCCAGACAGCTTTCAAATTCCAAATGTAGAAATCCGGACAAGAAGTTTTAAGTGAATGACACAGCAATCAGCCAATTGATGATCACCACATCATAAGCCTGCCCTGTGATGAAAGCCACAACCCCAAAATTGCACCAGCTCCACCTCTGACAACATCAGCCATGCCACCCACCGCCTGTCCCCCACCTGAGCCACAAAAGGATGCAACCCAAGCTCCCATGGACTAGGGCTGGAACTAGGGGTAGGCAGAAGAGGCAGCTGCCTAGGTGACGGTTACAACAATTGGGGGCGCCGTGCTGGTATCTTTTCTGCCTACCCCTAGTTTGTACTCTCTTCCATCTGCTGTCTGCTGATCTGCTGCTTTCCATCCCCACTCCAGCCCTCCACTCTGCCGATTCCCCTTCCTATTCTAGCCCTCCCGTCTGCCGCTTCCCCTTGCCACTCCTGCCCTCCCATTTGCCACTTCCCCCTCCCCATTCCAGCCCTCCTGTCTGCTGCTTTCCCTCCCCACTCCAGCCCTCCCCTCTGCCACTTCCCCTCCCCATTCCATCCATCCAGTCTGCTGCTTCCCCTTCCCACTCCTGCCCTCCCCTTTGCCACTTCCCCCTCCCCATTCCAGCCTTCCCATCTGCTGCTTTCCTTCCCCACTCCAGCCCTCCCCTCTGCCACTTCCCCACCCCATTCCTGCCCTCCCCTCTACCGCTTACTCTCCCCATTCCAGCCCTCCTGTCTGCTGCTTTCCCTCCCCACTCCAGCCCTCCCCTCTGCCACTTCCCCTGCCCTCACCTCTGCTGCTTCCCCTCCCCATTCCAGCCCTCCCATCTGCTGCTTCCCCTTCCCACTCCTCCCCTCCCCTTTGCCACTTCCCCTCCCCATTCCAGCCCTCCCGTCTGCTGCTTTCCCTCCCCACTCCAGCCCTCCCCACTCCTGCCCTCCCCTCTGCCGCTTCCTCTCCCCATTCCAGCTGTCCTGCCTGCTGCTTTCCCTCCCCACTCCTGCCTTCCCGTCTGCTGCTTCTCCTACCCATTACAGCCCTCCCGTCTGCTGCTTCCTCTCCCCACTGCAGCCCTCCCCTCTGCTGCTTCCTCTCCCCACTCCTGTCCTCACCTCCGCTCCTGGCCTCCCCTCCACTCCTTCCCCTACGCACTTCGGCCCTCCCCTCTGCTATTTCCTCTCCCCACTCCAGCACTTCCCCTGCCACTTCCTCTCCCCATTCCAGCCCTCCTCTCTGCCGCATCCGCTCCCCTATATCAATGCCCCCCCCTCGACGTCAGGGTGTGCGCACATGCATGGGGGAGTGAGGTTGCTGGCCAGGTTGACTAGGGCACTCGTCGGCTTGGCCCGGACCTGCCATGGACATCATTTTGAGGTCTAACCCAACAAGAACTCAAGTGAGGGCATGGCTTAGGACTCTCGACATCTTGGTGGGAATGGTCATGTGATAAGGGTCACAAATTGAGCATTCAGTAATAGGGTATTTTGGTACAGAGAGGTGGCAAATAATTGTTTAAGCATAAGAATCTCATTGGCATGAGTTCAATCCTGCAATAAAATGTATTTGTATTGTGGTCCATAAACCCCAGCACACAAGGGGCCATGCCCAGGACATAGGGACAGGCCCTAAGCTCTAATCGGGTTTCCCGGCCAGTGCTACATTCTATATATACTGGACAATGTTTTTCTGTCAATTATTTTCCGTACAATACTTACTGTACAATTCTTTTCTTCCATTTACATTAACTTTTCTTATGTCCTGAGTGCCTCTCTATCATTTGTCATCTATGATTTGAAATTGTTTTAATAAACACAATGTTAAGCATGTGTTATGCTCCTCTCTAGGAGGAAATTGCCTCTTTTCCTGGGATTAGAGAGGTCAAGTGGAAGTGAGGTACTACATACAAAAGATCAGTTTTTACGATTCACAAGGGTCCAGAAAAAAACAGTGTAAATTAGAGGGAGATGTGAACATACTTTGGGTTCTTGAGACCTTAAATGGTGTAAAATTTTCAGAAAAATTAAATTCAGTTTATATATATCTATATATATATATATATATAGGTTTTTTGGCAGGGTTGTAATGAGCAGATCATATAGCAAGTATCTCTTGGCATGTAAATTTGTAATCCCTCAAATGGTAAAATCATTATTAGGAATAGGCTTGAACAGCTAGGCCTCCACTGCAAATGAATGAGAGAATTAATTACAATATAGCATGGCCTTAGTTTGTAACTGGGGCAGGTACTGGTGAATACAGTCAATTTAAAGAACTACACAAACATATTGAAGTTATATATTTAAAAGTTAATGAACAAACACAAACCAGGGACATACATTGCAGGGCCAAAGTGCAACATCTGAAGCAAACAAATGTAGCCACAGTACAATATGATCTGTTGCTGCCCATTAGCATCTCATAGGTTAAATGCATCAGCACAGGAAAAGAATTGCCTGTTTGTTTATATACTGTGTGTTGAGTTTGTATCTCACTGGGAATCGGCAGAAATCTTCACAGCTGACAAGACTTTATTGTGAGCAGCTTTACTGAATAGTGGAATTTTATTCTGGCAATCAGTCTAAATAAAAGAAAAAGGCCAGTTGCTGGAAAAAATGCATTATCAGGCCAGGCTTACACCCACTTAAATTAATGCTCTATTCCCACAACAGGCACTGGAATGTATTACTTTTTGATATAACATTTTAAAAAATGCTATGCTTTGGTAACGCAAGACCAGTTCCTACAGGTACTATACAAACAGCACCGCATTGGTACAGTAGCTGTTAGGAATCCTGAATAGGGTGCACCTGCCTGCATGGTTTCTCAACATGTCTAGTTTATGTGGGTTCAGTTTGTTTCACAAAATGTAATTTACTGGGAATGAGTCATTTGCAGCCCTTTCTGTATAAAGTAATACCAGAAAGAAACAGTGCAGTATACAGAGATTTTATATCTATCCGGAGCTTAAAGAGTTACATCTGGGAGCTTTAAGATTTAAAGGGGGTGGCAGGTGCCTAGTATGTGAAACAATATAGCGCTCTGTGTCTGTTGTTTTGCACTTTGCCCTAGGGATGCTCCAAAATTAGGATTCAATTCGAGATTCAACCAGGATTCTGCTTTTTCAGCACAATTCAGATTTGACTGAATCCAAGTGCCAGGCCGAAGTGAATCCGGATCTTTAAAATTGATCGATTTGAAAATCTTTTTAACTGCACACGGTTTTCTTTGACCCTTCCTGACACAAATTTGCATGTGCAAATTAGGATTCTGTTCTGGATTTGTCTGATTTCTTTCATGAAGTATCTGGGATTTGGGTGCATCCCTACTATAATAAAATTACCGGCGGTGACGCCCGCCGCGCGTTTCCTAGGCGCCATTTTGATTATTATGGCGCGCCTCTTAAAGGTACAGGCGCGCTGGTGTGATTGCGCCAGCGTGTATTGGCGCACGTTTTGGCGCGAACTTTGAGTGTATTTAAGGCCCAGTCTGATCCCCAGCCAGTGCCCGTGATAGAACTTGTTTTCTAGTGGTTTCCTGAGCCTTGTGCATCTGATCTGTGTTCTGTTTGTTTGATTACCCGTGTACGACCCAGCCTGTTCTTGACTACTCTGCATTCTGTATCCTGACCCTTGCCTGCCTACGACAACTCTTCCTGCTTAACCTCTTGATTGACAACCCGGTTTGACCCTTGCCTGCCTAAGGATTCTGATATCCGCCTGCCTCGACCCAGCCTGTCTGACCATCCTTCTGCTTAATCCTTTTGTACCGTGACCTTCGGCCCTTCGGCCCAAAAGACTTGCTAACAGACATGCCCCTTTGCCAGCCAGAACATCTCGCCTTGTACCCCTTGTTAAGCCCAACGGTGGTCACACTACTGGTGAAGCCGAGACCAGGGCTTGGCACTTGTTCTGGTATTGGGTGCCGGTTGTGACACCTACTTTGTCTGCCACCTGTGATAAATGTGCACCACTGACCCACTCCTCTAACAGCTGGTACATGTGTTGGAACAGACACTGGAATGAGTTGCTGCTCCCATATACAAACCTATAGATGCAACGCCCTACTTTTCTAATACTGGGTGTGATAATATTCCTACGCATTCTGTTAGCGCTGTAGTTTTGTACAATCAACCCCACTTTGATAAGTCAGCAGAAGGGATGTTTGATAAACCTTTTAAACCTCAATGATGTTTAAAATCAAGAATTATCCAGAAACGGTAGATCTTACATTTCAAACATCTGGAATAAATATATCACATATTTGTAATTCAAAAAAAGAAGTCAGCATCTTTAATAGAACTAATTTGCCACATATACCATTTGCCACTGACTGGGAAGACTTTGGTGGTGCCCTTCCTTATACCTTGTGAGAACACACCATCTGTACACCAGTTTGAGTTAATACACGATTAGAGGATAAATCATTTAATCTGAAACAATGCAGGTTGGGTGCACAGTAAATGGTATAGATATACACTATAGATATATTGTATTTACCATTTAAGTGCCTGATATGGGGATTCCATGTCTCCTTACTTTAAAATGAATACCTTCTACCATTATACATGAGAATTTGGCCCCTGCAAAACACAGTTTCACCTGAGCTAATAAATGCCACTTCATAGGGAGCTGCCACTAATAAAAATAAATATGTCTATTGATAAAGCACCCAACCAAGAATGACATAGCATTATATTTTCCACAAAAATTCAAGTTTTCGAGTTAATTTTTTGGTCAACACTCACATTTTCAGTTAAAAAAAAAACCTTTAGCTTTCGAAATACACGAACGGCACATAAAAAGTGGTTTCTGCCAAACTGTCCATCAGACCGGGATTTCAAGAATAAGTAGGGATGCAAATTTACAATTTAAGTCTCAATATACCCGGCCCTTAGGATTGGTGGCAATGGCCTGTTAAATAATAATACTGGAAAAAATCCCTGTAAATGATTCAGTGTAAAAAACCCAAAAATAGATGAATTCAAAAACTGGCAAATGAGTTTCACTGCTAATAAATGGAAGGTTATGGACTTCAGTAGAAATAACAAATTGCCAGTTACACACTAAGTAGTATTGTGTATTGTATTAGGGGTTTTTGTGGATAACAATCCATGAAACTCTAGTCAAAGTCACTCAGTGGCTACTAAAGCAAATAAAGTACTGTCTTGCATACAAAGGCATTAACTTTAGGGATAAAAACATTTCTCTTAATAGTTCCCTGGTAAGGCCTCACCTTTAACTTTAGCATTGGAGTGGGTCTAGGGGGCTGCTTCACTAATGCAGAGAGAGTTTTTTTGCTGCCCCTGGTAACGGACCGCTCACTGCCACCTGAGGCAAGGATTTCAGCTAGCATCATGGCAGGAGCAGCCCTGAAACTGGTAAAAGGAATGAACTAAAATATGAGGAGAGAAAAAGGGGACATGATTACTCTTAGAAAGTACATTAGAGAACATTGTAGACAGATGGCAATCTTTTTTCCCCATAGGAAAGATCAGCAAACAAGAGGCCACCTCTTTAGACTCCAGTAACTAAACTTTCATTTAAAGAAAACCAAAAGGTTGTTATTGGTGGGGGCAATGAATTTTTGGCATGTTCTGCTAGGTGATGTTGTCTTGGATGACTTTATGGATAACCATAATAATCTATAGTGATTTCAAGATTATTATTATTATTATTATTATTATTATTAACATGAATTTTTATAGCGCCAACACATTGTGCAGCCCTGTAAAAATAAATGTGTCTATACATAGAAATCACATACATAGAACATACAGAGTTACATACATAATGACCATTTTCGGTACCACTTTTGGCTCCACTCACACTATGGAGGAGTATCGGTTGATCATCCAGTGAGATGATCAGTCATGTATTTAAGCAACATACCAAGGACAATGTAACAGAGGTTACAGGTCTAGTAACTAACTACAGTGATTTAGCAGGAAGCATTTAGTGGTCACTTCTTTAAAAGCAAACATCTGATTGGTTTCTCTGGGTCACTAGACTGGTGCAAATTGAATGACTTTTATTAAATTCTCCATAATAGATAGATAAACACCTGAATGATCATCCTCAAGGTGAGAGGCTCATGCAAGCTCAGCTCAGCCAGTGGCCTGATACATCTGACAAATATGTAATTGAGGTTTCACATTTTGCTGGTTTGGTGCAGTAACCATTATAATTTTAGGGCCATACACACATATATAATCATAGATTTGTCATTGGAAATTGCTCATATTTATTAAAAAATCCATGCATTAGCCTGCTAACAGAAAAGCTCACCCCACTGGGTCAGGCCCCACTCAATTTGGCTATAGCTACACTCTTCTGCAAATAGTACTACAAATAACCTGGTACTTGCCCATTCACTAAATTGCTTTTCTAGGTGCTCTAACCAGTAAGGCGATGCACTATATTGCTGGCCCTTTTATTTCTTTTCTTTGAGCGATGTTAGTTTGGAGTTGGTGGAGCTTCTACAAGACTATTAACAAAACAATATCCCCATGTATTTCTGGAAAAGCCTTATTGTCCTCAGGATAATGATTCCAAATGTATTATTCATTAATGTTCAGTTGTACCCAATCTAAACCTTTCATATTATGTAACTTGAAAGTGATGACAACGCAAGGCGACATGTTTTTGGCAAATTTGTTGCTGTTGCTCAAATTTAAATTGTCAGACTAGGTTTCAGATTCAAAATGTATGGCTTGGGTATGTCCTTAGCATGGATAACCAGGAAATGTACTTTTGGTGTGTTACAAAGATGGTTTGGCAACCACATGCAGTAACTGTTTTGTAAATCAGAGCATCATCTTTGTGAGTAATGTCATCTCCCCGCAGCTTGGAGGAAACTGAAGTGATGTAAGAAATAGTTTTGTGTAAATAAGCTTCTTGGCCCTTGCACATGCAGGGAAAGAGACATCAGCTCATGTGAGGCTATCCACAGAGATTAGATATCATGCTGTACTGTAGCAGTGGCCCATGGTGTTTGGAATGGAACAAAAGAGGTCCCCTGTTGCCCCAGTCATTTAGTATCTATGCAAGTTCAAGTAAAGTTGTTGTACCGCGTTAGCCAGTCACAGGGCAAAAAGGTGGTGTAAAGGTGATACGTTTATTGCTGATAATTATAGCAAGTAGTGATGAGCAAACTTTTTCGCGACATTTCGTTGCAAAAATGGCGCCCATAGACTTTTTTTGTTGCCCGGCAAAAATGCATTTCAACGCATTTTTACTGTTTTGCAACTTTTTTGGTGAAACAAATCAGATTCGCGAATCACTAATATTAAGCTTTCAGAACATTTTGGTTCATTTTTCAAGATATATAATGAAGCTGTGTTGTTCTCTGATACCTATAGAACATTAAGCTCATAGATCAAATGACCAACAAAAAGGAATGTCCATCTCTGTGTGAGTTCATATACATGGTGACATGCAAGGGACAGATAAGATCCAAGATAATGTGGATCAAAGTGGCTGAAAATAAATTAGAGCTAAATCAATGGAGTGTGAAATAAAAGGAATTCCATATGAGCAGTTAGTCTAGTGGCCCTACAATTGTTTGTGTTTCTGACTTGGTGCAGGCAGTTCTTAATCCACATAATTAACCATAAATCCAAGGTCCATGTTCAGTCCCTTCTCCAGAGAGCTGAAAGTATTTCCATACTATCCTTTTGTTTTCAGTTTCAAAATTCCCCTTTAGAACCCATATTTTTAATAATTCATGAAGTGGTGCGGGCTGTTTTCCTACTGGTGTGTCCAGCTTTTTATTGGTTATGGTGAAGCGAAGGTGTGTATTTCTCTTTCTCAGACTTTGACCAGTTTCTCCTCTATACAGGCCTCCTGTTTGTCATCTGGTGCATTGTATTCAGTACACCACATTAGAAGAATAGTTGTACATGGGTGTTGTATTCCTGTGTCCGAAATCTGTATTCTGTCTGAGATCAGGATGTGTGGGCAGGTTTTACATAGTTTTTTGCCACAGGGGTATGTTCCATTTTTGGTGGGTTGTTATAGGGCAGTTCTTTTTATTCGTTTTATAGGTTTGGAGGCTGTCTAAATGCCAGAAGTGGTGGGTCTGGGAATATGCGTTTGAGCCTCTCATCTTTATGAAATGTACCCTGTAGATCCCTGGCTTTTTTAATAAGGGTCTTTAGTTGTGAATTGTATGTGACCACTAGAGGCACACAATTTATTTCAGATTTTTCTTTGTACTGTAGAAGTTGACTCCTGGTAATCCTGGTGGCTCTATTGCACCAGGACTTCCGAGTGACTACGTAACCACCTCAACAGAGTTTTACAGCAAAAAAACATCAAGAATCACCGCCCTCAGTGATCTCTTAACAGGAATAGACACTGGAGATACTAAACAGGCACTTCAACTATACTATGAAAAACTACAGACACTGCTGGTAGCTAACAAAAAGAAAAAACGGCAAAGGCTTAGACTCCAAAGGGAACGCAGCTCCAACCAACAACACACCAAACCGCTGTGTTATAAATTTATCCTACTAAAGAGGAAAGTACAGTGCTTTCAAAGGGTCTAACAAACTGCCCTACAAAAACAATGGATACAAACTGCTCTGCAAAGGCTTTAACAACTTACATCTAAAATGTACTGAAATCTTGCCATGAATATCTTGACCAATAAAGGTATCATCTTTACACCACCTTTTTGTTATATTTTTGCCATGTATTTACAAAACTTAGGGGTTTTTACTTATACTTACAAAATCGGTAAACCACCATTCCACGTCATATGGTGATCCCATCTACCATGTACCTCTGATCATATTTTTCATAGGCTGACACTTCCCTGCATAGTAGCATATCTTTGGAAAAGTGTTTGAGTAAAGGGGCTTAGATACTAAATGACTAGTTAAACAAAGGGACTAGGGAATGTCCATTGTTCAATCCCCTCTCTTTTGAATGCTTGCAACTAATCAGTTGCACTTCCATTGTACTTGTATATTTTTCTTTGCCTTGGAGTGCTTCCACAACACCCCGCTTTTGGAATGGAGAAACCATTGTGTCCCCTTTTTAAAGAATCTATACTAGGGACAAGGAGGAAAGTCTGGCATTTGCTTTAAGCTTTAAGTTGTTATTGGCAGGAGACCGCACAGAAAGTGCCAGTGCTTCATCTTGTCCGTGAAATCAGAAAACTCCTCATTCCCTTGCTGGTTCTCATCGCGTCACTTCAGGGCCAGTGCCTGGAAATTCACAGTCACTTATTTCCAGGTAGCGCCAGTTGCATACAAAGTGCAGTCATTTTTCAGTACGCCTTGATATTGTTAGAACTGTTAATGTCTACTTTCCAGAGAGGAAAATGCTATTATAGAATTTACAGAATTCTGTCCATTAAAAAATTGTAAAATTGTTCAGAAAAAAAAGAAAGATGTGTAATCTGTGCTCCTAAACACTAAAATAGGTGCAATAATGGATGGAAAGGGTTGGGGGAGTTCACAAGTGCCAGAAAATTCTGGTATTTTATTTTAAGGATAGACACGTTCGGCTAGAATTCTGATTGAATAGGAACATTAATTAATGTTTTTATGATTATAAAGGCGTTTGAGCTTTCAGTGCACCTGTCTCTGCTTTACCAATGGTGGTTCCACAGCTGGATGCAATACTGGGGTACTGGTTCCACAATATGGCCATACTATATTAAGCCTGCCAAACTTACTGGTGCCTGGACACAGGGCCGCCATTAGAAATCACGGGGCCCCGTACAACAAAATTTTTGGGGCCCCCTGGGCCCCGCCCACACTGACGACCAAGCTCCGCCCCATATCCCGCCCACATCGCAGTTAAAAGACCACACAGACATCAGCGCTAAAAAAGTAACCCCCCCCCCACACAAGTTGTAAAAAGCTATTGATGGTCAGGGCCCCCTTATAAAAAAATTGGGGCCCCAAAAAAAAAAAAATTAAAATTTTTTTTTTTTTTAAAAACATTGGTGGCAGGGGCCCCCTGTTAAAAAAAACTTGGGGCCCCAACAAAAAAAAATGTAAAAAAAACTAAAAAATAAACAAACATTGGTGGCAGGGGCCCCCTTCTAAGTTAAAAACAAATTGGGGCCCCAAAAAAAATTTGAAAAAAATTAATTTTTTTTTGAAAAAAAAAAAAAACCATTGGTGGCAGGGGCCCCCTTATAAGTTAAAAACAAATTGGGGCCCCAAAAAAAAATTTGAAAAAAAATTAATTTTTTTTTGAAAAAAAAAAAAAACATTGGCGGCAGGGGCCCCCTTATAAGTTAAAAACAAATTGGGGCCCCAAAAAAAAAATTTGGAGAAAAAAAAATTTTTTTGAAAAAAAAAAAATGGTGGCAGGGGCCCCCTTACAAGTTAAAAACAAATTGGGGCCCCAAAAAAATTTAAAAAAAAAATAATTTTTTTTTGAAAAAAAAAAAAAACTGGTTGCAGGGGCCCCCTTACAAGTTAAAAAAATTTGGGGCCACCAAAAAGAAAATTAATTTTTTTTTAAAAAAAAAACCCAAAAAAAAACAATGGTGGCAAGGGGCCCCTTACGAGTTAAAAAAAAAATTGGGGCCCCAAAAACAAAAGTTTTAAAAAAAAGATTGGTGGCAGGGGCCTATAGAATATTAAAATAATACATTGGTGGCCAGGGGATTAAAAAAAAAAAAACACAAACTGGTGTTCAGTAGAATTGAACTCATGGCTTCAGTACTTCAACTTCGCCTCCTTTCGTGACTTCGGGTCTTTTCACCGCTTCAGGACTTCGGCTTCGGCTGTTTTCGTGACTTCGGGTCTTTGCGCTGCTTCAGGACTTCGGCTTCGGCTGTTTTCGTGACTTCGGGTCTTTTCGGCGCTTCGTGACTTCGGGACTTCGGCTTTTTCCGTGACTTCGGGTCTTTTCGTCGCATCGGCTTCGGCACTTCCGCATTCGGCACTGAAGAGGCAAGACGTACGGCTCGGGCGCTCGTAAGGGGGGCCCGGATCTTCAAAAAAATGCAGCGCTGCCGGGCCCCCCTTCATGCCCGGGCCCGGTACGCTTGTCCCCCCTGTCCCCCCCTGATGGCGGCCCTGCCTGGACACAAAGAAAAACAAAGGGCAATAATAATGGAAATATTTCTCATTGTCTACACAAATATACACCTACAGTTATATACAGGTGTAAAATTACTGCTGCATTCTTGACAGATTATCTTCCATATAGGGAAATCTTTATAAGAGTAGGATTGGTCTCCCAAATACATTGCCCCAAAGAACTACCTGTAATCAGTGGCAATGTTGTAATGTAGAGGGAACTTTATAGATAACACTGCTATTCTGTGTTCCTTTTACAAGTGAATAATAGAGTTGGTCAATGGCATTCTAGTTGCATAAGAGAGTGTAACAGCATATGATTCAAATCTGGACATTTTTAGCTGGCACATTGTTATAGAGCCACTGCCTTTGTTGCTTAGAATAATCCCTTAGATCGGCAGCTGGGCCCTTGGGGGAGACAAAAAAGGCACCAAGATCTGGGCAGCTCTGTGCTGGAATTTTTGAGTCTCATACGCTGCCAGGTAACAGACGAGAGCTGCTAAGTTTTTCCTGGCTCAACTCCCTTTACCCAGATGTTAGAAGGTTCCTCCTTAATGTCTGTCGTTTTGGAATGTCCCCATTGCCAGGCCACGTGTGCAGGGTGAATGTGTGTGTGGCAGGAGGAGCTTGGATGTATTCCTTCCACTCTTTGTGCCTTCCTATACAAATATGTTCAGATGTTAAAGGTACACTGGCAAGCTCCACATGCAAGGTTTTTACTGGGCCAGTTGTGGCTGCTGCCCAGAAGCGTCTCGGGCTCATAGACAGAATGACTGCGATGACTACATTAATTGAATAAAAATAAAATGCTGCAATTCTGTGTTTCTGTTCAATCCAGAGGGGCAGAGCACAAAGGGATGCTGACAACTGTAGCCTGAGAAGCTGCTGTAATCTCTGCACTTACTGTATCTACGTATACATTTGCATGCAATGTTGCAGCAGTTACAGTATATGCCCTGATTCATAACTCTTCATCTCTTCTGTTTAAATCTTTTAAAGCTTCAGCATAAATTATGGATGCACCAAAACATTTAGTCCAATCCGGTGTTCAGGTCAAACAAATCCAAACTCTTCAAATCATGTGACTTTTTAGCTGCCATTTATTTCCAAACTGCCACTTATTTCACTGGTGCGTCACTTACTTTATTACTTGCACAAGCAATACTATACCATTACTGTGAAACATTGTGCTTATACATAGGCTGAAGTTCATATATATACAATAGTTATCACAATAATATATTTCCTCTGCAGGTTGGTGGTGGGAGCCCCATTTGATGTCAATGGTCCCCAGAAGACAGGTGATATCTACAAGTGTTCAGTTACAAATGATACTTCAAATGACTGCACCAAACTTGGCATTGGTAGGTGGCACAGAAACATCATGGTGTCTACAGTATATGATGTATACTGTATATTTACATACAGTGTATGATATGATGAACATGTGGCTCCACATTATCTGACATTATGACAACAACAATAATTTCTGTCTATATTTGCATTCATAAAATTCCATGTGCCTTGTAAATTGTGTGCATTATTATTGGTAGTGCAGCAATCTTTGACCCCCTTGCACTCCGAGGATCTAATATAAGGGACATATTTTGGGCTACATGTGACTTATGAAGCCCAGTAAAATTATACATCTTATCATGGATGTCCTTCAGGTGGCACCTGGCAGTAGGAAGAGGAAGAAGTGTTACTGTTTTCCATTTAGAATAACTGATTAGTTAACTACACTAGCTGGAAAATCCAAACCGCTATACAAAAATCCAAACATCACAGTAGGAGGCAGCCTCCGCTCACAACAACACAACACGATAGGTATTGAATGAATAGTAAAGGTTTAGGGAGGCTTAAACACCCCCAAAAGAAACCAACTGCTATACTGTACATTTATAAGTTCTCCAATGGAAAGTCTTCTGTTGGGGTTCTTTAAAATGATGGTGCTTTAGAAATTGTTCATTTTGGTGAAAAAAGAAGAGAGGCTAAGAAGTGGACTAGACAATTTTAGAATGGGGAAACCCCGAACTCAAATGTTGTGGATGTGAATGAGATGATGTTACAAATATATCAAAACAGCAGCAGATGATTGGTGAATGAGCTAAGGAGGATTGTGTATGTAAAGGAATATAGAATTTTCAACCTCTCAAAAACATTTGTGTTATGTTAAATTCAGCAACTGCTTGTGCAGAGAGCTATTCTGAGAGGTACTGGACATTTTTTATTTACTTGCCTCTAGCACCACTGGCATTTTAGAATAGGCACAGTGGGAATACATTTGTGCCATCTTATGAAATCAAAATAAGAAGCAGCTGTGTAAAGGAAATGCAATATTTATATAAAATCATAAGTATGTCTCTTAGGTATCAAGGTTCTGTGCCCTTCAAGCTAAATACAGTATGTGATTGTTTAACATTCAGCCAATTGACCTGGATAAGGGTTGTATAGTAATCTTGTTATATCTTGGATCTTGGGATGGGATTTATGTTTTCCTGGTCTCTGTGGGATTTTCAAATGGCTTATTGTATGGTAACTGGAAGTTTCTTAGGCAGGGTGACTCTTTCCAATGTCTCGGAGAGAAAGGATAACATGCGCCTGGGAATGAGTTTAGTCACAAACCCCAAAGATAATAGTTTTGTGGTAAGTCTTGCGTAAATCCGTTTCCATCGTACTTTGTTCTGTTTACCTTTTTCCATTCTAATACACTCTTGCTATATTTTTCCATTCAGACCTTTAGAACCTCTTTTTGAGCTTCTCATATCACTCTCTACTTCAGCTCACTGCCATACAACACTTGAGCCTCTAACTAAGGCATGCAATGCTGCAGCTTCCCCATAGTTTTCCTCTTGGTCTGGGCTTTCCGTGTTTCAGTATCTTGGCCACAAAAAGCTTTATCTGTAATTTCAATGTTTTCTTTAATAGGCCTGCAGTCCTCTCTGGTCCCATGAGTGCGGAAGCTCTTATTATACCACGGGGATGTGCTCCAGAGTCAATGCCAACTTCCGTTTCTCCAGGATTGTTGCTCCTGCCCTACAGAGTAAGAAACGGGAGGTCTAAGCTCCTTCAGTTTTACTTGCCTCCTGCTCTAAGACATATTGGCATGGGAACTAATGAGCTGGGCTTTGCTTTTAGTAAATGCGATCTTTTAATTTTTTTATTCCTTTAGAGAATAATTATTAATGTCATGTTCTGTATGAGGTGGAAAATGGTTGTGGGGTATCCCTCAGGACAGATTGGTCATATTGACTTATATATTAATGTTTGTCTCCCTCCTCAGGATGCCCCACTTTCATGGACATTGTTATTGTGTTGGACGGATCTAACAGCATCTATCCTTGGGTGGAGGTGCAAAGTTTCCTCATCAGTATACTGCAGAAATTTTACATTGCTCCAGGGCAAATACAGGTAAGTGGATGAAAAAAAAAGCAAAATGGATGTTGTGCATGGTATTTTGTAGCAATTTTGTACCCAGGCTCATTGAAACTTCCCAACAGGTTGGTGTGTTGCAGTATGGAGAGACCGTCGTACATGAATTTTATCTGAACAACTATCGCTCCGTAACAGATGTGGTAGAGGCGGCTAAACTTATTGATCAACGAGGAGGGACAGAAACACGCACTGCGCTGGGGATTGAAAAAGCTGTGTGAGGAGATATGAATATTTGTGTGTGCAGACAGGGAGGGTAAAAGTTTGTGTTTACATTTATATATATTTGTAGAAATATATAGTCTCTATATATACTGTAGTTTATCTCTCTTTATTCTGATATTCTTTAGTGCTGTAGTTTTCTATGCCATGGTAGTATTATATCATATGTTATTATGAATCTTTGCAGCACAGAGGCATTCCAGCATGGAGGCAGAAAGGGAGCCAAAAAAGTCATGATAGTTATTACAGATGGAGAATCACATGACAGCCCCGACCTACAGAGAGTGATAGAGAGCAGCGAAAAAGACAATATAACACGTTATGCAGTAGCGGTGAGTGTTCCTCTAGCCATCTCATCTAAAATAGTCTGATGGAATGGTCTGACCTCTACTTCAGATATTCCCTTTATTAATATGTTCCATCTTTTACAGTATAACAAAGTTATTGATCTTCCATACCTGTCATTACATTTCATTAAAGGAATCAATAATGCCCTGCCTATCAAAACTCTGCAGCAATGTAATCAATTGGGGTTAATTACTTGTGGCCCTAAGCAGAAACAGGGTAATCTCTGGATATGTTGGGGGCCCTAAAATTAATTTGCTGTGGGGCCCAGTTACACCACTGGTAACCATCCACAAAGCACTTCTGCCTGGAAAATGGCTGCACTGTCCACCTTGCACCGCACCAGATAAAAAAAAAAATCCGGCTTAAGTTACACAATGCAGTGTAAGGGGCATAGCCAGCTCTGTCTATACTGCCTGCCATCAAGCTATAGAGGCCTATGTGCCTTCACCATGAATATAGCACTGCCAAACCTGTGGCAACTCTTCATACAAGGAAGCCCATTGTTAGCACTGCCTATGCATTTAATTTCTCTTTATTTTCCACCTCTAAAATCCACACCCAGGTTTTAGGCTACTATAATAGACGAGGGATCAATCCAGAAGCTTTCCTCAATGAGATCAAGTACATTGCTAGTGACCCTGATGACAAGCACTTCTTCAATGTGACAGATGAGGCTGCGTTGAAGGATATTGTGGATGCACTTGGGGAGAGGATATTCAGTCTTGAAGGAGGTAATAGCTCAGGTTTTTCTTTATCAGATATTCCTCTTCTCTTCCTGTGGATGGCAAACTATGCAAAAATATTTCCCTGCATCTGCTACATATTCCAACTGTTTATTCCAGTTTCCTTTACTACACACCTCTATAAAATATTCTAAACATTGTTTGTCACCAGAGGTAGAAACTGCCTCATACCTATAATAATACCTGATAATGGCAGGTATTATATACAGGGCTTCTAATTTAGTAGATCTGATTCATTTACCAGTGGTACAGGTACATCATTTTACTCCGCTAAGAACTCCAGCACTTTCCTCTGAAACCTTGGTACATGAGACAAAGGGGGGAATTCACAAAAGTGCCGGGAACGAAAAAATGTCTTTAAAATGTCGTAGAAAGTGTCGTAGCAACAGCCGACAAATTCACAGAGCATTTTTCCGCCAATTTTCCGACATGTACGACACTTTTGAATTAGTGTCGTTAAAAGTGGGCGTGGTTTTTAGGCTCTCCAAATGAAAATGTCGGTCAAATTGTCTTTTGAAAAGTCTTGGTAAATGTCGTTTGTACGATGAAAAGATATACGACATTTTAGAAAATTGTCGTACTTACGAGACATTCAGAGATGGTAACATCTGCCTTTGTGAATTTGCCGTTAGTACAACATTTTACAGATTTGTCGACCGCCACTTCTGGGTTACTTATTTTACCGACACTTTTGTGAATTCCCCCCAAAATGTCTTCCCTTACTGTATACTTGATACCTCAATAAGTGCAAATGTTAAAAGGGTCCTTCACCTTTAGATTAACTTTTTTAGATTAACATTTAGTATGATGTACAGTTTGCAATTGTTTTTAATTTTTTTGTTATTTGTGTTTTTTTGAGTTATTTAGCTTGTAATGCAGCAGCTCTCCAATTTGCAAGTTTAGCAATCGGGTTGCTATGGTCTAAGTTACCCTATGCATTGATTTGAGTAAAAGACTGGATTATTAATAGGAGAGAATTTGAATGGAAAGATAAGTAAAAAGCATTACAGAGCATTTGCTTTTTAGATTGGGTCAGTGACCCCCATTTGAAAGCTGGAAAGCATCACAAGAAGAAGGCAAATAATCAAAAAACAATAAAATAGAAAAAATGAGGACCAATCGAAAAGTTGGTTGGAATTAGCTATTCTATAACATACTAAAAATAAACCTAAAGGTGAACCACCCCTTTAATGGGCAATCATTGGCTACTTACGCTACACACACCGGCAAACAAACTGGTCCAGGTCCACTGGTTGAAT
The DNA here is from genome assembly GCF_017654675.1 of Xenopus laevis. Lineage (NCBI taxonomy): Eukaryota > Metazoa > Chordata > Amphibia > Anura > Pipidae > Xenopus > Xenopus laevis. Next base: position 124,399,215 of record NC_054375.1, on the reverse strand, counting down.
AACAGCCTAAACGAAAGAACCACACAGGAGCATCCAGTTGACATATAGTAATTTTTGGATCCAAACAAATAGACCATCTCTTCATCTCTGGACCTCCATCATATAATGACTGAATACTGTCCCATGATTATTTCATCCTCAACCATCATCTTTTAAATTCCCTGTCGCTCATGTTTTGTTGTTTTGTAGTAATTTTTACTTTTCTATGGTGCGGCTATTTCATATATTATTGTATAAGTCTCATCTAATACTATGTCTCCTCTCACATTAATATCACTAATCCTTCCTTTCCTCTATCTCTAATACTTTGTCTACTTTATAGCTTCTGCATCAGTATTTTTTGGCTGTATGGCTAATTTCAGCTGTTTTTGACCAATCATAAATTAAGAATGCAAATGATTGTTCTAATTTGCAGGTACAAATAAAAATGAGACATCTTTTGGCTTGGAAATGTCCCAGGCAGGCTTTTCGTCACATGTAGTGGAGGTGAGTGTTACAGAGGGTCACAAGACCAGAAACTAAATCACTCAATCATGTAGCACAGTTTATCAGTTACCATATAAACTCTTCTTTTGGTAAATGTCGGCCATTAACTGTGCAATGTAGTTCATTATACTGATATTATTAGGAGGAGATTCAGAATAACAGTATTTGAGATGGGCTAATTGGGGAGAGTGAGTTAAATTCAGAATCCACCCCTTATTCTGCTCCTTCTGGCATGTGTTGGAATTTGCTTGTAGCTCAGGCATCTGACAAATGAAATCTATTTTTATTGCTGCTTCTACAAAGTTGGCACCTTTCTAGGAATTAGACAGAAACTTCTAAATCCTTTTTCACTATCAGGACATTAAACTTCTTTTGAAAAAGTAATTTTTTCCCATCTCATAGCAAGCGGATTCCTTGCTTTTGGAACAAAAATATCATCTGGATACTGTATGGCTTTCCACTGTCTGAACTAGAGAGAAAGGTATTCTGGGTCACAAGTTCCTTTTGAGCATTTGAAGGCACGGCTCTAGTTGGTAGATCCAACTTCCTGTTATACTTTTTCAATGACTTTGGCACTTTTTAACAACAAGTTTCTCTTGTGCTCAGGATGGTATATTGCTTGGTGCAGTTGGCGCTTATGACTGGAATGGAGCTGTCCTGAAAGAGACCAGCTCTGGAAAAGTGATACCTCGTAGAGAATCCTACCTTAAAGAGTTTCCTGATGAACTCAAGAACCATGGAGCTTACCTGGGTGAGAAGATGGCCTTTTATGTAAATAGTATGAGAGTGTGGTAAAAGGAGCATTTGCTGTGGAATTAAATGGCCAGGGAAGAGATGGTAGTCTAGGGTGTTAGGTGTCCTGTAATTGGTGTGCAGTGTGAGGATGCAGCCCTATTACATCTGATCTAGATAAAATTTTCATCTTGTTGTGTGTTGTGACATATGTTATTTTGTACACTTAATTAGATATACTCTCAGACATGAATGCTTATTTTTAAAGCATCAGATTTGCATTACATTCATTGTGCATAGTGAGCTTTCTGCCCTGTAGTGTGGAGGGGGTGCAATCCATCTGATGCACCAGCTGCTTTGATAACTAGGAGGATGCTCAAGCCAGTCAGATCTGAATACGACCCAGATTCTCTGCTGCAAAGGGAAACTTATATAATGTTTGTGTATCTGTTCCATGAATTATTAAGATGATATGGTACATGACTTTCATTTTATATAGTGTTCTTGCCCTCAAGTAGTATTAAGAGTTAATGCCAGGCTTGGAATCCAGCTTTGTCTTGGAACTTTGCTCGGAAAATTGTTGGGGGGAAAATACGTGTTTTATATCCTTTAGATTCAGGATGGATCGTATTTCTTTGGTCCTGTGGAAAGGCAGCCTGGCCCCCTGCCTGGAGCTGCTCACCTCACCACAGACCCTACACTGGAGGTGGGGGAAATTGTGTGGGATCTGAGAGCTGCTTCCTGGTTTGGGCTTCTCTTAACCCATATTCTGTGCTTGTACAGTGATATAATGGAAAGTTGCCAACCAGCAGCTACAGTATGTACTGCAATTATCAGTTTTCCACTTACATAATCCTTTTGTTATTTATTATCCAGGGTCAGACCTAGAGTAGGGAAGAAAAGATATTTGATCTGGGGCCCTATCATCCCAAAGGGGCCCATGTGGTTAAAAGCACGGAAGTACAAAGAACATATTAGAACAATGTAAAAGTACAAAGAACAGCCTCCTGTTGACTGTGCCCATGTAGACTTAATAATGAAAGAATTGGATAACTGTAGAAAATATCATACATGCATAGCACAATCTGTTTCTCTGAAGGACGTGCAAAGTGATCAGTAACATGTATTTTAAAAAATAACTGGAAAAACAATTCAATTTTTTTTAAAAAAGATCATTTGTATTAAAGTTTGGAGGCCATAAGAATGGCTGCACAAGGTTAAGTGGTTATGGGGTCTGCTGCACCTTTTGGTATGGTTTGCCGACTCTGTAGATCTGTGGCACGTCCACCCAAGCCCCATGTTAATGTGGGTGAAACCAGAAAACGTTGGCGAGACTTTTTATCACAGTGGGTGTGGCTTATAATAGTGTGAGGGGCTAATTTTAGCACGCCATCGTATATGCGGCACAAATAGTATTCCTCCACTTTATTCACTCCAATTCAAGCACTGCCCAGTGGAAGCTATCATTATATCTGATTTAGCTTGCCTGGGTGATGAGCAAGTTTAAGTATAGCTATCTAGGTGAGCTTGCTTGGGTGATGACTAAGCTTCAATATAGCTATCTGATTCCACTTGCTCAGGTGATAACCAAGCAATAGTACAGATATCTGATTTTACTTGCTCTGCTGATGACCAAACTACAGTATAGCTATCTAATTTAACTTTTACGTTTTACGTTTATTGACAACCATGCAGAAATGCAGGAACTTATTTGGATGCAAGTACCTTTATTAATTGTTTCAATATGTGATCTCCATTGTGTCCAATTTTAAGCACCCCAACATGTTTCATAAATGCCCCCAGTAGTATTTTTCTGCAGCACATATGAGTATGAAATAAGCATGGGAAATCTCCACACTTCTAATCACCATAAAATAAATTAAGTGGTCCCTGAACTAATAATAAATTGAGGTTAGGTGACTCACTTTCTGGCCAGAGCAAAGCTTACGGCTATGACACACCAAACCTTCTACTGGCAATTAAACTTTGGCTTGCTTTGCATCCACTACAGATGAAAATGTAGTCAGTAGCCAATGGCTCGCCTCAAACCACTAGTATTAATGTGCCTCAAGTGGCTACTCCCTAGGGAGCTACTCAATATTGCCATCTGGTTGCTAGATTCAGTGTCTCTGGCAACTATATTCATTGTGAGGTTGTTTTTTTTGTTTTTTTGTTACTATATTTTATGCGGATCTTTCTATTTAGTACCTGTACATACACACATCAGAGTGAAATTCAGACATGGGGTCATATCACAGTTTATATAACTAAAGGGAAGTTCTGCAAAGAAAAAGTATACGATTATAAATACATGACGATATAAAAGAAGAACTTCATCTGAAAGATCTCTTGCCTTTATCCAAAAGATCTCTTGCCTTCATCTGAAGGATTTCATGCCTTTATCCAATATACTAACAAGTGAATAAAGGTAAATCCACCTCTCAGGTTGAGTTAAATTGTGATATTATTAAACGCATATCCAGATGTTAAACAGTTATGATGAGTTAGTAGCACTGCACTTTCTACCCAGAAATCTCGGAGGGAATTACATTGGAAGTGTTTGAGTGGAAATACTATTGGCCTGCGACTAAATCACAGCACTCTCTCGTCCATGTAGGCTACACAGTCACCTCTGTGATGACATGGCAACTTGTCAGGATATACTTAGCAGGGGCTCCACGATTCAACCATACAGGCAAAGTAATCATCTTCACTATGCATGGAGCAGAGAACCTGACCATACACCAAGCCCTCCCTGGAGATCAGGTACTTGATAGTCACCTCCATTGGTAAATACAAGTGTTTTTCCTGGTATTGTTTTAATGGACAGTAGGGTGATATATTCTTGAAGAAGGACTGATAATAACAAAGGGTTTTTCCCCCCAAATGGTTTTCAAAGCACACATTGCAACACTTCTGTAATATGAAATTCTTTCTTCTTACCAGATTGGATCCTACTTCGGTGGTGAGATGGATTCTGTAGATGTAGATGGTGATGGTGTTACTGACATACTGTTGGTTGGTGCGCCGATGTACTTTATTGATGGATGGGAGAGGGGCCGGGTGTCAGTCTACGTTTTAAGAGAGGTATGTATTAGGAATAAAATCCACAGGATTAAAGTTTGTGTGACTTTTTCCCCATGCTGAAGGTCTGGGGCATGTGCAGCTGGAGTGCACTTTTTCTGTAAATGGGGTTTATTTGTTCTTCATGTTCTATTATTAAAGAGGACCCCAGATCAGTTGTTCTTGGTCCCTGAAGGTCTCTTTTATGGGTTTTTCTTAGATATTGCTTTTGTAGCTTTCTGGCAGCTTGAGATCATCAGATCTAACAGATAAGTTGTCAGGAGGGGGTGAGGAATTTAGCCTAACCCATGCCTACTTTGCATTAAAAACACTCTACGTTTCACTAGTAAGTTCTGAGGTTGTGTTGTATTCCTAGAGACAATTTATTCACAATGGATTCCTGCAAGACTTAGACAGCTCCCAGAATTCACGCTTCGGGTCCTCCATTGCTGCAGTACCAGACCTCAACCAGGACTCTTACAATGATGTAGTTGTTGGGGCACCTCTGGAGGATGACCACAGGGGGGCCATTTATATTTTCCATGGTTTGAGGAAGAACATTGTAAAGAAGTACAAACAGGTAACAACTTTCAGAATGATTCTAAATAAAATGCATCTGAGTTTAATAAATATTTACTATTAAGAGCATAAGATGCGTGATACTCTACTGGTGTATTCTGTAAGTTAGTCATTTGACTTGTGATTTTGTGTGCTATCAGTAACGTTGTTTCCTACACTCCAATCTTCCTTCAGCGTATCTCTGCTGCTGAGTTGGCTCCAGGTCTGGTCTATTTTGGCTGCAATATCCATGGGGAAATGGATATGAATGAAGATGGGCTGGTGGACCTGGCAGTAGGATCCATGGGAAATGCTGTCCTGCTGTGGTATGTTTGTATATTGCAAATGCAGCTGTGCTGAATCAACAGCTTCTATGAAACAAGCGTTCTCCTTCTGTTTTTTATAATCTAACAAACACAATAGTGTGGTGCATTAAAACCGAAAGTTCTGTGGGGCAGGGGCTCACTGTGCCTGAATAGTCAGTGTACAGAGCTGCATATAAATAAAGATATATCAAATAGAGTGCTGGTCCCACAAGTCTCACTTTCTGTATCTATTATCTGAAAACACATGATTCTTCATAAAGCTCCAAAATAGGACAATGCCAATTCCATTAGTGTGCTGATTAAACAAATATAATAATAAGAAAGTACCTTGCACTTGATGATTTATCTACTACAGGTATAGGATTCGTAATCCAGGAAGCTCTTATGTACGAGAAGGTCATCTCCCATAGACTCCGTTTTAATCAAATAATTCACATTTTTTTTAAATGATTTCCCTTTTCTCTGTAATAATAAAACAGTACCTTGTACTTGATCCTATCTAAGATGTAATTAATCCTTATTGGAGGCAATAGACACTTTGGGTTACTAGACTTGGAGCCAAACTTAATAGAGGTTAGCGTTAGCAGTAGACTGCCGATGGTGAGTTACAAACTTGACAACAAATGTATCTTTACAGGACGCGCAGTATTGTGACTATAAATGCAACTATGCACTTTGAACCTCCAAAGATCAACATCTTCAACAAGGATTGTCACAGGAACGGACGGGAAGCCACTTGCATGTCAGCCTTCATATGTTTTTTCCCCATATTTAAAGCTCAGCAGTTCCAAGGACAAAGTGTTGGTATGTACAGCACAAATGTTTGACTTATCACCTCATGTGCAATCTGTCTCTCATTACATTCATTCCTGAATCATTTAGTGGGAGGGGGGGTTTGGGTTAATACTAAAATTGCCCAATTTTGCAGTGATCTTAATAGTGGTTCTAGGATTAATTGTACTTGCCTGTATGGGTAACTGTGGCTAAAGGCTTTGGCAATGGGCATAACAATGTTGGCACCTTGCTCAGTGCATTTTTTAGTCCCCCAAGCTTCAATTTCACATCTTAGGCCCCATATTTTGTTGAGACAAAATAATGTTGCAACATTCTTGAGACATAATGTACATATCGAGCTTTAAGGGGGGGCAGAGGTTTACGTATATGTTTGGTTGATGCAGTGGCGTAACTAGATGTTGCTGGGCCCCACAGCAAATTCATTTTAGGGCACCCAACATATCCAGTTTTTGTCCTGTTTTACCAATATTTGTTCAAATTGCTCATCAATGAGAGCCTCATGGGGCCCCCTGTACCTCCTGGGCCCCCCTGCAGCCGCAGGGTCTGCTTCCTCTGTAGTTACGCCCCTGGGTTGATGCATGTCTATGGGTTTGTTAAGACTATGCTGTGATATCTACTTGGAATAAAAAAAACATTTTTAATATTTTCAGCCATCAAGTACAATGTGACCATAGATGAACGGCGATACATCCCCCGTGCTGTAATTGATGACATTGGAGGAGACAAACATTTTGTGAAAACCATCAGAGCCACCAGTGGGCAGAGCCAGTGCCAGCAGCTCAACTTTCATGTTCTGGTTGGTAGGAAAACTATGGCAATAGCAGAATGTCAAATTGTTAAATGAATACACAACCTCTTGGTAACGGTGTAGGATAATTGTACAGAATGATGATCTGCAACCTGCTACTGGGGGATGACAACCTTTTGTATCTGGAATTCACAGTCCCACCTCAGCTAGTCGCAACTGCAGGCTGCAGATCTCTGATTAATGGTTTTGCTGTGGGTACAGTCGTTTCCTAACACGATCCCCCTTCCACGTGTCTCTGTCCCCTTTTTTATTAGGTAACAAGGGTTCCATCATTCCCTCTCAGCATTAACTGTGTTTTATTCATCTTTAAAGGATACAGCTGACTATGTGAAACCCATAACCTTTAACTTGGAGTACGAGTTGGCATTTTCAGATCAAGGCCCTGTGTTAGAGGAAGACTGGCCAACATCTCTCAAAGTTTCGGTATGTTACAGAAGGCTTCCCTCACCCCATGTTATTTAAACTCAGTGGCATTTTTTTTTTATAACATTAGTTGTTATTGAATCATTTCAAATGGCATGGTACTGTACTGTATATAATCACATTTGCTTCAGAATTAGTGGCATTTTTATCTTTTTGGATAAAAGGTAACAGTTGCAATAATATTGTGCTCTTTTAACATTTTTAGTGCCATACAAAGTAGAATCTACTGTTCTGCAGATTTTATTTTTCTGGTCCAATCTTTGATCTGGTCTGGTTACATAGATAGTAGCGTAGATCAAACATTAGACCATCAGCACGAAAACGGTTAAAATGTATTTTTATGTTATATTTACAAATATTATTAATTGCTATCAAGCTGATTTTGTCTACAGGCAACTACGGGTATAGGATGCATTATCCAGAAACCCATTATACAGAAAGCTCAAAATTACAGGAAGCTTATCTCCCATAGACTCTATTTTAATTAGGGATGCACCGAATCCAGGATTCGGTTCGGGATTCGGCCTTTTTCAGCAGGATTCGGATTCGGCCGAATCCTTCTGCCCGGCCGAACCGAATCCGAATCCTAATTTGCATATGCAAATTAGGGGCAGGGAGGGAAATTGCGTGATTTTTTGTCAGAAAACAAGGAAGTAAAAAATGTTTTCCCCTTCCCACCCCTAATTTGCATATGCAAATTAGGGTTCGGATTCGGTTCGGTATTCGGCCGAATCCTTCGTGAAGGATTCGGGGGTTCGGCCGAATCCAAAAAAGTGGATTCCGTGCATCCCTAATTTTAATAAAATAATTCAAAACATGCTGGTTTTTTTCTCTGTAATAATAATAATAATAATAAAACAGTGTCTTGTACTTGATCCCAACTAAGATAAACAGTAACTAATGTGTATTGGTGAAAAAACAATTCTATTGGGTTTATTTAACACTTAAATAATTTTTAGCAGACTTAAGGTATAAAGGTTCAAATTACAGAAAACCCCAGATCCCTAGCATTCTAGATAACAGGTCCCATTCCTGTACATGGATAGGGTTACTCTAGAATTTCCTGCCTTATGTTTGGCTCTTGTATCCTTCCTCCTTGTTGCTGGTTGAGCACACATAGTCATTGCAGGGGAAATGCACTGTAGTGGGAACGTAGCCCCAGCACACATTTTAGTACTAGTGACTAGTAAGGCTGTATGCTGCATTTCATTATGTTTTCCATTACCTTTATAGACAGTGGACCTGACATCACCTTCAGGGGTGGTCAGCATAAAGCCCTATTGCAGAAATAGTGTAAGACTGCCCCCCCCCGATTATTGACCCATCTCCTAAAGCTAGTACTCAGCGAACAAAAAGTTAAAGGTGTTGTTCACCATTACTGTTACTTTTAGTATGATATTAGTAAATGATATCCTGGAGACCATTTGCAATTGGATTCCATTTTTTATTATTTGTGTTTTTTTCATTATTTAGCTTTTTATTCAGTAGCTCTCCAGTCTGCAATTTCAGCAATCTGGTTGCTAGGGTCCAAATTATCCTAGCAACCATGCCCTGATTAGAATAAGAGACTGGAATTATGATTTGATTAGGAGAGGCCTGAATAGGAAAAGATGAGCAATAAAAAGTAGCATAAACAATACATTGGTAGCTTTAAAGAGAATTTGTTTTTAGATGGGGTCAGTGACCCCCATTTGAAAGCTAGAAAGAGTCAGAAGAAAAAGTCAAATGATTAAAAAACTATAAAAGAACAAAAAATAAAGGCCACTTGCTTAAAATTAGCTATACCAGAATTTAAAATGTCAGTGGGCCTGAAGCTAAACCTATATACCGTACTTGTTTCTTTGGAAAAAAAATACACACAAAAACACTATGCCATATACCAAAAAAAAAAAAAAATAATTTTTGTGTTTCCTTCATAGTATTTCCTTGAAAGATGACAGACTCCTGTTTGGCACTCCTGTTATTCTCAAATATCATTGGCTTTTACATACATACCAGATATTGCAACACAGGCCTCAGACTCCTGAAACCAATTATGTTCATTCCAAAATTCAAGGCAAATGAATTGAATGTGCTCCCTCTTAATAAAACATTGGCAAGTGCTGGCAAACAGTCTGCAGACTAGGGGGTAACCAAGTGACACACAAGGAGCTTGAATTTAGTGCAATATCCCCCCCCCCAGCAAATTAATTTAATCTGTGCAGTTAATAACCCTTTCTATTCCACATGGTGACCCGTTTGTGCACATTTTATTTAGCTTTGCAGTAATTTGACCCTTTATTACCAAGGAACACTGCATTTTCCTTGACAGTCACTCTCTATTCATTTAATACTGTATTTTCAATATCACAATTCAGGTCCCATTCTGGAACGGGTGTAACCAGGACGAGAGATGTGTGCCTGATCTCTACCTCGATGTCAAACATGATATCCCTACAGCACTGTGAGTAGTGTGTATACTCTGATCATCTAATTAGTGATGGGCGAATTTGCGAAATCCGCGAAACGGCGAAAAATTTGCGAAACAGCGCCGGAGTCTAGTTTTTGACGCTGGCGCCCGTTTTTTCGACCATCACTACATCTAATCTATTTGCCCCATTAACACAGTGTCATTCTATGTCATTTTTTTTATCTCCAGCAGCCATGGATCATTGACTTGACTCAAAGATGCATTTTTAGTGCAACAACTACATAGCACATGTTAACTGTGAGTGTGCAGTGTGTACACCTATCTGCAAGTGCAATTAATTTTCTACATTTGTGTGTGTACAGCCCATTGCACCATTGTGTTAGCACACATCATCACTGTTTGTGTATACTATAATCTCATCTTCATTTGAGTTCAGTCTTGTATAAACAGGTGTGGGATCTGTTATCTGGAAACTCATTATCCACAAATCTCTGAATTATGGGAACGTCGTCTCCCACAGATTCAAAGAAACCAGTACCTTGTACCTTGTACTTGAGTACATCTAAAATATAATGAATCCTTATTAGAGGCAAAACAATCCTGATGGGTTTACTCAATGTTTAAATTAAATTTAAGTTCACTTAATGTATGGAGATCCAAATTATTGAAAGATTCCTTATGCAGAAACCCCCCAGGGCCTGAGCATTCTGGTTAATAGGTCCCATATTTGAATTCTTATAGGCACATACTGTTCTTATGTGTCATTGTGCCATGCAATGTTTGTCTGGGTCGTCCACTAGAATGTTATGGGAAATTGTCAGCTCTCAAGATGAAGTACACTTTCCAGCAACTCTGACAGCCTTCAGCTGCCAGTGGGGACACTTGGGGGCACATTTACTATGGGCCGAATATCGAGGGTTAATTAAACCTTGATATTCGACCATCAAAGTTAAATCCTTCGACTTCGAATAAAGAAGTCGAAGGATTTACCACAATTCGTTTGATTGAGCGATCGAAGGAAAAATGATTCGAAGGGTTTTAATCCATCGATCGAACGATTTTCCTTCAATTAGAAATTGCCTAGAAAGCCTATGGGGACCTTCCCCATAGGCTAACATTGGTGCTCGGTAGGTTTTAGGTGGCGAAATAGGTGGTCAAAGTTTTTTTTAAAGAGACAGTACTTCGACTTTCGAATGGTCGAATAGTCGAACGATTTTTAGTTTGAATCGTTTGATTCAAAGTCGTAGTTGAAGGTCGAAGTAGTCAATTCGATGGTCGAAGTAGCCAAAAAAATACTTTGAAATTCGAAGTATTTTTTATTCTAATCCTTCACTCGAGCTTAGTAAATGTGCCCCTAAGAGTTTTAATTCTTCAAGCTCTGGAGAGCCCCAGGGGGCCCCAAACAACCAGCTGTGAAATGTGCCTTAACTTTTATGCTACAGATAGAGTCATTAATGCAGTGTTTTAAATAATGAAAATATAATTCAATGTTGCCCTGCACTGGTAAAACTGGTGTATTAGCTCCAGAAACACTACTATAGTTCATATAAACATATCAGATGAAAAAAAGGCTATATGGCACAGGTTAAATAGTGGATAACAGAAAACAACCGGCAACAAATCTCCTCTTCTTTGGGGCGACAATCTCCCTGAACTGCCTTCCCCTACCTTCCCGCCGGCTATAATAAAAATTTGGCAGCAGGATGGCACTCGCGGCGATTCGTTTTCCTTAGAATGGCTGCCCACATTGCTACACAGCAGCTTATTTATATAAACAATAGTAGTGTTTCTGAAGCAAACACAGCAGTTTTACTAGTGCCGAGCAACACTAAATTATATTTTTATTACCTTAAAACACTTTAATTTTTTTGATGCTACTGTTCCTTTAATCAAAGGTAAATGTTTCCATACGTTTTTCATCCCCACAGTTTTATAAGGAGACATTATCACAGGGCAGAATAACATAAAGCATATGATACGCAGGCTCATACTATCACATTTCTGGCTGTGAGGAGAGCCCATCTGCCAGGTCATTTGATAGATGACAGTCTTTCAAACAGTTGCACATGAAAATAATTTGTAATAGGTTTGAATAAGTCTCTATTTATTATTGAGTGCTTCTTTTGAACTGAAATTCTTATTTTATCTTTCCTTTCAACAATCCACTTCTTCATGCTTGCTGTAATTCACTCTGTTAGAATAAACCAGCACCAGAGTTATTGTAACATCTCTCCTACATCAGTTCTGCTTTTATTATATCAGTGTGCCCCTTTTGTGGGGTGGGTGAGAACACTGGCTTTTTAGACCAGCCCTAGCAATATTTACATTGACCCTGCAAAGAATATGATACACAGGCTTATACTATCACATTTCTGGCTGTTAGAAGAGCCCAGAGAGTTGATAGATGATGGCCTTTGAAGCAGTTGCACATGAAAAGAACATGCAAGATCAATGTAAATATTACTAGGGCTGGTCTAAATGCCAGTGCTCTGACCCCCCAAGTGACACTTGTTAGGCTGAATAGCTTCTGTAGATGCTTGGTACAAAATCAGTATTTTCTCCCTTCATTAATCCAGTGCCTCTAGCAGATGCAGATGGTTTATGGAACACTGAATTATATTCCCAGTGCAGGTATGGGATCCGTTAACTTCTTATACAACAGCTCACTGGTTTGCAATTTCAGCAATCTGGCTGCTAGGGTTCAAATTACCCTAGCAACCATGCATTGACTTGAATAAGAGACTGGAATATGAATAGGAGAGGCCTGAATAGGTAGTTGAGCAATAAAATGTAGCAATAACAATAAATCCGGCTCAGGCTCTGAATTACGGGATGGTCATCTCCCATAGACTTCATTTTAATCAATATATTAACATATATAAAAACATAGTAACATAGTAACATAGTAACATAGTAAGTAAGGTTGAAAAAAGACACATGTCCATCGAGTTCAACCTTTTTTTTTTTTTGTTTATTAACTACCTATCTGCCAGTTGATCCAGAGGAAGGCAAAAAACCCATCTGAAGCCTCTCCAATTTGCCTTAGAGGGGGAAAAATTCCTTCCTGACTCCAAAATGGCAATCGGATTAGTCCCTGGATCAACTTGGACTATGAGCTATTTCCCATAACCCTGTATTCCCTTACTTGCTAAAAAGCCATCCAACCCCTTCTTAAAGCTATCTAATGTATCAGCCTGTACAACTGATTCAGGGAGAGAATTCCACATCTTCACAGCTCTCACTGTAAAAAACCCCTTCCGAATATTTAGGCGGAACCTCTTTTCTTCTAATCGGAATGGGTGACCTCGTGTCAGCTGGAAAGACCTACTGGTAAATAAAGCATTAGAGAGATTGTTATATGATCCCTTTATATATTTATACATAGTCATCATATCACCCCTTAAGCGCCTCTTCTCCAGCGTGAACATCCCCAATTTGGCCAGTCTTTCCTCATAGCTAAGATTTTCAATACCTTTTACCAGCTTAGTTGCTCTTCTCTGTACCCTCTCTAATACAATAATGTCCTGTTTGAGTGATGGAGACCAAAACTGTACAGCATATTCTAGATGGGGCCTTACAAGTGCTCTATACAGTGGAAGAATGACCCCCTCCTCCCGTGACTCTATGCCCCTTTTAATACAGCTCAAGACCTTATTTGCCCTTGATGCTGCTGACTGGCATTGCTTGCTACAGCCAAGTTTATCATCTACAAGGACTCCAAGGTCCTTTTCCATAATGGATTTGCCTAGTGCAGTCCCATTTAGGGTATAAGTGGCTTGGATATTTTTACATCCCAGGTGCATGACTTTACATTTATCAACATTGAATCTCATTTGCCACTTAGCTGCCCAGATTGCCAGTTTGTCAAGATCCTGTTGCAAGGATGCCACATCCTGGATGGAATTAATTGGGCTGGATAATTTTGTGTCATCTGCAAACACTGATACATTACTTACAACACCCTCCCCTAAGTCATTAATGAACAAGTTAAATAAAAGTGGACCCAATACTGAGCCCTGGGGGACCCCACTAAGAACCTTACTCCAAGTAGAGAATTCTCTTGTCCTCTGTAATAATAAAACAGTACCTTGTACTTGATCCCAACGAAGATAGAACTAATCCTTATTGATGGCAATACAAGTCTGTTGGGTTTATTTAATGTTTAAATTATTTCTTTAGTAGACTTAAAAGGGTTGTGCTAAATTTTAGTATGATGTAGAGAGTTATATTCTGAGACAATTTGCATTTGGTTTTCATTTTCTATTTTTGCAGGTGTTTAGCTTTTTATTCACCAGCTCTTCAGTTTGCAATTTCAGCAATCTGGTTGAAAGAGTCCAAATTCCCCTAGCAACCATGCATTGATATGAATAAGTGACTGTAATATGAATAGGAGAGGGTCTAAATAGAAAGATGAGTAATACAAAGTAGCAATAATAATACGTTTGTAGCTTTCTTAAATATTTCTTTTTAGATGGAGTCAGCTAAAAAGCTAAAAAGTAAGGAATAAGGTATATAATTACAAAACTATATAAAAAAATAATATAAATAAAATAACGAAGACCAATTGAAAAGTTGCTTAGAATTGGCCATTCTATACAGTGGCGTAAATAGATGTTACTGGGTCCCACAGCAAAATAATTTTAGGGCTCCCAAAATATCCAGTGGTTGCCCTGTATTAACAATATATATTAAAATTCCTAATTAATTAGAGCCTTATGGGCCCCCCTATCACTCTTCGGCCCCCCTGCAACCGCAGGGTCTGCTTCCTCTCTAGTTAGGTCCCTGATTCTATAACATACTAAAAGTTAACTTAAAGTTGAACCACCCCTTTTAGGTATGGCAATTCAAAATAAAGAAAGATCCTTTGTACGGAAAACCATAGGTCCCTCAGCCTAGATTTGCTTCCCCACATTGCTATGTAATCAAGCAAAGTAACATTCACAGGATGGCTCCATGATTAACAGTTTGGTATATCTAAGCAGTTGTAGTAAGTTATGGCAAGACTGGTGTTCCTGCTGGAACTTTACCGACAGATGTAAAGCCAACATTGTTTTTTTTAATGCTGCAGTTGCCTCATTTCAAAAAGCATAGGGACACTCTCCCACATTCCACAGCCGACCTATATCAATTTTGTGAGCACTTTTACAAGTTGCAAATGGTTTTACTATGGGCATATCCATTATAAATGATAGCCTTTAAATGTGGCAGGAGTTTTGCTATGATGTAATAAATAAACACAATATAATGAACTGTTGGTTTCTTACAGGGAGTTTTGCCAGCGTTTCCTTTACAGAACCCTGACGGCCTGTGCAGAATTTATTAGTGCCTTCGACAACTCCGTGTTCATCATCCAGCGCAGCAGGAGGCGGGTGGCACTAGAAGTGGGGCTGGAAAACAGAGGGGAGAACGCGTACAGCACCGTGCTCAACATCTCCTACTCCCAGAACCTCCAGTTTGCCAGTCTGATAACAAAGGTAAACACAAATACTGATCTACCTGCATATCTTATTCTGCTGAACTAGATGTGACTGAGGAGTGAGGTTACATGGCCCTTATTGTCCAAAAATAAAAGTTTGAATCCTAGAGCTATGGTGTTCCCAAATTCCAGCAATCAGATAGGCTCTCCTCCACCCGTTGCTGTATCCCTCAAAAGCCAGAGTTTATCGAGGGGGAGATAACAGAAAGTTTTATATAGTGTAGTGCATTTGTTCACCACTTTTTACTTTCTCCGTAAAAAGTTATTTAACAAAACAATCCGTGATTGAATATAACACACTTTTAAAACCGTGAAATCATAAAATCCCCACCAATCACATTAGCTCTATGAGCATAGGGTGCTGTGTGCAGTGATTCCCACAGTGTGAGCGCGTAACTAGGGAGGTGGTGGTGGTGTCCCCAGTGATATATTATACTTACTAGATGTGAGACAAGGAAGGCGTTGGTTAAAATCTATTTCTTCCTGTTCTGAGGCTTCTTCTTAATCCGATTAATGTGGAGAAATAAATGGACATGTGTGGAAGCGTTTTTCACAAGTTTAATAAATATTTAAAATCACACTCACAAACATCCGTTATCAAACCGCATTGAAAAAAAGTGTCCTGTGCATTCCGTATTGCGCTTTCGGTTCCTCGGCGTCCCTTAGAGTCCAATGCGCATATCGGTGACATGCGTCTGCAAATTCAGAGCAACAGCGTCCACGCTTATGCGTTTCACCAAACTGGCTTCCTCTCACAGCGATGATGTCCCCTCCTGCTCATCACTTATTTATCCTCCACCCTTATTGTGTTGTGTCTTGCAGGAGGATTCTGATATTAAGATTGACTGTAAGAGTGATGACCGTTTTCCACATACCAAGATCTGCAATGTTAGCTATCCTTTTTTTAGGGCTAAGGCAAAGGTAAGAAGACTTACAGGCACAACAGGCTTTTTGGAAGCTGCCTGACACAGTCCAATCATTCAGGGTGTATGTTGGATATAGAGCGGTGTGCATATTCCCCTACATGGGACACAGCAGGCTAGTTTAGCTGAAGCCCAAGTAGATATGTGTTAGAAATAGCTGGTGATTTAATTGGCAGCTGCCTATGTGCTGAGTAACACACAAATTAGTGAGATTTATTAGAGAAACTGAAAATGCAGGGACAGCCAGAAAAATAATCAAAGAATCAAGTCCATAATAACAGGCTGAAGGTCTAGGGTGGGCGACACACAACACAAATCCAAAAAATAGGTTGAAGGTCAAACTGGGGATCAGAACCAGATAATGTTGAACAAGGACAGGGCAGAATCAGGACTTACGGGAACAGGAACTCAGGATCAGGACTGGAACAAGATCTCAGGAACACAAGGATTGGACTGGGCAGAATGGCCAGTGATCCAGCACCAGGGAAGTGACCTTAAATAGCCCTTTAATGAGTTATCGCCTGCAGCTGGACAGTGGGCATGGATCAGGAAACATTGATGGGGGTGAAGAGCCAGGGATGATATTCTGTCAGACAGAAACCACACTGCATCCTGCAGCTCAAGCAGGAGGAGCAGCAGCCAGTATACAAGAGGTCCCTGGTTTGAAACCAGCAAGTTCCTGACAGTATAAGAGGCAGGCTGGCCTGGCAATCATAAGTTCTGTTATTATATTATGGCTACAGCTGAATGTGACTAATAAATGAACAATCAGTGGAACAGTGATGGTGATTTATTTTCTTCTTCTTCAGGTGGCATTCAGATTGGACTTTGAATTTAGCAAATATCAATTCCTCCCCTATCTGCAAGTCCATCTCTCAGCAGGCAGGTGAGTAATGGTCTATTTCTCCTTTTGTCTGGTATGCTTGTCTATTTTGCTTTATAAATATTTCTCAGTGTCCACTTGGGATCCAGTTCCTATTCACCTGGCAGAGGAACAGTAGCTCAATCTTGGAAATCAATATATAACACTGTTTATTGGGTTACTGGGATATCCTTCAACTGGCCATAGTTGTACAGATATAATCGTACGAATCCAAGATTTTTTCGAACCGTGTGTGGAGAGTCCTGACGTTTTTCGTCCCATGGAAATCAGTCGTTTAGACGAATGGACAGGTTAAAAGATTTCTGTCGGCTGACGGCAATATCTCTGCGTGTATTGCTGATCGGACAATTTTGATTGGGAGACTGTCACTAGCTTTTGGCGGACATAAACTTTCATATGATTGCTGTCAGGGCAGAACATCGTCTGATCTGTTCTTTTACTACTTTATTTAAACTGAAGGTTAGTGGCAGGTCAGGAGATGGGGACATCCGTTGTTCATCCGATATTGCAGGTAAATCTGCATGTCTATGGCCAGCTTTAGTGGCAGTCAGGGCCGCCATCAGGGAGTACTCTAGTCAGGGGCCCCATTGACAGAGGGATCCAGTTTTTAGTATGACACCCTTCCCCACAATCAGTGCCTGTTTGCACTTACCTCAAGTCAATGAGCTCTTTTGTATTCTAATGATAGCATCCGTTTAAACCTTAAAATTGGTCTACATACATCATGGCTTCATGATTTAGTGATTTTAAATGATGCCTTACACTAAAGTACTGTATAACTGAAGCACTAGGGCTGCACTGCCTGGTACACAGAGTCAATGAGATGCAAACTCCATGAATAACTCATCATTTCCTTTCATGCCTAATTATGCTTCCCCTGGTGTATAATGAGGGACATGATTTCCTGCACTTTGTGTCTGATTGTTGCTATCCATCTGAAAAGCCAGTGTCTTTGAATTGAAGGTAAATGAGAATAGCTGCCAAATGACAGGTAACTGAAAAGAATAATAAGGCTGCTCCATATTTACGTTGTGAATAATTTCTCTTAATGTTAAACAGTTCTGAAACCCAAGTCTGTCATTTAACCCCTATGCTTTCCACAGTGACAGCGAAGAGCTGGAGAGTACAAGGTTCGACAACGAGGTTCTGCTGGATTTCCACTTGAAATACGAATCGGACCTTCTGTTTACCAGGTTCTGGTTTTTTTCATGCCCTTCCAATATCAACCCCCACACATATAGCTGTTATATAAGAAATACTCCTTTTGTATCTTCCCCTCGTGCTAAATGCTAGAAATGCATTTGTTCTTATTTCATTTAAGTGACCTGGCTATGGGCTACTCTGTTTAGGAAGCTTCTCATTACAGCTTTACCAAACATTTTGACTTTTGGCACTGGATTGAGTACACCAGTCAGTACACCCTGTGGGTTGTGATAATCCTCTATATTTATACATTATGAACGGGAGCCACCTTTATTCAGAAAATATGAAATATTCATAAATGACAGCATCAGCTGTGTCTCTTTCCGTTAGAAGAGCCTATGGAAGATGTCTGTTAACATGGCTGCTCCTCAGCCTCCCACGCATAGGAATAAAAGCATAATAAGAGTGAAGGAGAACTTCAGCCTTTCTGTTCAAAGGAGACGTTTGGTGTGAAAAACAGGAATGTGCTTGTGCATTATACTCTTTTAAGTATAGAAGGATTGTGCTTAAAAAAAAGTAGTCTTTAGGGCTGATTTATTAAATACTTCTGTAAAAGAAACCTACTTTCCCAAGCTGTGCAGGGGAGCCAGTGGCACTGTACTGTAGGATAGGACACAGCATCACACCTGATAGGGAACTGAAGCCTGTCCTTGCTTGTGTGATTGCAGGGCTGTGATTGGCTGTCCCCCTCCTACTGTGTTTCTGGAAGGTAATGTTAGGACACGCCCACAGGGCCAAAACAGGGACCGTAGCAAATTTATAAGGAACTCTAATAAAGGGGCTACTTTTAAAGATAATAACTTTTAATCCAAAGTGACCTGTACCATATAATGTTCATTATTGCCTACAATATTAGGGAGGGGGTTCCATTTTCTCCTGTGTGTCTCCTTTAAAGAAAAATTAAAAGGGAAAGGGGTTACTTACCCTTTAACATCTGTAAGGCGTTGCTATTCTTTGTGACCTTGTGTGGCAACAGACAAGCAATTTGCCAGGTTCCTGGGAGCTACACTCCATGTTTCTAATGACGTGTATGATGTAGCTTTTCCAAGCAAATGGTCCAATGCCAAACATATTTTTATATTTAATTCCGTTGCTTTGAAAGCCCAGAGATTTATAGGATTGTATTCAGTTGCCAGCTGTTATCATGAATATTTCCAATTTAGGAACCTTTGGATAACCCCCAGGATTGAGAGGCAGGGAGTTGAAAGGTGAAGTTAGTGCACACAGTGAGCCAGTAGTACCACATTATGCACACGGTACACCAACCTGCCTGTCACCCTCACAGCCAGAAACCACTGACTATAGACATGTCTCTGTGTATTTTGAGGATAAGGTCTTCCTAGTAAAAAGCAAGATTCTCTTATTGTTCCATATGTTTGTAATCAGAGAAATATCTGGGACAAATGGAGTATTAGAATAAAACCTTCTCTGTTCAACTCCTGCACAGCCGTTATGTGTTTGGTGTATACAGAAAGGGATTAGGGGAGGCTCATAGATTATTATTATTATGGCTTATAGAGAACAGTCCACCTGCCTGATTTACTAGGGAATGCTTGTGTCCAGTTTCTCTGTTAACCATGGCTACACCAGCAAGCCTTTAAACAAACAGGATCACATGTAATCTGGCCTCACGTATAGATGGACACATTTTAGTTGGACAGAAGGCTAAAGAGATGTGCCTCATACTAATGGAGGTTGGACACTGACCAACCAGCTTTTCTGTTTTGAGAAGTCAGCTCAGATATGGACCATTGTCCTTATAGCAATGATAAAATCATTCATGTGTGTGCTCCACCCACGGACTTATTTATTGAAAATAAAGGAATTGGAAAAGCTAATTGATTAATAAGAATCCGCCCCAGTCATTCATATGTCCATTTTTCTCCTACAGGCACTCAAGTCTGGATCAGTATGAAATAACCTCAGAGGGATCTGCAGACAGATATAATGCCATTGGGCCTCCATTCAACTGCACTTTCAAGGTAATGGCACAGTCATTCACATGCAACACAAAACAAAGCTATCCGTCATTAAAGTAATATATACATATATATCATAACCCTGCATGCCTGTGCTTGTTGACATACATTTGCAACTTTTTCAAGAATTTTGCTTTAAACACAATACGGACTTGGTTAGAGTTAACTGGCCCCAACACAAAGCTGTATGTAGACGAGACAGGTTGCTGATAGAGGTATAAGAGTAGAGACACAGTACAGAATATTTAACTAATTGTATTTCAAAAGTTTCTTATTTCCATGATGTAAAACTTATTAAAATTTAGGTTTCACATTAGTTCCCGTCATATAAATTTAGGAGCTACAGCCTCCACTAGCTGTGATCACGGAGCACAGTCCTTTCATCTCTTTGGGTGTGCCCAGTAACATTACGGCCAAAACCGCTTCTGGGTTAGTATTTTTAGGCTAATATAGGTCTGAAAAAGCTGCAGATTTGGGGGAAATGTGCAGTCTCCAGGCTATCAGGTTTGAGAATGGCACTCTAATACATAACATCTGAGGACCCAGGGTTATCTTGTCCAACATGAGTTCAATGAATAGGACCTGTGCCAAGTATACATTTTGCATGTTAAAAAAAAATGGGAAAATTTTTTTTTCCAAAATGAGTCAGTTTATAGTGCTGCTCCAGCAGAATTCTGCACTGTAATCCATTTCTCAAAAGAGCAAACAGATTTTTTTTATATTCAATTTTGAAATCTGACATGGGGCTAGACAAATTGTCAATTTCCCAGCTGCCCCAAGTCATGTGACTTGTGCTCTGATAAACTTCAATCACTCTTTACTGCTATACTGTAAGTTGGAGTGATATCACCCCCCCTCCCTTTTTCCCCCCAGCAGCCAAACAAAAGAACAATGGGAAGGTAACCAGATAGCAGCTCCCTAACACAAGATAACAGCTGCCTGGTAGATCTAAGAACAACACTCAATAGTAAAAACCCATGTCCCACTGAGACACATTCAGTTACATTACATTGAGAAGGAAAAACAGCAGCCTGCCAGAAAGCATTTCTCTCCTAAAGTGCAGGCACAAGTCACATGACTGGGGGCAGCTGGGAAATTGACAAAATATCTAGCCCCATGTCAGATTTCAAAATTGAATATAAAAAAAACCTGTTTGTTCTTTTGAGAAATGGATTTTAGTGCAGAATTCTGCTGGAGTAGCACTATTAACTGATGCGTTTTGAAAAAAACATTTTTTCCGATGACAGGATCCCTTTAAGTTCTAAAATCCTGTCAATATACATTACTTCCTATACCTGTACAGGTATGGGAACCCGGAAACCACTTATCCAGAAAGCTCTGAATTACAGGATGGTCATCTCCCATAGACTCCATTATAAGCAAATAATTTAAATTATTAGCTTCTGTAGATGCTTGGTACAAAATCAGTATTTTCTCCCTTCATTAATCCAGTGCCTCTAGCAGATGCAGATGGTTTATGGAACACTGAATTATATTCCCAGTGCAGGTATGGGATCCGTTAGCTTCTTATACAACAGCTCACTGGTTTGCAATTTCAGCAATCTGGCTGCTAGGGTTCAAATTACCCTAGCAACCATGCATTGACTTGAATAAGAGACTGGAATATGAATAGGAGAGGCCTGAATAGGTAGTTGAGCAATAAAATGTAGCAATAACAATAAATCCGGCTCAGGCTCTGAATTACGGGATGGTCATCTCCCATAGACTTCATTTTAATCAATATATTAACATATATAAAAACGATTCTCTTGTCCTCTGTAATAATAAAACAGTAGCTGGTACTTGATCCAAACGAAGATATAATTAATCCTTATTGGAGGCAAAACCAGCCTATTGGGTTTATTCAATGTTGAAATGATTTTTTACTACACTTAAAATCCAATGGAGATTCAATGTACGGAAAGATCCATTAAAACGCAAGCATTCTGGATAACAGCTCCCATACCTTTATATTCTTATAGATATCTGCAAATTCTAATTGTTTCACCCAGTGATAGTAAAAAAAAAATATTTAAAAAACCTCTTCTGGATTTGTATCTAGAACTCACTCAACGTGTGTTTGGCTTTCTGCAGATTCAGAACTTGGGCTTCTTCCCAGAGGACATTCACCTCAGGATAACTGTACCAGTTGCAACTCGTAGGGGGAACCGGCTGCTCTTTTTGCACATCCTAACAAGTGATCAGGTGCTGGAGAAAGGTCAGTGTTGGGAGAGGCCTGGATACGCCATGGCAGAACTATAACCGGTTTGTATTCTGCTCTCTCTTTTTGTACTAGGAGAACGCAGACTGTAACATTTGGGGCAACAGCACCGACTACCGTAGGAAGCCATCGGAAGAAGACCTGAGCCGCATCCCTCAGCTGGTATGGCCCATCTCTGTACTAACAAGGCTTATTTCACAACTGATGGGGTGGGAGAATCTGAAACTCAACCCCAATTAACTTATTGTTTCCTTTCTCCTTTCCATATCCGCTCATTGTACTGGAATAGCAGCACCACAATATAACACAATGGTTTATCTCTAATTCTAGAATCACAGTAATTCCGACGTGATATCCATTGACTGTGTGCTAAACCTGCCATCCAATCAGGAGGCATCCTTTATCCTGCATGGAGACCTCTGGAGCAGATCATTCAAAGTGGTGAGGGCAAATTGGAAAATTTCAGTCATGGCAAATGCAACACGATAGTCTTTAGACAGGCTACTATATACAAAAAAGGAAAGACGTCCATTTAACTCAACTCAACGATCCCTAATTTGCTTCCAACTGATCTAAAAAAAAGCTGAAACAACTAAATTTGATACACAATGGTTGAAAAAAATATGTTTTTGGCTGTACAACAGCAATCAAATAAGTGGCTGTGTCAGCATTATAATGTGTGGGTTCTGCCATAAATGCCCAGACAAGCTCTTGAGAGATTGTGTTTTTTTTGCAGATGAATTTCCGATCTGTGAGTGTGGTTGTGCTTGCCGCATTACTGCGCAAATTTCAAAGCCCCTTTATCTTCCGAGAAGTAGAGCCCATCCGCCAGGTAATGGCCTGTATTATGTTGTAACAAATAATAAAGAAGCCAATGTTGTAATGCATATGCAGCTTGTCTACATATGTATGTAACCCCATATGTTCTATGTCTATAATTCATGTGATTTAGTTGTATAATCACATTTACTTTACAGTGCTACGCAATATGTTGGCGCTATATAAATGTTAAGAATAAATAATAATAATTGTCTAGTTGTGGTGGGGGTGGATATCACACTAAGGGCTCTTACACACGGCCGTTTTTGCAGGAGTAGATGCACTCAATTATTCTGAAGGGGCTGTACTCACACAGACGCATGTATGCGCCGAACGCAGGTGAAATGCAACATGCTGCATTCCAACCTGCGTTTGGCGCTTACATGCGTCTGTGTGAGTACAGCCCCTTCAGAATAATTGAGTGCATCTCCTCCTGCGCTACCCTGCGGCTGAACGGAAGAAAGCGCAACGCAGGGAAGCGCAGGCAAAAACGCCCGTGTGTAAGAGAACACAATCTCATTGCAGTCTCAGCCTGTTGCAGGCCTGTATCAATCAGGGTATGCTTCTATATTCCCTGCACATATTGTTCAGTACAGTACCGCCAGAGGCGGGGCAGGCGCCCTAGGGAACCTCGGCAGCCGCGGCGCATGTGCGAAACGAAGCGTGTGCATGTGCAGAAGCGCTATAGCCGAAGAACTAGCAGCAACAGTCGGGGAGAAAGGGGACCGGACATTAGGTAGGCGACAGAGAAGGTACATGCCTGGCACCCCCCCAGCTTTGCGCGCTAGGCACGTGCCTACTCTGCTTACCCCTAATTCCGGCCCTGAGTACTGCTTCTTGGCAACCTATAAATATATTTTAATAACCTATAGCAACATGCTAGTTTAGAGACTTCCATTTTGATGCTAAGCTAATCAACTTGCCTCTCCTAAAAGAATACTATCATCCCAAAATGTCCCCTTCTTAAAAAGGTTGTTTCAACTTTTAGTATGATATAGAGTGCTATTCTGAGCCAATTTGCAATTGGTTTTCATTTTTTTATTATTTGTGGTTTTTGAGTTATTAAGCTTTTTACTCAGCAGCTCTCCAGTTTGCAATATCATCAACCTGGTTGCTAGAGTCCAAATTACCCTAGCAACCATGCATTGATTTGAATAAGAGACTGCAATACTGTATGAATAGGAGAGGGACCAAATATAAAGATGAGTAATAAAAAGTAGAAAAAAAACAATACATTTGTAGCTTTACAGAGCATTTGTTTTTAGATGGGGTCAGTGACCCCCATATGAAATCTGAAAAGACAGAAAGCAAATAATTTAAAAAAGCTATTAAAAAAATGAAGACCAATCAAAAGGGCCATTCTATAACAGACTAAAAGTTAACTAAAATGGAAACCACCCCTTTAAGTATTTCTTTCTCATATTTTATACACATCTAATTAGGACTTCAAGCTGATTACTGTTCAACTGCTCGAAATTAAAATTTGCAACAATTAAAGATATGTAATTAAATAAAGCAAGGAACGAGCCCTGCTATTAAAATAATACAGCTTTGAAGTTGCTTCTTGTAGAGCCATTCCAGATTTCATGACGTCCCTGCTTTAGATTAAGTGCTACAAATATCAGCTCCTCGTTCTGGAATTGCCGGCAAATTTGTGATTCATTATTTTGTGACAAAGCTGCCCAGCCTGACTTGTGTCTTATCCAAGGTTGCAGATCTATGGTATGTATACTTGCACTGCCCCCTACTGGCAATACAGCTCTTATAGAACACACAGGTATTCAACACTAACTATACAGGGATCCAGGATTTACCCAATTACTATATACAGGTATGGGACCTGTTATCAATAAAGTAACTACGGAACTACCAGTTCCAAGGGGGGTGCGGACCCGGTTGCAATCGCAGCCCCACTCCCCTGGCAGTTTCACCACTGCATGTTATCCAGAATCCTTGGGACCTGGGCTTTTCTGAATAAGGGATCTTTCCTTAATTTGGATCTCCATCCCTTAAACATCAATTAAACCCAAAATAATTGTTTTGCCTCCTATTAGCATAAAATATATTTTAGTTTGGATCAAGTACAAGGTACTGTTTTATTATTACAGTGAAAAGGGAAATCATTTTGAAAAATCTAAATTATTTGATTACAATGGAGTCTATGGGAGATGGCCTTCCCATAATTTGGATCTTTCTGCATAACGCCGCAGGGGTGGCACTCGGAGCACTTCGTTTTCCAAAGTTGCCAAAAGTTTCCTCGTGAGGCAACTTCTGGCGACTTTGGAAAACTAAGAGCACTGATTGTCATCTCGCTGGCGATTTACATTCTAGCCGGCGGGAGGCATTTCGGTGAGATTAGTTGCCCCGAAGAGGAGATTTTAGATTTTTTTTAATTTTCCCGAATCTGAGCATCTCTGCCTTGAAGGGGTGGTTCGCCTTTAAGTTCAGTTTTAGTATATTGTAGAATGACCAATTCTAAGCAACTTTTCAATTAGTCTTCATTATTATTTTTTTTTTATAGTTTTTGAATTATTTGCTTTCAAGCTTTCAAATGACCCAATTTAAAGAGAAATGCTCTGTAAGGTTATACATTTATTGTTATTGCTACTTATTATTATTCATCTTTCTATTCAGGCCATCTCCTATTCATATTCCAGTCTCTTATTCAAATCAATGCATGTTTGCTAGGGACATTTGGACCACAGCAACCATATTGCTGAATTGCAAATTGGAAAGCTGCTGAGTAAAGAGCTAAATAATGCAAAAAATACAAATACTAATACTACTAAAATGAAAACCAATGCAATTTGTCTCAGAAAATCACTCTCTGCATCATACTAAAATTTAACTGAAAAGTGAACAACCCCTTTAATGAAACTAGAGATTCTGCTCAGCAGGGCCAAAGAAAAGTATCAACTTATGTATCAATTTAGAACAGTTTACAGAGTCGGTGACCCCCATCCCACCACCCAGAGCTGTTTCAGAAACACATAAGAAGGAAAAAATTAATCTTTATACTGCAATATTAGAAAATGTTCACAAATAGAAAGTCTGTTTCTGGTGGACTATCTGAAAACAACTGAACTGACAAAAGTGTTGGAAGGTGAACCCCTTTAAGAAGTCGTATTTGTGTAACTGAGATATAGAATATATATAATTAGCTGTGATATGTTTGCTCCAAAGGAGGCTGAAGCTTCGATGCTTGTAGGGAGTATTGTCATGTTCAAAATGCCTTTACCTCCCTGCAGCTGCTTCTTATTGGTATAAATGGGAAATGTGCTGCCATGGCATATGCCTTGCTCAATTTATGATTTACTTCTTTTAGATCACATTTGATATTTCCAAGCAGGACGCATGGGAGGTGCCTATCTGGGTTATCATTACTAGCACTTTAGGAGGGCTCCTGCTCTTGGCCCTTCTGGTTCTGGCTCTTTGGAAGGTGAGTGATGTTCCAGTGGGGATTGGGAAGGAGTGTACACTTGTTGGTAATCAATGGATATCATTAGGATAATGGTGCATTTGCCTGTATTGACAAGGACACAGTCAAACCTTGATTGACTAATATTCCAAATAGAAAGATAAGGCCTAGAGTTTTTTTATAGAATATTTGTCTTTAATGTACTGTTATATCATTTTATCTTTCTCTCTTGGTTTCCATTCCTTCCACTTCAAGGGGAACTAAAGCTTAACTAAGAAGTAGGGTAGAAATTCTTCACATCTTTTTGATGTTCTGTACCAGCCCAAGGCAACCACTACCTGTAAGCAGTGCAGATCTTTGCCTATAAAGATAGGGAGAAGCGCCCCATCTTCTTTTGGGGTCATATTGGTTTTTAACTTTCGTTTTCCTCAGTATATAAAATATGGCATTTCTAGTCCTATTCGTTTTTTTGTGTTTTGTTCTTTTTTAAGGGATGAGGTCTGAAATATAGTCATGTGAAATAATCATGGCATCTACTGTTTTTTCTGCTCATCGATGGCAGGCAGCATAGAATTTATATAGCTCTTTCTGCTGGCTGAGAAAAATGTTATGATCCCTAAAAGGTGAAATTCTGGTTGGTCCATGGCATAAAATGTGGTGAAATAAAGTAACAGTTGTCCAGACATGACAAGCCTAGAATAAAGGCTTTCTTTACCTGTGCTGTTCTAGTGGAGTTGGGGTGCATGGGTCAATGTGTTAAATGGATAATAGTGCAATATTTTTTTGCTACTGAATACCATAACGAATAACAGACTCGCAGGTCAGACAGCATATAGTAAAAGTAACATGGAGATGTAAGCATTGATTTTGTTCTCTCTTCTTACGCCCAGCTGGGATTCTTTAAACGCAGCCACCATGAGAGGGAGGAAGAGGACAAGGATATGGAGTGAAACACGGAGAAGCAGATGAGGTCCTCGGCCCTGTGTCAAAGCATGTCTATATTAACCCAGAATTTGGGGCTGGAGGCGAAGGATACATAATACTGAGGACTGGAACCGAAAAGCAGGAATTTCTCAGAAACACTTTTCTGACAAGGCCCAACAGCCTTCCAGCTATAGAGATTATTGGTTATGGGTGGTGACTTTATTGGCGTTTATGGGCTGAAGCCTTTATTTATTTCATCGCTGACTTGACAAGAGACTTTCAAGCAAGGACTGAACATACAAACACTCACAGCTTCTGCTCAGGGAACAAACTTATGGAGACCACTCTGTTTACCTGGAAAGCAAGATTCCTGCACTCACGGTTGTCTTCTCTTGCGTTCTTCAAAGCCATTACATTTAAACAAAGACATCACCAAATCCAACAAACGTCAATCTGGACAAAAGCTCTGTTTTCTTATTTGCATAATGGTTGCAAGACATGTATTAAGTATTAAATGATAAAGCAGTCGCTGGAATGTGACAAATAGAAATGAAGAGTTCTGTTCTTGGGCTGTTCACTCAAACCAAGGGCTGAAGGGTGCTGTCGGGGTTCCCATCTGAAATTGACTCAGGACAAGAGCCTCTTTGTTCATCAAACATGATTTAATTTGGAACAGCTATGTGGGGCAGAGCAACATCCACATTATCTTGTCATTATGTATATAGCCATATGGCACAATATGATTGCGACCGGAATCGCCCAAGCATGAAAATTCAGTTTTCTTTCTGTAAATCAGGGATTCCCATTGAGCTGGTTAGTAGGAATTTCTTCTGCGCACCCACATAAACCACAATAACAATTGCTGTGGTGCAGATCTTGGCTTGTGGTACACACTAAAGGCCTATGGGGATCTCCATGTAGTGTCATATATAGGAGCAACTCCATAGTAGCTTTAATCATACAAGGTTATTACTGTAGATTATCTGTTCTGCCATGCTTCAGTGCAGTCAGTTAGCAGAACCATTAGATTAAAGGGGTCACATCAATCAACATGTTTCTTTACCAAGCGTCCAACGGCACAAGCTCATTAAACATAAAAGCGACATGTATGTAGGTCGGCACAGCTGTAAGCTGATAGCCTTCTGCCTGTTACAGAGCTTTTAGTTATTCATGATAAGTTTAGTGCTGTTTTTTTAATCTGCATTCTTATGTTGCAGCTGCCTGCATGCCCAGGCCCAGGCTGGGATTCAAAATAGTGGAGCACTGGTGGTTCTTTTGTTAAAATAGATGCAAAGGTCCCTTTTCCCAGACCCCATCCTCCCCCACATTGTTAGATACATCAAATTACTCTGCCTTTCTAACAGTTATAAATGGCTAAACAGGAATGCACTTTATCTATGAGAATGGGAGAGGGGTTGTTCGCCTTTTAGTGATGATGTGTAGAGTGTGATATTCTGAGACGATGTGCAATTGGTTTTTATTATTTGTGGTTTTTGAGTTATTTAGCTTTGTATGCAGCAACTCTCCAGTTTGCAATTTTTGCTAGGATCCAAATTTCTCTAGCAACCATGCCTTAATTTGAACAAGAGGCAGGAAGACCTAGTGCAGAGTTGCTAGGAATTGGACATTCTATAACATATTATAAGTTAACTTATAGGTGAACTCTCCCCCATTAAGTTTAAAGGAGAAGCAAAGCCTAAAATAATGTCTTGACATGTTGTATCTTATGTATTTAAGGTGGCCATACACTCTACAATTATGACCTTTCCCCATGACCATCGGTCGTACTAAAGCTCTTTCATCCACTCTACTAAGGTGGCCCTAAACGCACATGTGGTGGGAGACAAGTTTATCAATATCAGTTTTTGCAAAATTCGGAGTGCTCGACCCTTCACAATAACCCTATGCAGGGTGTCAGGTGCTTGCTCTGGTTGACCCTTTCCTGCCCACAGGGTCCAGCATACAATGTAGAAAGCAATCCAGCAGCACACTGATTTTTGATGCAATAAGTGATATTATTTATTCAGCCCATATACATACAAGAAAAGGGCAACGTTTCGGACCCCACTGGGTCCTTTGTCAAGCCTAGTGATCAAATACAAACACAGTGTTTTATAGAGTGCATATTGGGAGTGGCCTGTGTCTCCTCCCCATCAATTGACATCAAAATGAATCAGGTGAAATTTAAATACTTGTAAGTGTCCATTTAAAAAGAGTCTTTTTGTATATGTCCATACATCTGTGCATTCAAAATATAACAGTACTGTGGGATGGTCTAGTGTTACCTGAGACGCTTAGTGACTGCTGTTGCACATGGTACTCAGTTCTCCCTGAGATTCATATGCAGGTGTAGTAGTCTGCACTCAGTAAAATTTCCAGACCAATTAGTAACCTTTTCTTCTTTTCACAAGGTTACTAATTGGTCTGGAAATTTTACTGAGTGCAGACTACTACACATGCATATGAATCTCAGGGAGAACTGAGTACCATGTGCAACAGCAGTACTGTTATATTTTGAATGCACAGATGTATGGACATATACAAAAAGACTCTTTTTAAATGGACACTTACAAGTATTTAAATTTCACCTGATTCATTTTGATGTCAATTGATGGGGAGGAGACACAGGCCACTCCCAATATGCACTCTATAAAACACTGTGTTTGTATTTGATCACTAGGCTTGACAAAGGACCCAGTGGGGTCCGAAACGTTGCCCTTTTCTTGTATGTATATGGGCTGAATAAATAATATCACTTATTGCATCAAAAATCAGTGTGCTGCTGGATTGCTTTCTATCAATATCAGTTAGCCTTGGATAACGATTGTCTCATCGAAAGGGCAGGACTGGAAATTTTACCTTTGAAGGTGCACGAACACCATAACGTTATAGCTGTTAGATCTTTAGTACAAAAGATCTTTCATACGATAAATATTGGTGCATGTATGGCCTTTACCTTACTGTACCAGTGCAGAGGCTCAGCAGCCCTGTGACTGGCCAAAGGAGAGATTAAATAATTACATACCACCAGGCCCGGACTGGCAATCTGTGGGTTCTGGCAAATGCCAGAGTGGCTGCCATAAATTGCCATAGAAAGTCAGTATTTAGTGGGCTGGTGGGGGCTGTTTGGGCCTCTGTGTGAGCTGATTGGGCCTCTGTGTACCTGTAATGCCAGGGCCTATTTTAATTCGCAGTCCGGACCTGCATACCACTCATTATTTTCTACAGAAGGAAGCAGTGCTTGCAATTTTACAGCTTATTTGAGGCACACCCTTTAGTGAGCAGAGTCCCAGATGCACAAAGGAGCTTGTGTAATGTTCTCAGTTATTTGGCAGCAGAAACAGTTTTAAAAATGCATTTAAATATATCTAAAACTTGGAAAGGGAACTTAACAGATGTCTGTGTCTCTGATGATGTGATGGTGCACCCCACCCACCAACAGTTCTTTTCTATCTGGTGAGCTCTAATCCAGTTCCATGTCCTGGTGGAGTGATCTTCAGAAACATCTGGTTCCGTATTTTCACGTTTGCTGCCATGGATTTCCCTGAGAGTAAACTTCAGCAGTCAAAATGCCAATGCACTCCAGGCCTAAAGCAGGGGGTCCCCAACCTTTTTTTTACCCATTAGGCAACTTCAAATATAAAGAGAGTCAGGGAGCAATACAAGCATGAAAATAATTCCAGGGGTGCCAAATAAAGGCCATGATTGGCTATTTGGTAGCCCCTATAAGGACTGGCAGCCTACAGGAGTCTCTGTTTGGCAGTACACCTGTTTTTTTTATGAAACTAAAACTTGCCTCCAAGCCTGGAATTCAAAAATAAGCACCTGCTTTGAAACCCCTGGGAGCAACATCCAAGAGATTGGAGAGCAACATGTTATGCATGAGCCACTGGTTGAGGATCACTGGCCTAAAGGAGTAATTGTAATGTAGAGCAGAATTACTGGTTAAGGGACCAAACAATTATCTAAAGGCAGTATTACTCATACCAGCTGCATTGGATTTTGCTTATTATGTCACATTTTACAACAGTGCATCCAATAAAAGCAGCATGCTCCTAATGATTGTATCCAAATGTATTTAAATGCATAAGGAATCTGTTAGCTAGTTCTGTGCATGCCATTTCCTTCTGTACCCACGTTAAGGTTAGTGGTTCTTTGCTGTGTACTTCAGTAGCCTTACACCAGGATAATTTGACATAAGAAATGCTTAATGCCCATGATAGAACTGTAGTAAATCTATAAAGGACAACTGAAACTCACATAATAAAAATGTGTTCTGTCTAGGGATGCACCGAATCTATATTTTGGATTCGGCCAAACCCTCGAATCCTTCGTGAAGGATTCTTCCGAATACTGAACCGAATCCTTATTTACATATGCAAATTAGGGGTGGGAAGGGGAAAACATGTTTTACTTCCTTGTTTTGTGACAAAAAGTCACACGATTTCCCTCTCCGCCCCTAATTTGCATATGCAAATTAGGATTCGGATTAGGCCGGTGCAGAAGAATTCGGGCGAATCCGAATCCTGCTGAAAAAGGCCGTATCCTGGCCGAATCACGAACCGATTCGGTGCATCCCTAGTTCTGTCTGCTGCTGCACTCACTTGGATAATGGGTCCAAAGCAAACCATAGCTTTCTTTTGGAATCGGGACAAATAGGGGTGACTGTGTTGTTCCCTCACATAGTGGAGCCCCACAGAGTAGCAGCTGAAAGAAGAAAAAGCGGATGAGCAAGATGGCATCTTACTTTACATCAGTGTTGATGAACCCGTGGCCCTTTGGGTGTTTTGAAGTACAACACCCATGGATTTCCAAATGCAGTCTTGGGTTGTACAGAATTGTAGTTCAGCAACAGCAAAGGGGTCATAGGTCGCACTCTCTTTGTGCCAGGCCCAATATTCCCTCTAAGCTTGGGCAGCACAGAGTCATAGTTCAGTATTTGTTTGTATCTCGATGGGCACAAGACATTTTTTGAGCCAAATGGAAATTTAGAGAAAAATGTGGCTTCTTCACTACTGAAGCCAGACCTGAACCAATCCTTAATTCCTTATGTACAGATGTTTTTTTTTTTCTACCCCCCCCCCAAGTCATTATCTGTTAATGAATTGAGATGTGGTTGTATACATGTATGAACCAATGAAAACTGTACTTTCTTACAATGATCCACTGATAATGATTACCTTAAAGATTACTCTGTGGAGAAGCTGGAAATGTACAGTAAGGACCAATAAATACAATACAGACCCAGTCTGGCTTTGAGTCTTTTATCCATAGTCCTGAGCAATGAAAAGTAAAGACAAATACACCAAATAACCTGTTGGTTTAAAGCCCTTATGCTCTGGAGGTAACTGCAAGGAAAAATTGAATGCCCCAGTCACTAGCTTGGGGGGGGGCAACAAGGCTTGCAAGCCTGCAGCTTGGAGTTGGCCCACAAGATTTCTATGGCCTACGAAAAGGAAAATCTTGGACAGCACTACTTTAGACTGAATAATTGGAGACGGGAATATTTTATTGCAGCCACTATGGCCTTGCAGATGTACTCCCGACACCTTCCAGCTGTGAAGGGGACATTTTAGGTTATTACACCTGGAAAGCTACAAATTGGGGTGAGATGCCAAAGAAAGCTCGGAGGCTTTACATAATTTAAAGAATAAATTGTTAATTATGCCTTGCTATTAACCTTTGTACCTGCAGGACAATAATGTATCTGCACATCAAAAACTAAGCAAAAGCTGCTGCATTGTAATTCTTACACCCGGCCAGAGATGAGCCCAGTCAGGTTGAGCCCAGTCAGGTTGAGCATCATTCAGAAGGATCGGTCACCTACATAGTAAGTAAGGTTGAATAAAGACACACGTCCATCAAGTTCAATCTTTTAGGTTTTTTTTTATCTGCCTAACTGCCAGTTGATCCAGAGGAAGGCAAAAAACACACCTGAAGCCTCTCCAATTTGCCTCAGAGGGGAAAAATTCCTTCCTAACTCCAAAATGGCAATCGGACTAGTCCCTGGATCCACTTGTACTATGAGCTATCTTCCATAACCCTGTATTCCCTTACTTGCTAAATAGCCATCCAACCCCTTCTTAAAGCTATCTAATGTATCAGCCTGTACAACTGATTCAGGGAGAGAATTCCACATCTTCACAGCTCTCACTGTAAAAAACCCCTTCCGAATATTTAGGCGGAACCTCTTTTCTTCTAATCGGAATGGGTGCCCTCGTGTCAGCTGGAAAGACCTACTGGTAAATAAAGCATTAGAGAGATTATTAAATGATCCCCTTATATATTTATACATAGTCATCATATCACCCCTTAAGCGCCTCTTCTCCAGCGTGAGCATCCCCAATTTGGCCAGTCTTTCCTCATAGCTAAGATTTTTCATATCTTTTACCAGCTTAGTTGCCCTTCTCTGTACCCTCTCTAATACAATAATGTCCTGTTTGAGTGATGGAGACCAAAACTGTACGGCATATTCTAGATGGGGCCTTACAAGTGCTCTATACAAGTGCTCTATATATATATATAGATATATATATATAGATATATATTTATAGTCATAAACAAATACAAAAGGAGTACATTTTAGTTTCTAATAATGCATCCTATAAGATACATACCAATAGACATTTAAATTTATGTTTGCTTATCATTTATAGTAGGGGGTACATTATCCCTTATAATACACGAGTGATACTCAGAGTTCCCTGTGTAACTCAGCCTGCAGCCTTGTGCCTTTATATGGTCACAGAACCCCTCAGTGACTTCTAATATCCTTATCATTTACAGTAGGGGTACATTATCCCTTATAATACATGAGTGATACTCAGAGTTCCCTTTATAACTCAGCCTGCAGCCTTGTGCCTTTATATGGTCACAGAAGAACCCCTCGATGACTTCTAATATCCTTATCATTTACAGTAGGGGGTACATTATCCCTTATAATACATGAGTGATACTCAAGAGTTCCCTGTATAACTCAGCCTGCAGCCTTGTGCCTTTATATGGTCACAGAACAACCCCTCAGTGACTTCTAATATCCTTATATTTATAGTAGGGGGTACATTATCCCTTATAATACATGAGTGATACTCAGAGTTCCCTGTATAACTCAGCCGGCAGCAGTTCTAGAGGTACGCAAGTTAAGTGCAGCACCGCAGGGCCGGTCTTATCAAGTGTGGAGCTATTTTGGTGGGGACCCTTAGACTGAGTTGCCAGCTGGCATACCACAGGGACGCCAGTGCCTGTCTCTGCTTCTCTCCTGCTAACTGTTGCTGTAACCCTGCCTTTTAGTGATGTTGCGGGCCGACCCGAGGCCCGCGGAACCCGCGGGTCGGGCGGGTTCAGGCCGACCCCTGGACAAAATGCACGGGTTGCGGGCGGGTGCGGGTTGAGCTCTTCTGCTGCTCTCCCAGCCGACCAAGTACAGCCGGCTTCTGGCTTCCAGCGCCGGAATATATAGACTTCCACCTGCCCTGCCCCGCCTGTGACGTCACTGCAGGGCGGGTCTATAAATAAAGGGGAGCAGCGGGCCCGGGTTGGGTGCGGGTAGGGAGCGGGCGGGTTAGGGTCAGTTGCGGATCGAGAAATTCTCTTAATAGAACATAGTGGCCCACAACTATTTCATACTATCACAGCCCACTGCCAAAGAATTACAGAAAGAAAAGAGGAGAGATACTTTCTACTTTTTTCAAATTCTCACTCATAACCCTTCATTTTTACACCCTTCACCATTTAGCTTTACTTTTTTTCCAGATTTCTCTCCTTTCATTCCTTATTCTGCTTCCCCATCTTCACTCCTATTTATTTTGCCCCTTTATTTTTTATTAGATCAGCCTCTCCTTTTTTTTCAATTGTTTTGTCTGCACAGTGCAAAAAAAATGGTTAATTGGCTCTTACTGTGGCAGGGAGCATTGCGTTCAGGCACAGCACAGGCAGGCCAGCAATCAGCATAAATATGATCCGCACTTCTCCACACCTATACAGTAGTGTAGTGCAGCTGTCTGTGCTGATGCGGGAGCGCAGAGACAGGGGACTGACAGGCCATGCTGAAGGCCCTGTTCCTCTGGCTTCCACTGTGAACGCAGCAACAGCAGAGAACGGAGAGACGTGGGAGGGGCGGAGCCACAGTGGGAGCTAGGACGGAGGAGCAGTCCTAGAGCCCTCCAGATGCATTGAAAGGTACAGTAAATTCTAATAAGTATTATTTCTCGGGAGCGGCCCACTTAAGCAAAATATAGAGCGGCCCTTAGGGCAAATGCCCGACCACACAGATTGCCAGTCCGGGCCTGCATTAATCCATATTCTAGGTCCTCTCCAGCGGAGTTCACGGCAGCCATCTTCTCCCGAGCGCTCTTCTTCCTGTAGTCATCGACATTTGGTGGCGCATGCGCAGTAGTAGGCATTTGTCTGTGTGAAAGTCAAAGTTTCCGATTTCTTTTTGGAAATTTTGTGATTTTCGGCGCATGCGCAGTAGATCCAAACCGCCAAATGCCTCCTACTGCGCATGTGCCACCAAATGATGATGACTACAGGAAGAAGTGAGCTCGGGAGAAGATGGCTGCCGTAAACTCCGCTAGAGAGGACCTAGAAGGAGGGGTAAGTAACAAGTTAGGGGCATTTGCCCGAGGGGGGGAGGGATTTTTGCGCCTAGGGAGTTGAATTCTCCTTTAAGTTAAAGGGATACTGTCATGGGAAAAAAAAAATTTTTCAAAATGAATCAGTTAATAGTGCTGCTCCAGCAGAATTCTGCACTGAAATCCATTTCTCAAAAGAGCAAACAGATTTTTTTATATTCAATTTTGAAATCTGACATGGGGCTAGACATTTTGTCAATTTCCCAGCTGCCCCATGTCATGTGACTTGTGCCTGCACTTCAGGAGAGTAATGCTTTTTGGCAGGCTGCTGTTTCTCCTGCTCAATGTAACTGAAGGAGTCTCAGTGGGACATGGGTTTTTACGATTGAGTGTTGTTCTTAGATCTACCAGGCAGCTGTTATCTTGTGTTAGGGAGCTGTTATCTGGTTACCTTCCCATTGTTCTTTTGTTTGGCTGCTGGGGGGGGTGATAATCACTCCAACTTGCAGTACAGCAGTAAAGAGTGATTGAAGTTTATCAAAGCACAAGTCACATGACATGGGGCAGCTGGGAAATTGACAATATGTCTAGCCCCATGTCAGATTTCAAAATTGAATATAAAAAAATCTGTTTGCTCTTTTGAGAAATGGATTTCAGTGCAGAATTCTGCTGGAGCAGCACTATTAACTGATTCATTTTGAAAATATTTTTTTTTCCCATGACAGTATCCCTTTAACTTTTAGTATGTTATAGAATGGACAAATAGAAACAACTTTTCAATTGGTCTTCGTTATTTACGTCTTATAGTTTTTGAATTATATGCCTTCTTTTTCTGACTCTTTCCGGCTTTCAAATGGGGGTCACTGACATCATAAAGAACAAATGCTCTGTAAGGCTACAAATGTATTGTTATTGCTACTTTTTATTACTTATCTTTCCATTCAGGCCTCTCCTATTCATATTCCAGTCTCTTGTTCAAATCAATGCATGGTTGCTAGGGTAATTTGGACCCTAGCAACCAGATTGCTGACATTGCAAACCAGAGAGCTGCTGAATAAAAAGTGAAATAATTCAAAAACCACAAATAATAAAAAATGAAAACCAATTGCAAATTGTCTCCGAATATCACACTCTACATTATACTAAAAATGAACTTAAAAGGCGAACAACCTCTTTAATTGTTGCTGTGTGTTACAGAACTGAAGAGTATTATATCTCCTGGTGATCTATAGCACTAAGGGGCGTATGTAATAAAGCTGGCCATAGACGTGCAGATATATCCTTATATCCATCGCACAATGGTTTGTTGCAATCTCCTGACCTACCACTAACCATTCAGATTAAATGAAGTAGTACAAAGAACTAATCAGACGATGTTCTGGCCATTAAGTGACAGACAGCAATCGTATGAAAGTTATGTCTGACAAATAATAGTGACAGTTGCGCAGTCAGATAGGCAATACATGCAAAGATATTAACGTTAGCCGTCAGAAATCTTCTTACCTGTCTGATCAACTAAACGACCGATCGTGTCGTTTGCACGAAAAATGTCAGGACGATCCACACAATCCGAAAATCGGAAGCAACAAAGATTTGTATGACTTTATCTTTGCGTCTATGGCCATCTTAAGATTGCCCAGGGGTAGTAACCCATAGCAACCAATCAGCAAGTAGCATTTACTGGTGACCTGTTTAAAAGCTTATTGGTTGCTATGGGTTACTGTTCCTGGGCAAACTTAGTGCCTTTAATTATATTTGGGGGTAAAAGTTTTGGGAATAATCTGACTGGGGTGGTGGTTAAAACTCCCTTCCCTGTCTCCCATAGACAGACTATGGCCAGAAGGGAGAACCTGGGACTGTAATCAGCCTTTCCCCATTCTTTAGAATTAGAAGAGATGACAGTGGTTGGGAGCACCACAAAGCTTACTGTTTGCAGTGGAGAATCTCTGAGTCACTTAGTTTTATTCAATCCCCTGCACTCAGGCAGACTTGATTCAGTAAAAACAATAACAAAAAAATAAAAAATATCTGTCCCATTTATTTTTTTCATATTCAAATTGATACATATGCATAGAGTAGACATATCGCGTTTGCCTTTGTGTGCCTAAAGGGCCAGTAACACCAAAAAATAAAAAAGGGTTTCTCCCACTGAAACATAAAATACTCTTAACCTGCCCTTGTAAAAACCCTGTGTGTTTGCTTCAGAAACTCCAATTCAGTGTACATGAAAAAGTTCCTTTGCAGCAGTCAGAGGAGATGGGAGCTGGAGTCCATCTTGCATAGACAAAAAGCAGGTTTTAGCATCCAATGGTTTAGTACCGAGGTGCTGACCAACAGGCCAAATGTCCTTCATGGCACATAAAGGATGAAATAGTCTTGTACATTATAATGCTGTGGTTGCTAAAGGTGTTTCCTCGTTGGTAACAGACAGGCACAATATAGATATGTATGCATTTTCACTTTTTGGTGTTACAAATCCTTTAAGGGTATAGAATAAACTTGTGGGCATACTTTTCCTTTAAGAAGAGAGAGTTAAGGGGGAGTGAGATTTCATATTTTTTCTAATCAGGAGTGACCGTGACAAATGAAATTCCACTCGGAGCACAAATCATACAAAAGGTTAGCAAAACCTGTTATTTTTATAAAGAAAAAAAAATCAATTGTGCAAATATTAGATTGGTCAGGACATAATGCATGAAGCCACTCGCTATCCATACGGGAGAGTTACCCTAGTTAGTTAGGTTTTAGGAGATATTAGGATATCATATTAATAGACATTAAAGGAACACAGACTGGTTTTTCCATAATTAAGTAGTACAGCAGTGCAATTGGCAGGATCTAATACCTAGGTATGGCACAACCTTTAAAGAAAAAACAAAGTGTATTTCCAAAGTACTTCTTCCTGGGAATGGAAATGCTGCACCTTAAAATCACTCCCCGTATCCCTTTAAGCTCCCCCCCTCAATACTTAGTACATAGTCAATCCCTGATCTTCATAAAGTTCATATCAAACCACAAACAAAACACAGCTAAATCCCTATGAAGTTTTGCCCTTAAATTTGTTTACATAGGGCCACTGTACAATTTACCATGTGCACCAGCCTTAGCCAACTTAGCTGTGATCTCCCTCCTGCTTACCTTTTATTTGTTAGTGTATTTCTTTAATTGTATAGATCAGGTGCCACTGCTGGGCTTCAAATTGCACATGTTCATATTAACCAAAATAAGGGAGGGATTGGAAAAAGGAAAGCACCCCCAAGGCACTTGGTCACAAATGGAGGCAAGAACATTAGCTCCACAGGGCTGGTAAACATAGCAAACTGTACAGAAACCTTATGCAGAGGCTACAGGTTTTCTTTGGTATTAACCGGCCTTTAATATTGTCACATTGACTTAGAATCAAATAAAACCATTTATCTTTTCATTATCTTAATCAAGAATCTGCACTTCAGCCATGAACAAAAAAAACATTTTTTTTGGAAAAATTGATTACACACCAAATACACGTCCCTGACTGATGCCTATTGACAGTGATCTATAGACCTTCTTAATTTAAAAGCTTGTACAAACAAACCTACAGTCAGTCTTATGAAGCCTCGGCGATCTCAACCATCGTAGCGGACTGGGATACCAGAAACTGCCCTTTGTGAAGACTTTCAGTCCCCACTTTTGGTGTGCCGTGCACAGTTCAGCATTACTGGGTTCATTTGGCTCAGACACAGGGAAGCAAATCTATATAGGCACTTTCTGAGCCTCATTCAGCTGCCTGGTGAGCTCCCAGAGGCTGCCGAAGACAAATGTAACCTATGATTTATTACATTTTGCATGGTTAAGAAAGCCTATATGGCCAAAGCCTAAAGGGAAACTGATGAAATGTGCTTGTGTTAGCCTGCTACAGTGAGTGCAGTGATCAAGCTGGTATATTGTCAGTTTGCCTGGACAAAAGCAATGTAAACAACTTGCACCCAATTCTTGTTACCCAATGCCCACAGCCACTCAGGCTGGCCAATTTCCAGCACTTGCCAGCCACATGCTATGGACACCGTTCAGCTATCCCTCAGAGGTAAACGATGGGTAACTAGGGGAAAACAGCCTGCCAAATCCCCTCAAGTGTCTCAGGTGACATTCAGACATTAGGCTGCAGTCATCAAAGGACCCTGCAGAAGTTTTTTTTTGGAGACTTCCATGTGGAAGAAAGTCTCAGCAGGCTTCAGCCATTAAAAATTCAAAAACCAATTCTCCCTTAACAGAAAAAAAAAAAAAAACCTGAAGTGGGGATTCAGCACCTTATCTTATTCTCTTTAAAACCTGATCAGTAATTAAAGCAGCTGCAACATCATGGAAGAGAATCAGAATAAAACATGAGACTGCAGCATTCTTCAGAGCGATGGAACAATTAAGAAAATTAGATGATATAAGTGGTGGCTGTTTTGGCTTTGCCCCAAGAAGATACAGGTGGGCCCTAAGGAATGGTGTGTAACCAAAGAATGTTTGTAGGAATATAAATGAAGTTCATCCAAACAAAGGTTTAATGAAATTCCACAAACTCTTCAAGAGTCCTCGGGATCTGATTTTGATATTTAATGTTGTGAAGTCGCACAGCCCGGGCTGCTAGGCACTTCAGACTAAGCTTCATTTGAGTTTTAAGTAGAATTTCTGACACCCCTGTGGTGCTTCTGTCCAAAGGAGTCTTTTTCTCCTTGTTGGTCATGTCAGTGTGAGCCCCTGCCTCTACAAGACTGATGATAATGGCATGCAGGGTAAGAAAATCACTGATAGGACGGTTGTATTGTACTATAACATGGAGTGGGCTGTTACCCATCTGGTCCACGGCATTAACGTTCGCTCCACAGTCAATAAGGAGCTTTGCCACTGGGGCACTTGGGAAACTGCAGACGTCATTAGTGTGGAAGTCATCTACAGGCGTGCCGGAATCAACTGCCAAATGCAGCAGACTGCCTCCTTCCCTTGTTCGAGGATCCAGGTGTACAAGGCGGTAGATTTGCTTATTTATGCAAGGCTGCTCCTCCTCTGAGCAACAAGTTTTTGTGGATATGCAAACAAGGTAAAGAAAAGTGTAGAGATTACATTCATGGTTTTCCAGTGTAGAATGGGCATCGGGCTCTTGGGGATTCTGGATACGAGCTATACCACGTTCTATTTCGAGAACGCTACATTCCAGCACACGTTCCACATCCCGAGATTTCACTGGCTCATTAAGGTGAATCATCTGAGAGAACACTTGCGCAAACCTCAGCAAGTCTTTGTGTGTATTGCGATTTCCTTTCTGACGCAGCTGCAACGCATGCAGCCACAACTTGATACACTGTTCAAATTGCATGTTATCGGCATACACCGCCCCCCGGTATATTATTGGGTGCGACACATCAATGTTGTCAGAGCCGAGGATGCGCTCGCGAACAATCAAGCCCTCCAAATGGAGATCATCTGTGTTATGGAGGATAGCGCCTAACTCCTGTGGATTTCGACATTCTGTTCTCATTCCATAGGCCTCAATTGGAGGGAGGACCTCTTTGTGAAGAATGTTTGAGGGGTCCCGAAATCTCTCCAGCATTGCTAAGTACAAATACTGATAGGTCTTGGTGATGTTGTAATTCTCCCGATCATTGGCAAAAGAGGCTCCCAAAAGCTCCAATGCCTCTATACGGCTCTTGGCATCACAGTCTGAATGTGCAAGAAGCAGTTCTACCACGTCTGCCTTACAGCTCTCAGCAGCTACCTTAAGAGGAGTCATCCCGTGTCCATTAACAACCATAGCTGCTTTCCACTTAACCAGCTCCCGCACAATATCTAAGTGTCCAGCTTCTGCTGCAAAGTGCAGCGCAGTTGCTCCACAGTGAGCTCTGGCATTCGGGTCAGCATGTTGCCTCAGAAGGTAATGCACTACATCAGAGTGGCCCTTGTAAGCAGCAATCATCAGGCACGTATTGTCGTACTTATTGGCGATGCTAATGTTTGCATTGTTCTCCACAAGAAAGCGGACAATGTCTAGTCTTCCATCAAAGCACGCAGCTCTCAGAGGGGTGGAATTTGTGACAGTTGTGTGGTTCACATTTGCCTCATGGCTCACAAGCAACTTTACCACTTCATAGTGCCCGG
This sequence comes from Xenopus laevis, assembly GCF_017654675.1. NCBI lineage: Eukaryota > Metazoa > Chordata > Amphibia > Anura > Pipidae > Xenopus > Xenopus laevis. The sequence goes on along the minus strand of NC_054375.1, from coordinate 124,357,075 downwards.
CTCCAGCAGCACACCACAGGGCAGTAGCTCCATCAATGATATATCTACAGAAGGAATGGAAAAATAAATCTGAATAGCCATGAAAGAACACTGAGGAACAAAGCAATGAATAATACAAAGGAATAGATAAAATGTGTTAGATGCATAGACTCTAAACTTAAATGTCCTAAAAAGTAAGATACTCTCGGCACATCCACATTCCTCAACCTGTAGTTATATCACAAACAGTGAAAATAGTGGGTACACCCATTGTTTGTCTACCTTTACAATAATGGAAAACAAGACTATTCATGGTGCTTAGCTGGGCGGCTGCTGTTACCTTAGGGTCAAAAACAGGCAGAAGTTTCCATGATAATGTTCATAACCGACCTGTATTAGTGATGATATTAAAAGTGGGCAGATCAGCAACTCATAACATTTTTCTCTTGCACAAAGTGAGACTGAGCGGAGTTGATATTATCTTTTTGCAATATGACAGATCATAGTTATATTTATTTTTCTAAACACCTTACCCAGAAGGTTTATTAAAAAGAAAATAAATAATGAGGCAAAACTCTTTATAAAACGTCCCTGATTTCCCTAGTTACAATTACAAGAAAGCTCTTTATACAGAAATAACAGAAAACATGGACATTCCTTGATGAAATAGGGAGAAAGTATGCACAAGCATTAGTCATTGAACAACTGTTGAACAAGGGGTGGATATACAGTCTTTCTAAAGGAAGACCCTAAAAAGTCTCAATCTTACCCTGTAGAGTGTTATGAAGTTCATTATGTAGTGAATAAAGTACACCCTGTTGTAAATTATAAGGATATTAGAAGTTACCGAGGAGTTTCATGACCATATAAAAACACGAGGCCGAGAGGTTTTTATACAGGTCATGGAACTCAAAGATAATTTCTAATATCCTCATATTTTGCAACAGGGGGTACTTTTATTTATTATAATACACAAGTTTCAGTGAGTCATGTGACAGAAATGACATCAGTACTCACCGTTTATAAAGGATATAATTTACAGGATATTCATGGCTTTTGTTCATTATATAGTGAATAAAGTACCCCCTCTTGTAAAATATAAGGATATTATAAGTTACCGAGGAGTTTCATGACCATATAAAAACACGAGGCAGAGTGTTTTTATACAGGTCATGGAACTCCGAGGTTACTTCTAATATCCTCATATTTTGCAACAGGGGGTACTTTCTTTATTATAATACACAAGCTTCAGTGAGTAATATGACAGAAATGACATCAGAACTCACCGTTTATGACTGATGACATCAGAACTCACCTTTATAAGGATATAATTTACAAGATATTCATGGCTTGTGTATTATTTAAATATATACACAGGTGGGTTACTGATAAAGAAATGAGTGTTTTAAAATCATGAAAAGATAATGTACTGATGTGCTGCACTGGTAAAACTGGTGTGTTTGCTTCAGGAACTGTACATAGTTTATATAAACCAGCTGCTGTGTAGCCATGGGGCAGCCATTCAAGCTGGAAAAGGAGAAAATGCACAGGATACACAGCAGATAACAGATAAACAATGTAGTGATTCTTCAGAACTTATCCATTATCTACTGTGTATCCTGTGCTTGAATGGCTGCCCCCATGGCTACACAGCAGCGTGTTTATAGAAACTTTAGTTTTGTTACTGAAGCTTCCTGCTTTCACTTTCCCACCAGCCCAGGTGCTATGTGTAACCTCTGCCCCTTCATGAAGATGCTCCCCTCTCCCTACTCACCCGTCGAAGCGCACAGTGCCAGTTTGCTGCACATCCACCTTGTAATGTTCCAGGAGCAGGCGCACCACCTTGCTGTGTCCGTTACGGGCGGCGATGATGAGCGGAGTGGATCTCTGGCCGCCGTGCTGGGTGACAGTGGAGAGCACGGTTCGGATCTCAGGTTCGGTACGATGGAGTAACAAGGCAGCCAGAGTAAGTACCCGGCCCTCAGCCGCCGCCTTATACACGTACCCGGCCAGCCCGTCCAGGGCCATACCTGGGCAGCTGCAAAAGGTCCTCGGCTCCCCACTTCCGGTCCCTAAAGTTATTCCCCCCTGGAAACATGTCAGCTGTACTATAGTTCCGCGGTACGGATTATTGATTGTCCTGATGTCGTTTGTCCCCATTTCGATTTCCAACTAGTTTCCCCCATATGGTAGCCAAGTGCGCGTCCCAACAACACTGATCGATTATGAACAGCTGCATTTCAAAGCGAGCCCTGAAACTTCATGTTAACGAGCGCTGGTTTATGTGCCTCGCCCGCCCCTTCTGCTGTGTAATTGGCCCATGAGTGCAGACTGCTGGCCAATCAAATTGACAGCTGGAAGACAGGCACGCGCTGCTCAGCATCAGCCCAGAGAGATCGGAGGCAGCGGGTTGGGAAGGATGCAGAGTTCGGTGCGGAGGCGACACCAGGCGACCTCGGGGTACGCAGGAAGGTATGCACTGTCTGGGCTCCACTCGTTAATCACGGCCTGGGGTTCCCTCCTTTCACACGGGCAGCTGCTATTTGTCCAGAAAAGTTAGACAAGGAACTATGTTCTGAGTGTCACTGAAAATGGGAGAACTGGAGCTGCTGGTGTTGGAAGGAAAATATGATGTGATTGGTGTGGCCGAAACATGGCTGAATGAGTCGCATGACTGGGCAGTAAATATCAGTGGCTATACTTTGTTTCGGAGGGACAGAGGCAATAGAAAAGGAGGAGGGGTATGTCTGTATGTTAGGCAGGATTTAAAAGCTCATATAAAGGAGGAGGTTATGTTAGAAAATAAGGGGGCAGAAGTCGTATGGGTGGAGTTCTTCACCAATTGTAAAGAATCCAGCAAATTAATTGTAGGCGTATGCTATAGACCCCCTAATGTAAGTGAGGAGGAAGAGACAAAGCTCCTAATGCAAATAGAAAAGGCTGCTAGTTTAGTTAAAGTAATGATAATGGGGGATTTTAATTACCCAGATATTGACTGGAGCAACGGTACTGCTAGATCAGTTAATGGGAACAAGTTCATAAACTTATTGCACGACAATTTTTTAGCACAGGTTGTTGAGGAGCCTACCAGAAAAAATGCTATTCTTGATTTAGTGATCTCAAATGACCCAGAACTTATAGCAATGTGCAAGTCATTGAACCCCTGGGTAATAGTGACCATAATGTTATATCTTTTAATGTCTGGTGCAAAAAACAAAAATATACTGGGGCAACAAAAACCATGAATTTTGCCAAAGCTAATTTTAGTGCCTTGAGGGCTGCCCTACAGAGCATTGATTGGGGCATTAGGTTTTCAGCTAAAAACACAGAACAGAAATGGTTGTCCTTTAAAATGATATTAAATCATTACTGTTCTCAATTTATTCCCTTAAGGACTAAACGTAGAAGCTCTAAGAATCATCCTGTGTGGCTTAATACAGAAGTAAAGAAGTTAATGGGAAAGAAGAGAAAGGCATTTAAAAACTACAAATCTGTAGGGACAGAAGCTGCATTTAATGAATATAAACACTGTAATAAATGTTGTAAATCAGCAATCCGGAAGGCTAAGAAAAGAAATGAAGAGTTAATTGCGGTGGAGGTGAAAACTAACCCTAAAAGGTTTTTTAAATATATTAATAGTAAAAAGATGCAGATTGAGGGTGTTGCTCCATTAAATAATGGTACCAGTATGGTTGTAACAGATACAGATAAGGCAAATGTGTTAAATCAGTTCTTTTCTTCAGTGTATACAATAGAGGAGTCTGGGTTCACAGGCTCACTTTATAACTGCACGAATGGTTCAGCTCAATCTAGTCAGTGGCTGACTCGTGATATGATTCAAAAAGATTTAATACAAATTAATGTAAACAAGGCTCCAGGGCCTGATGGCATACACCCCCGGGTTCTAAGAGAGCTTAGTTCAGTTTTAGACCAGTCTTTATTTCTGATTTTCTCATCTGGTATGGTGCCTATGGATTGGAGAAAAGCTGATGTTATTCCAATATTTAAAAAGGGATTACGATCTCAGCCTGGCAATTATAGGCCAGTAATCTTGACATCTGTAGTAGGCAAATTATTTGAAGGCTTGTTAAGGGATCACATTCAAAATTTTGTCCTAATGAATGGCATTATGAGCAACAATCAGCATGGCTTTATGAAGGATAGGTCATGTCAGACAAATTTGATTGCATTTTATGATGTGGTAAGTAAGATTCTGGACAATGGGGGGGGCAGTAGATGTGATCTATTTGGATTTTGCCAAAGCGTTTGACTGCTTTCTAAACTAAGGTCTGTTGGGCTTAATGAAGTCGTTTGCACGTGGATAGGAAACTGACTACAGAGTGTGGTTGTTAATGGGACATTCTCTACTTGGAGTAAGGTTCTTAGTGGGGTCCCCCAGGGCTCAGTATTGGGTCCACTTTTATTTAACTTGTTCATTAATGACTTAGGGGAGGGTGTTGTAAGTAATGTATCAGTGTTTGCAGATGACACAAAATTATCCAGCCCAATTAATTAAATCCAGGATGTGGCATCCTTGCAACATGATCTTGACAAACTGGCAATCTGGGCAGCTAAGTGGCAAATGAGATTCAATGTTGATAAAAATGTAAAGTCATGCACCTGGGATGTAAAAATATCCAAGCCACTTATACCCTTAATGGGACTGCACTAGGCAAATCCATTATGGAAAAGGACCTTGGAGTCTTTGTAGATGATAAACTTGGCTGTAGCAAGCAATGCCAGTCGGCAGCATCAAGGGCAAATAAGGTCTTGAGCTGTATTAAAAGGGGCATAGATTCATAGGAGGAGGGGGTCATTCTTCCACTGTATAGAGCACTTGTAAGGCCCCATCTAGAATATGCCGTACAATTTTGGTCTCCATCACTCAAACAGGACATTATTGTATTAGAGAGGGTACAGAGAAGGGCAACTAAGCTGGTAAAAGGTATTGAAAATCTTAGCTATGAGGAAAGACTGGCCAAATTGGGGATGTTCACGCTGGAGAAGAGGCGCTTAAGGGGTGATATGATGACTATGTATAAATATATAAGGGGATCATATAATAATCTCTCTAATGCTTTATTTACCAGTAGGTCTTTCCAGCTGACACGAGGTCACCCATTCCGATTAGAAGAATAGAGGTTCCGCCTAAATATTCGGAAGGGGTTTTTTACAGTGAGAGCTGTGAAGATGTGGAATTCTCTCCCTGAATCAGTTGTACAGGCTGATACATTAGATAGTTTTAAGAAGGGGTTGGATAGCTTTTTAGCAAGTAAGGGAATACAGGGTTATGGGAGATAGCTCATAGTCCAAGTTGATCCAGGGACTAGTCCGATTGCCATTTTGGAGTCACAAAGGAATTTTTCCCCCTCTGAGGCAAATTGGAGAGGCTTCAGATGGGTTTTTTGCCTTCCTCTGGATCAACTGGCAGATAGGTAGTTAATAAAAAAAAAAAAGGTTGAACTCGATGGACATGTGTCTTTTTTCAACCTTACTTACTATGTTACTATGTTACTGGGGTCTCCGCTCACCTTCTGGCGCGGGATGTGCGCTCTGTATCCATTAGTAATGTATATATCTCCTCCCAGCGACAATTCCTTGTTCTGGACTCGTTGTCCCCCTCCATCCCTTCTAGTATATCCATGTCCTGTCCCATAGTTTTTTGGGTGCAGCCCCTATTCCATTGATTTTGGGTGCAGCCCATATTCTATAGTTTTTGGGTGCAGCCCCTATTCTATAGTTTTTGGGTGCAGCCCCTATTCTATAGTTTTTGGGTGCAGCCCCTATTCCATAGTTTTTGGGTGCAGCCCCTATTCCATAGTTTTCGGGTGCAGCCCCCATTCCATAGTTTTTGGGTGCAGCCCCCATTCTATAGTTTTTGGGTGCAGCCCCCATTCCATATTTTTTGGGTGCAGCCCCCATTCCATATTTTTTGGGTGCAGCCCCCGTTCCATAGTTTTTGGGTGCAGCCCCTGTTCCATAGTTTTTGGGTGTAGCCCACCTCCAGTGTTTATTCCTTTCCACATTCCTTGGTTATTGGGTGTAGCTCCTGTTGTAGTTGTAAGGTGCAGTTTCTTAATTATTGGAAACATTCCTCTCTGTCTCAAAGTTTTGGGTGCAACCCCAATTCCTCAGCACCTTATCACATAGTTATTGGGCACATTCTCTCTGTGTTTTTACTGTGAGACTGCATTGTTCTTCCCATGTGTTTGCGGTTGGATCCAGCTCTCTGCCCTCCATCAGCTCATAACCTTTGTTTAATATAGCAACTGTAGGAGTGTGATAACCCCTTTGCACTTCTACAGTTCTTATTCTATATAACTAATGTATGTTTATCCTCGTACACCTGTTTTGTACAGTGCAATATTGCTACCTCTTCTGGACTTGTTTCAAGGGCCTGCTGGGGTTCAAAAAGGGCCACTGAGATATCTAGAGACATCATTTAGAATGCTGACTGTGTATGTGCAAGCAAATTGACTGCTCTAGACACATTTACTGCACTGTGTCTGGCAGAAAAAAAAATTGGATGGGCAGTATTACGAAAGTTAATGGAAATATAATGTACTATTGTGCTGCATTAGTATAACTGACATGTTTATTGCAAAAACTCAACAATAGTTTATATAAACAAGCTGTTGTGTAGCCATGGGGGTAGCCATTCAAAGGTGAAAAAGAAGAAAAGGCACATGTTACATAGCAGATAACAGATAAACTTTGTAGTATACAATGGGATTCTTCAGAACGTATCTGTTATATCCTGTGCTTAATTAGTCTCCATGGCTACACAGCAGTTTTTTTATATGAACTTTAATAACGCAAACAAACCAGTTTTACCAGTGCAGGGCAACAGTACGTTATATTGTCATTACTTTAAAAAACATTGCAGTTACATTGTAAGATCAATTCATGTATTCCTTTCCATCACCCATGAAAAAATGTCCATTCTAGCTTAGTTTCCCTTAATTTCTCTAAGGTTCAGCTCTGCTCAGTCAGATGATGGCTCCAGGAGTTCTCGCTTCCACCTGGACCTCTGGTTCTATTTCACTCTGCAGAATTGGCTTCTGGATTTTGGGCGGCCCATTGTAATGGTGAGTGAATAAAGTGAATGAAGAAATGTGTTATTTTTAGTAGATCTGTCCCACAAAGACACACACCTTTCTACAATTTACGTATATTGTACAGCGCTGGTGAATATGATGACACTTTATAAATATTTAATGACAAAATATTGTGGAAACGTTTCAACAGTGTATCAAATGGCCCTGCACTATCCTGCTATGACTTTTAGAATAATTGTTTACTCAAGGTCATATTTTGGAAGCAGCCTGCTCTGCCAATATCTGAATCAGCCAGATAGCTATGAGTCAGGTTAGAACAATCACCCATGGACCGCAACTGCTCGTTGATGCAGTCCTGTCTTGATGGATTTGCACAGGTCCCTGTTATGATGTTGGCCCACCACCTCAGTGGCCAGTTCAGGCAACTTTTCTGGAGACCTGTGACTTGCCAACACCTATCAGTGTCATTGAGAATTCATACTTAGTCAGATTCTCAGGTAGGAATCTCCGCTGACAATCACATAGGCAACTCAAGAGTCTAATATTTTTTTTTCTTTCAATGTAAAATTGTGTTTTTTTATCTCTCTATTCAGACCCTTTCTTATTTATCCTCAAATCTGCTATCCAAACCTATGCCTGGCTGGTAGAGTGAGATGATTATTCATTATTAGGTAGGGGTATTTGGTACTAGTTATCTTGGACCTGCTTCTTAACTGTGGAAACTCTCCGACCCTCTATTCTGTAGGTGACCACATCAGTTATCCAAACTGACAAATACCATACAAGTGGCCATAAAAGTGTATGTCCGTGTTCCATTTAGAGCTGCTGTGTGCACTTACTGCTCTGTTCCATGGACACTGCTCTGTGACTGTATAAACTCTTTGCATCAGATGTATATTCTAATCAAACATAAGTGCATCATCGTGCTAATTGTCTTAAAAGTACAGTTATAAAGAGTATTAAATGTTTTCTAGTGCAGAGGAAGAGTTAGGGAAACCTTCTGTAGAGTGTGTTAATGGAAAGTTAGTATAGCATCTAGAGGTTGCACTTGCTTGGTGCATGAGTGGATCTTTTTGGATACCTTATCTTGTCAGGAAACCAGAGCCTCTATGCAGCTTTCACACGGATACAGCCTATGCTATCTGCCAAAGTTAATTACATACTAACAGGGTTACATCCCAACTCGGCAAAACACATAGTTCTATTTTACGTTAAAAGGAGAGTATTTCTGTAAAGGAAATGCTTTATTCAAACATTAATTGGTCCCCCAGAGGTGCTGTGAGGCACTAATGAAATACAGCACTGGAAATGGCTTCATGAGGTCCAGGAAATGAATAGTGTGGGCAATTTAGTCTAATCCAGTTGGCAATCACTTTGGTCTGGGTATACTGTATGGTGCTTGATGATATATACATATAATGTGTGTGTAAACATAACCGTTGTTTTAATTCTTACTTCTACATTAGGCACACACACAATATGCTTCACACACCTTGTCTGCTTTTCTTTACAGATCATCCTACCACTTGACTGGTTTCCACTTAATAAACCCAGCGCAGGAGATTATTTCCACATGGCTTATAATATAATAACACCACTTCTACTCCTCAAGGTATGGTAACTAAATGCAGGAATTGCAGTAGTCGTGTCATATGGTGGTTTTGTGTAAAGTTCTTGTATTTCATTAAACAGAGGTCCTTTTCTTGCAGCTTATAGAAAGGTCTCCGAAAACACTTCCAAACTCTGTGATCTATGTGAGCATTATAACATTTGTAATGGGAGCAAGTATCCACCTGGTGGGAGACTCAGTCAATCACAGGCTAATATTCAGTGGATATCAACTTCATCTCTCTGTGCGGGATAATCCAATCATGCAGAACCTAACGCCACCAACCCTGGTGAGATGGAGCAGAAATGGTATACAGAGTGCTGGTTTCTCAGTATATATATATATATATATATATATATATATATATATATATATATATATATATATATATATATATATATATATATATATATATATATATATATATATATATATATATATATATATATATATATATAAAGAGCAAGCAAGGGAAAGTTGTGCTCACCACTAGTTTTTAAAATCATTAGGCGGGGGTGCAATGAGGGTGTGACCACAAAATACATATAGACAAATACAAGATTCCTCTGCACTCAACCCATTATCAATATATTTAAGACAAAGACATTTTGTGCACACTGCTACTGAAAAATGCCTTACCCTTTAAACAAAACAGGGATTGTTTGTCCATATATTGCAATATATTTAAGCTGGCCAACTACGTCAAAGTCATCCCATATCTGGCCAGTCCTATGCTCAATTTTCATCTGATTCATTAAGAATTCTATGGTTTAATTATACATTTTATAAAAGGGACGAATACGTTTTACCTGCAACTTACTAGCTGCTTTCAAAGTAAAACTCCCTAGATATATATATCTAGAAGAGGCATATCCATTAGTTCCATTGGTACCTGCATAGTATCTGCAATGCTTATAAAGGCAGTGGCTTTGTTTTTAATAAAGATACATGTTCTTTGATATGAAAGCAGGATGTCAGCAGCACCTCTGTATTTGTGTACGTGGCATGGGGTTTATCAGTATGGACAGAGGTGGGCAGTCAGACATTATGGATGGATACCAGAGGTGGGCAGTTCTTTCTTGAAGTTGGTTGGTCCCTTGTTTGGATGCATTTGGAGGGCGTATCCCCTGTGTGAATGCTGAAGGTCTTGTGTGGTGCCTTTGTGTCGAAATGCACTTTGGACATGGGATGTAGGTGGTACCCTAATTGTGGATGTGGGTATAAATGCGGGAGAAGAAGGTTGGTTCTTTAGAATTTTTGCCGGGTTTGGAATGGATGATACCTCAATGAAGATGCAGGTGGGGCTGGTACTTTGGAGTGAATACAGTAAAAGGGTGTTTCATTTCCTCGGGTGGATGCTGTAGCTGGGGCTTCTAAGTAGATTTGAATGTGGGAGGATGGGTGTGTCCTCATTGAAGCTGGCCACCCAATATACACACAACTGAGCTGGTATTTCTTTAGGCTGTGGGACATATGTAATTTAGTGTACCATACATTATCAATGGGCACAGAGGGTGGATGTATCCCCAGATTAGGATTGTCTCTGGATAAACAAAGGAAAGTTCTCTAAATGTACATAGGAGCTGGGGTCTGGGTATATCATTTATGTAACACTCTGCAAGGCTCATTTATGAGTGCAAGAGCAAAATCTCACCTTTGTGCATGTTTAATCATCATAAACATTGGTCTGGGCATCAATAAATGCCTCTCATGTCTGTGCCAATGCATTGATTCAGCCTGTTTTAATGAACTGTGTACACGAGGTGCAAATACAGGGCCCACAGAACTAACATCTGACTCGCAGAGATGCTACTTCTGATGTTCCCTTAGCGTGTTGCACCTACATGCAATTAACTTAACTTGTTGCCTAGTGAACTGGGGAGAAAAGACAGGATGCAGGTAAAATTGTTGATTTGTGTGCATTTTTGCATTTAGAGCATTGTGCTTGCACTTGTAAATGAGCCTGTGCATGTCATAGATTTAATTGCTGGATAAATTGTAACATGATAATAGACCTAACAGGATGGATATATTTCTCTCTCCTCTGACTAACAGGTCGACTCCTTTGAGTTATTGTATTACTACGATGAATATCTGGGACACTCCATGTGGTAAGGATGCACCTGACATCTGTCGTGATATTGAGATGCCTGTGCTGGGATATCAGATTCCCGGGAGTGAGGGAGTCACAAACAGTTTATCTGACCTTGGGCTTGTGAAATCCAACTGTTTCATAATATTTATATCAGCTGTATAACAATATAATCTTGGTGTTCTCCATCATCACAGGCTACATGCAGTGTAGTTATAGTGTACGCTAAATGTCACCTCTGATTATTTTACATTTACACATACAGTAAATTATCTGCGGGTCTGCCATATCGCTCAGCCAAGGACCAATTAGCTATGGACTGTAGTGGCACTCTTATATTAGTGTCAATGGAGAAAAGTAGCCAGCATGTGCCATGTCTCTTGGATGCACGGTTGGAAGTTTATTGCAGGTGTACTCTTACTGGAACTTTTAGTATGTTATAGAATGGCTAATTTTTTTCAATTGGTCTTCATTTTTTCTTTTTTATAATATTTGAATGATTTACAGTACCTCCGTCTTCTGTTTCCTGCTTTCAAATGGGGATCACTGACCCCATCTAAAAATAAATGCTCTGTAAATCTACAAATGTATTGTTATTGCTACTTTTAATTACTCATCTTTCTATTCAGGCCCTCTCCTATTCATGTTCCATTATCTCATTAATATCAATGCATGGTTGCTAGGCTAATTAGCAATCAAATTGCTGAAATTGCAAACTGGAGAGCTGCTGAATAAAATGTCAAGTAATTTCCCTTCCCACCCCTAATTTACATATTCTAATTCAATTTTTGATTCGGCCAGACACAAGGATTTAGTCGAATCCGAATCCTGCTGAAAAAGGCAGAATCCCGGCCGAATGAAAACCAATTGCGAATCACTCTTTATTATATCATACTAAAAGTTAATTAAAAGGTGAACAACCCATTTGAAGGGGACATTAACCTCACTTTGCTATTCGTCCTGATATTTTTATTATTGTAATTGACATAAATAAAACAAAACTTATTGAAATATAGCCTCCCAACCAATCGGCTTTATAGATTTTAGACTAGTAAGAAGCCAATTAGAAATACAAATAATTAAAACATACTCATGATATGTCCATCTACAAAATATATTTCAATGATTTGTGGGATTTGTCTATCAGTCAGCAGGGCTGTTGAATAACACAGTACATCTGTTCTGTTCTGGCACAGGTATATTCCGTTCTTCCTCATCTTGTTCATCTATTTCACTGGCTGTTTCTCCAAAATAAGAGCGGAGAGCAGGATGCCGCTGTCGGCCTGGGCTCTGCTTGCTCCAAGCAGTCTCTATTACTGGTTAGTCACTCACCTACTAATTGCAGCTGAAAGATGAAGAAAATCTCTCTTTTTGTGTTTTCTCACAAGTAAAGGGGCTTTGTGTGCATAACCATAATGTACCAAGGGATTCATGTGATATTCTTAGATTAATGGCGTACCTGGTCATTTTGGGGAAGCTGGTTAAAAAAGTGCCAGTTTCTCAGTCCTCCAGCTGTGAACCTATCCCCGAATTGTATTAGGCTGCAGTAGGATATGTGTTTATTAGGGGATACACCTGTTAATTCTGACAGACTCCTGTATTCATACCTTTGCAGGTACCTTGTGACTGAAGGGCAGATTTTCATTATCTTCATTTTTACATTCTTTGCAATGTTGGCGATTATCATGCACCAGAGGCGCAAGGGCCTACACCTGGACAGCAATGGCCTCTTCCTTCTCTTCTCCTTCTCTGCCACTCTCATCTTTATTGCTGCCTGGATAGTCTGGCTGTGGAATGACCAGATTCTGCGCAAGAAATACCCAGGGGTCATCTATATCCCGGAGCCCTGGGCCTTCTACACCCTGCATATCAATAGCTTGCACTAAATTCCCTAACCCTTTGCAAAGGGGACTGGAGGACGGAGCTGACTAGGAGCTACCATTTCTGTGTTGGGGGGACAGTTGAGCAGCAGCTGTACACTACATATTTTATTTGTGCTCAATACGTCTGCTACAGATTAGCATTTATTTTATGTATATTTGACATCTTTTTTTTTATTTTTATATATATATATATATATATATATATATATATATATATATATATATATATATATATATATATATATAGCTTTGTCTAGTTTTATGGGCTTTAGCAATAGGCAAATCTACTACAGTAAGTCAAAGCCCCTACTTTTATGCAGATTAGGCCTCCTTTCTTTATGTGTAATGAGCAGAATTTGTGTTCCCTTCATAAAAAGTTTGCGCATAGAGTGATATCTGAGACTTGCCATAAACACATGTATGTGACTAGTGGAAGGCGGGCATTTTTAAAGGGGCACATAGTATTTTCCATGACAACGGGACTACCCCCAGGCCTTAAATTAGCTTTACAGAGTAGATCAGTAGTGAAGGGACTCCTCAGAATAAACTGCTTCTGTTTGAGTGTGATGTTTAGTAGAAAAGTTCTATGGAAGAAGCAATTAACTTGTAGTTAACTTGTAGTGTAGTTAGTTCCCTATCACTGCTGTGTTTCCTTCCTTTCTGTCTTAAAGCAGCAGTTTAAGGAAAGACGCCTGGGCTTGTGCACAATTTACCAGGGCTCCCATTTATCACATGGCCCCCCACCTCTGCCCTGGATGCTATACAAGCTCTCCTGGGGTCGTGGCTACCTTCACATTCCAGCACTACGAGCCACGCAGCAGCCCCTGATGCAGCTGCAGCTCCTAATAATTATAGTATTAAGAGACAGTAGATCTGTCATGCTCTATGGGTAAGATTTAAGGTATCTTTAAATTAGAGCTCTGTGTCACTGTTGCTATGGATCTGAAATCTGTTGTTTTGTTTTTACGGCAGTGCTTCTCAAACTGAGGGGCTGACCCACCTCTGGTGCCTCAACTTGAAGGCTGGTTTGGGGAGAAATACCTAAACTCCTGAGATGAAAGTCAATTAAAATGAATCTGTGGGTCTGAGATAATCAGAGACCAATTAATGTCTTATTGTATGGCAATCAAAGAGATAAAATATATGCCATTTTATAAAAATGTGTCTCTGTATATCAATGTACTTCATTAAGAATTCAAATTTTATTTAAATTATTTTCTGCTTTATTGTGCTGCCTACCAAACCCTGGAAGCAGCCAATCAGCTATGCCTAAGGGTCTGTTTTTCCTGATAATTCTTCCCTCCCACTTGCATTAAGAAACATCTGTCCATGTATAGATATACAAAGGCACTAGTAATTGTACACATTCTCTTTGAAATGTTTTTTTTTTCATAAAAAAACTATTTGACTTTTAGCATCTCTGTCTCTTCAATGGTGTGTTTAAAGGAAAAGAGCAGCCGCTCCATGCCAGTGTTCGTAACAATGCATGCATCATTTAGGCAGTGCTACATCGTACAGAGGTAAAGAATTAAATGCACTACAAGAAAGGATTCAGCTTGACTCCTGTCCTTGGAACAGCAGGGAGGCTCAATTACCTTTACACCATAAATATTTGATGGGCAGGAAGGTGTAAGATAACAGCAGTTAAAGGACGGTAATCGGAAACTGCTGCTCCTGCACCTGGGATAGGGAGCTAGAATCCAATCCCGAGGTGCCATAACAGCAGTATATTTGCTTCTCAGTGTTATTACTGTGTGGACTTTGGCTCTTGCGGAAATCAGGAAACAGAAGCTCACAAGAACAAGATGGTGAGTAACTTACAGCAGCACAGAAACCACTTCTGGGTTCTAATAAGGAAGAGATGGGGCTGAAGTGTGCAGCTGCCATGTGTATAAGGGACTACATGTACAAACCAGCACCTGAAATAGGCCACTTCGATCAAATATCCATCCACTGAATACAAGTAAAGGGCCACAGGGAGTGTTCCTTCCCCATCCCATGTAGCTAGTTCAATGTCCGTGTTCTGTATTTCTAATGATTGACGTATTCACTCAAAAAAAATCTGCAGCTGCTCAGAAGCTTCCTTGTGTGTTTAGGGAAATATTCTGATTTTTTCGAGGGTATTTATGGTTGAAGGGAGTACAGATTACATAAAGCCCTGTAATGTACTTGTGACTGAAGCATCAGTTGTGCATCACACTTAAGGTGGGCAATTTATCAAATGCTGGTTAATTTTAATGAGTACCAACGGCCAGCAAAATATATAAGTACCAACGGCCCCTCTGCAAAATATTACCAATGCTTTAGAATTTGATCATTTATTCTGTCTATTCTCCCCACATGCAACTGGCAGAGCAGAATGGCCTGGAACTAGATGGAACAGCTGGGAATCCTACATTTCCCAATTGGATATACAATAAATCTGCCACCAGGTTTCAGTCCTCGCTGTACAGAAAATGACAGTTGCTTGTGTCCGAAAAAAAATGTCTCTTTCTCTCTTCACAGGCCAAGTTCCTGGCTCAGGATGAAATTCAGAGTGAGTTAAATATATTGGGTAGGAGCGAAATGTGGGAAGAATACAAGTCCCCTCTGTAGGCCACAGACAATAAGGGAGGGTTATATTTGTGGGCAATATAACATGTCGCCAGTTTTAATTGCCACTACAATTACTTAAATGTGATCTCCTGTATCTGGCAGACACTTAAAGGGCATGTAAAGGAAAAAAATAAAATCCATTTTTACTTTCTTTAATGAAAAAGAAACCTATCTCCAATATACTTTAATTGAAAAATGTGTACCGTTTTTATAAGAAACCTGACTGTATGCAGTGAAATTCTTCCTTCATTTACTGCTGTGGATAGGAATTGTCAGACGGTCCCTAACTGCTGAGCAGGGAAACAATCATACTTATGAACAGCAGGGGGAGCCCCCGCCTTACTTCCCAGCCATGCAGAACTCAAAGCAGCTTTGTTTATGACGATCCCTAAGCAGCACAGACCGCACTGAGCATGTGCACAGTCTAAGTCTTGCAAAGATGTTTAACAAAGTTAGAAGATGGTGACTCCCTGTAGCCAACTTTGAAAGCATAAATTATTTGTTTGATTAGGCTTGTGGTGCAGTAAGTTCATGTTTATATTTAGTATACAAAATACAGCATTTCTAGCCTTATTCTATTTTAGACTTTACATGCCCTTTAAAGAGTATTTGTTCTCACTTTATAGTATTTTTCATCTTGTATATGTTTTACAACTGTTTCACGTGATTAAACCTAGGGGTCTGCCATGTGTCTAAGATAAAACTTTCATTTTACTTACACTGTTTTTGGGCCCCACCCATATATAATGCATTGTAATGATTTTTCTTGCTTGAATAGAATGGACTGGCCTTGGAAGCTGTCCAGCTGTCTATAGACTCAATAGATTGGCCTGTCTCATCATTCTCCTGCCATAGAATCCCTCAGATCACACTTTGTGGTATATGTAGAGTCATGCGATACTAATGCTGAGAGTGCAGGTTTCTGTTTTTTCTGCAGCAATGTCATTTCCCCTGGATTTTAGCAGAATATTATGGCTGCTGTTTGCACTGCATGATCCACCTAGTGGCATAACCCTGATTCTATTAAAATGCATATAAATAAGCAAAACTAACTCTAGCTTTTATTTTTTAAAAATCTGTGAAAATCACATTGTGCCTTTATTGGTTTCAGTACCTTTTATGACCACCGGATTTACCAGATCAGTTAAAGTGCTATTTTATAAATAGGTGTCATTATGGGATAGGTAATAGCATCCCTGAAATTCTGTTAAAGTATAAACATCTGTGCACAGATATAGTACATGGTACTGTTTTACTATTATAGAGAATAAAGAAATTAAAATTTGGAATATTTAAATAAAATGGAGTCAATGGAAGACAGCCTTTCCTTAATTTGGAGTTTTCTGGATAAGTGGTTTCTGGATAACGGATCTCACACCTGTACTATGGGGCAGATTTATCAAGGGTCGAATTTTGAGGTGATGGGAGTTTTTTTTTAAACTCCCATCATCTCGGAATGCGATTAAAAAAAGACCAACCCAAAATTATCAAATTTTTTTTTTAACTGTGAGTGAATAGGCTGTATTTGATGGAATTTGATTCAAAGTATTTTAAAAAAAAAAACTTAAATGACTCCAAATAGTTTCTAGGAGGTTCCCCATAGGCTAAAACAGCAATTCGACAGGTTTTAGATGTCGAAGTCGAATTTTTAAAGAGACGGTACATGATAAATTTTGATATTCAAATTTTACATTGTTTTTTTTTTTTCAAATCGAATTTGGACTATTCCCTAGTTGGAGTACACTAAAATTAGCTCGAAATTAGAAAAATCTGATTTTCAATTCTGCCCCTTAGTGTCCCTACAGTTCCTGTGTATGCGCATATGCCTAAGAAGGGAGTCTAATAACCAATCAGAACCTGAGAATTAAGCATCACCCAGCAATGGCATGAACATGAAGAAATATATATATAGACTTTTATGGTCCATTTTGCCATTTAATTTAGGTATTAAACCGTTTTTCAATCAGTAATACCTGAACAGATTGGTGTTACATATAATTCAAGGCAGATGTGCCAGATGCATCAATAATCTGGTACCTAGTTATAGCAGGAGATATATAGTACATAAATCTATATCCACTGTATAAACTGACTTTGGCAATGAAACCAGTACATATTCAGTGCCATTATAGAGTAACTGATTTTACCTTGGTGGCAATCGTAGCCCAGTACACTATGTAGGACTGTATAGTCCACCATGCAGAGCAGAACCACCACGCAGAGCAGTGAGGCCCTATCTGACACAGCTAGCATTGGATACAAGTTACATCAGATAGGGCAACTATTTTCTAAAGCTACTTTCATGTTGGCTGCAGTTGCAGAATAGGTGCAGAAAGCAGAGACCGCAGGATCATATATACTATGTTGCTTTTAAAAAAAAAGTTGTATTTAAAGGTATTGGTATACTTATTTATTTTCTAGTAATATCTTCCTTTAAACCTAAGGACTTATTTATATTTATTTTGGCATGCAATTTTGCAAGTCCCTCACTGCCTCTTCTTGTCTCTTTTCTTCGGCACAGAGTACAAGGAATGTTTTTCTCTCTATGATAAGAAAGGCAAAGGGAAACTGCCAGCCGGGGACCTCCTGACCGTCATGAGATGCCTGGGAACCTGTCCCACACCTGGAGAAGTTGCACGACACCTGCAGGTCCACAAAATCGGTATGAATAAGGGGGAGAAATGTAAATACCTTGGTGCAACAATTTGGGGGTTCCAGAAACATTTAAGGTGCATAAGAGAGCTGGAGGCCTATTTTAGTCAGTGAGATTACTGATCAACTATAAGTTTATAAGGATTTATTTTGTTGGAAGGTGTTTGTTTTTTCAACCTTGATTACCACAACTAGTTTTGCAAGCCATTGGCCTTTTAGTATGATGTAGACAGGCCCGGACTGGCAATCTGTGGGTTCTGGCAAATGCCAGAGGGGCTGCTATAAGGTCCCATAGAAAGTCAGTATTTAGTGGGCTGGTGGGGGCTGTTTGGGCCTCTATGTGGGCTGATTGTGTACCTGAAATGCCAGGGCCTTTTTTAATTTTCAGTCTGGACCTGGATGTAGAGATTGATATTCCGAGACAATTTGCAATTGGTTTTCATTTTTTATTATTTATGGTTTTTGAGTTATTTAACTTTTTATTCAGCAGCTTTCCAGTTTGCAGTTTCAGCAATATGGTTGCTAGGGTCCAAATTATCCTAGCAACCATTCATTGATTTGGATGTGAGACTGATATTTAAATAGTAGAAGGCCCGAATAGAAAGATGAGTAATATAAAGCAATAACAGTAAATTTGTAGCCTTACAAAGCATTTGTTTTTTAGATGGGGTCAGTGACCCCCATCTGAAGGCTTGAAAGAATCCGAAGAAAAAGGCAAATAATTCAAAAACTATAAGAAATATAAAATGAAGGCCAATTGAATAGATGTTTAGAATTAGCCATTCTATAACATACTAAAAGATAATTTAAAGGTGAACCACCTCTTTAAAGGCAGAATTTATTTATATGGAGGGCTGGATCATAAAAAAAGATGTAAATAATTAAGCAATGATTGTGATAAAGGGGTTATTCACCTTTTAGTTAACTTTTAGTTTAATGGAGAGAGGGTTATTCTAAGACAATTTGTAATTGGTTTTCAAAGAAACAGTTCAGTGTAAAAATAAATACTGGGTAAATAGTATGTGCAAAAAATAAAAAAATGTATCTTAAGTTAGCCAAAGATGTAAGGTATAAAGACTGGAGTGACTGGATGTCTAACAGAACAGAACACTACTTCCTGCTTTTCAGTTCTCTAACTCTGAGTTAGTCAGCGACTTGAAGGGGGGCCACATGGGACATAACTGTTCAGTGAGTTTGTAATTGATCCTCAGCATTCAGCTCAGATTCATAAGCAAATAGTTATGACCCATGTAACCTCCCCTCAAGTCACTGATTGGTTACTGCCTGGTAACCAATCAGTGGAAACCAAGAGAGCTGAAAAGCAGCAAGTAGTGTTCTGGCTATTATGTTAGACATCCAGTCACTCCAGCCTTTATGCATTTTATAATAACTATATTGGAAACATTTTTTATTTTGCACAGCCTATCTATTTACCCAGTTTTTATTTTTATACTGAACGTTATTTAGCTTTTTGTTCAGCAGCTCTCCAGTTTGCAGTTTCAACAATCTAGTTGCTAGAGTCTAAATTACCTTAGCAACCATGCATTGATTACAGAGCATTTGTTTTTCGATGGGGGTCAGTGACCCCCTTTGAAAAGCCGGAAAGAGTCAGGAGAAAAAGGCAAACAGTTAAAAACCTATAAAAAGAGAATAATGAAGACCAATTGAAAATTTGCTCAAATTGGCAATTCTATAACATACTAAAAGTTAAAGGTGAACTACACCTTTAAAATGGGTTTGAGGTAAATGGCCATTGAAAACTGGAAAAGGCCACTGAGCAAAGGGCAATCTGATATGCTGTGATGCTTTAAGCTTGAGGCAGAACAGACTGGCCTCCCTTCTGCCCCTTAGCTCTGACTGGGTTCAAGGTAGGCCTATCTGAAAATCCTGCTGTGCTTTGTATCTTGTAAAGGTGACCATACACTGGCCAATTAGGTGCACTGCGTGACTGACATGCCCACATGGACAGAGAGTGTATACCCTCAGATTCTCTGAAACCTCCACACTGTTATTAGGGGTCTGGGCAGCTAGATAGTGGTGCACATGAGACAGAATAGCCAGGATCACCCCTCCCAGAAGGAGCCAAATTCACCAGTTTAGAAATGTTTTCCTTTTCTGTAATGGCTGTTCCTGAGGAAGGGTAGCTTGTCCCGTCAAGTCACTGGGCATTTTCCCCTTTAAAAATGTGTTAAAATCCCTTCTTTTCTACCCCCTGCATTAAAGCATGGCTTTACTAGTCAATTTCAGCCTCCTCTCATGTCTGTGACTAATGAGCATTTAGCAAGGAAATTAATCTGTAGTGATGGAAAATTCTGCCACTGTCTCGGTACATTGGCTGGACGGCAGGGTGTAAATGTTATATATCAAGAGTTTCATAGTGGATGGTATAATATTGCTATTTTACTTGTCAATTTCTTACAGGCAAGGATGGGGTGGATTTTTCCACCTTCTTAACAATCATGTACTGGCAGCAGAAGCAGGAGGACCCAGAGAATGAGATCATGGTGGCCATGTTAATGTCGGACAAGCAGAAGAAAGGAGTCATCCCAGTGACAGAACTCAGAGCCAAACTCACTCAGATGGGGGAGAAGCTCACACCCAAAGAAGGTACCTGAGTCTGGCAGCTGAAAAGGTCTACCATGTATGGTATCATCTCAGCAACAGCCTTTGCAGAAGGCATGTTGGTGTCTGTAGGCCAATAGCTTGCAAGGTGTAACACTGGCAGCTCAGACAATATGCTTGACCCGTATCAAATGCTGCATTACTATATGTACATTTCAACTGACTGTATACAATATCCAGTTCCATAAAGGAAAAGTTGTGCTTGGGAAGGAGATACCTGTAGTAGAATGGTTGTGGCAAGTCTTGCTTATATTTAATTGTATGTATGTACATGGGTTTCATACCTGTGCTAAGCCTCGTCACATGGTGTCCCAAGATGCAGAACCAGGGGCATACCAATGGTATGTTTAGGCTCATAATTTCCATCGATTAACCATAAATTCAACTCTTTTACTGCAAAAAGCTCTGTGCAACGCAGCCCACCCGTGATCCTGTCTGCAGGATAGTAACCATGTGACACACAGTAAATCAAGGAGCAGCAGTCGTTTGTCTGGCACATTCATTGCTCAGATTAAGGCTGCTACAAAAGTGAGAAGAAGAGAAACCAACCTGGATAGGGTAGGAAGGGATATAGAGCCTTTCACAATGTAAGACATGCACTGAGAGCCTGAATACCTGAATACAGAAGGTATTGACATTCATCAAGCTATTCATATTGCACTGCCTTAAAACCAAAAATGAGTGGTTTTAACTCACACAATGCAAACAGTTTAATTGTTTAAATAGCACAAATACATCCATATACCCAAACTTGCAGACACCTGGTACAAATGATATAACGTTTTCTCTGTTCTCAATTGAAAGCATTAACATGTCTTTTCCCAGTTGATGATCTCCTAAAAGGTGTTAAAGTCGGACCAAATGGAACGGTGAAATATGAAGAATTCGTAAGAGCGGCCACAGTCCCTATGCCTGACTACTGAACTGCAACAGAGCTGAAGATCCAGAAAGTATTCGGGACCACTTTTTATATTTAGTGGTGAAAGCTGCGCTCAACTCGCTGTGTGGATGTCGACTTGCAAGCTCAGCTTCCTCCGCTACCCAAGACTCCACCCGTCTCAACCCTTTATTAAATAATACCTCCTTACATGCAGAACCTTGCTATCATACTTGCCACCATTTTCCAGCTGTTGCAAATAAACCGTCTACTGCCATCACTAATCAGACAGATCATGCTTGGAATTATTTACTATAAGGTGAGCAGACTTTGCTTAAAGGAGTTGTTCAACTTTAAGGTAACTTTTAGTATGTTATAGAATGGCTAATTCTAAGCAACTTTTCAATTCCCGTTCATTATTTATTTTTTGCAGTTTTATAATTATTTGCCTTTTTCTTCTGACTCTTTGCAGCTTTCAAACGCGCGTCGCTGACCCCCTTCTAAAAAAAAACAAATGCTCTGTAAGGCTACAAATGTATTGTTATTGTTCATTTTTATTACTCATCTTTCATTCCAGGCCTCTCCTATTCATATTCCAGTCTCTTATTTAAATCAATGCCTGGTTGCTATGTTAATTTGGACCCTAGCTACCAGATTGCTTAAAATGCAATTTGAAGAGCTAAATAAAAAAAATGAAAACCATTTGCAAATTGTCTCATAATATCCCTCTCTACATCATACTAAAAGTTATCTGAAAAGTGAACTACCCCTTTAAAAAAACTTTTAGTATGATGTAGAGAGTGATATTCTGAGATAGTTTGCGATTGTTTTTTTTTCTATTTTGGTTTTTGCATTATTTAGCTTTTTATTCAGCAGCTCTCCATCTTGCAATTTCAGTAATCTGGTTGCTAGGGTCCAATTTACCCTAGCAATCATGCATGGATTTGAATAAGAGTCTGGAATATGAACAGGAGTGACCTGAGTAGAGAGATGAGTAATAAAGACTAGTAATCACAATACATTTGAAGACGTATAGGGCATAATGAAGGCCAATTGAAAAGTTGCTTAGAAACAGCCATTTCTATAACATACTAAAAGTTAACATAAAGGTGAACCACCTCTTTAAGCCATGGAGTCTTGGAAGTGGTACCAAGACACTATAATGAAGAAAGTGGCTAAATAAACCATCATAATGAACCCATTACTCCCTGCAGCCAAATGTAAAACTACATCCCATATAACTGTGTTATACCCACATGGTCTCCAGTCTTGTCTACTGGATAGATCTTATAGTGAATGGGAAGATGGAATGGAGTGTCCAACATTTGACTTATAATAAAGAAATTGGCTGAAAAAGCACAATGCTGTCTTTAATTTAATCCAATATATAATATAAGCATAATCTGTGCAGGAAAGTACCACCAAGCCACTAAATACTGAGTGCTACATAAGCCGTCAATATAAACCAGAGCTTAGTGCATTAGTCCCACAGTAAACTCCCAGCCCTGGGTAATGGTGGGAAAAGGTTTTAGGCGTAAGTATATTGATGTAGCAAAAAGAAAACAAAAAGCACACCCATATTCCTTCCACTGTAGGAAAGACGTGTGTCCTGCTTCATGCTCTTTGCATGCTTCCATGTTACCAGTATAAATCCGATTCTACACTATAGGGCTGATTCATCAAATGTTGAGACAAAAATGCTCTTTGTTCTAGGAAAATTGAGGCAGATTGAGAAGAGCAGAAAACGTTTAATTCTTTTTGGAAAAAAAAAGGGGCACAATAGCCTGTGAATGGGAATCTTTCTAGAACTCTAGAATTGTTGACTATCTAGTTGCCGTTCCTTTAAAGGGGTTGTTTATACTTTAGTATTACATAGAGAGTGATATTCGGAGATAATTGCAATTGGTTTTCATTTTGTTTTCATTTGTGGGTTTTGGGTTATTTATTTTTAAAGGTTTTTATTTTGGATTTTCGGTTATTTCGCTTTTTATTCAGCAGCTGGATTGGGTCAGTGACCCCTATTTGAAAGCTGGAAAGAGTCATAAGGAGGCTCAAAATAATTCAAAAATTATAAAAAAAAATGAAGGGCAATAGAAGTTGCTTAGAATTAGCCCTTCTAGAACATACTAAAAGTTAATCTCCACTTTAAAGTCTATGGGAATCTTGTGCAATTCAAGAAAAACTCTGAGGGACCCATTTACTTAGCTCGAGAGAAGGAATAGAATAAAAAAAAAAATTGGAATTTCTAATGAATTTTTTGTCTATTTCGACCACGACTCGAACTAAAAATGGTTCAAATATTCGACCATTCAATAATCGAAGTACTGTCTCTTTAAAAAAAAACTTTGCCACCTAAAACCTACCGAGCATCAATGTTAGCCTATGGGGAAGGTTGCCATAGGCTTTCTATGCAATTTGGGATCGAAGGAAAATAGTTTGATCGATGGATTAAAATCCTTCGAATCGAACGATTTTTCATTCGATTGAACTATTTGCGGTTAATCCTTCAACTTAGATAATCGAAGTCGAAAGATTTACATTCGGCAGTCGAATATCGAGGGTTAATTAACCCTCGATATTTGACCATAAGTAAATCTGCCCCTGAGGCATCTTTTAAATAGAGATAAATTAAAATGTAGAGGTGGAAAGAAGACCCCTTTTATGAAATCTGTCCATTTGATTGCTGGGACAAGGAGTTGCACCATAAGGCTACCATTAAACTATTTAAAGCTGCATTCAGTGGTCACCTACCAGAAAGATGATGGGGCATGAATGACAATGGGATGAGCCTATCAGGAGTTCTGTGGGCAACAAGTAAAGGGGGTTGTTCACCTTTAAATTAACCTTTAGTATGATGTAGAAAGGGATATTCTGAGACAATTTGCAGTCGGTTTTCATTTGTTATTATTTGTGGTTTTTGCGTTATTTCGCTTTTTATTCACCAGCTCTCCATTTTGCAATTTCAGCAGTCTAAATTACCAAAGCAACTATGTATTAAATCTGAATAGGAGAGGCCTGAATAGAAAGATGAGCAAAACAAAGTAGCAATAACAAATGTGCTTACAGAGCATTTGTTTCAGATGGGGTTCAGTGACCCCCATTTGAAAGCTAGAAAGTCAGAAGAAGAAAGCAAATAATTTGAAATTCATGAAAAAAAGAAAGCCAATTGAGAAGTTGCTCAAAATTAGCCATTCTATAACCTTCTAAAAGAAGGTGAAGCACCCATTTAATGGTGGCTAAAGCTCCCGGTATATTAGTGTGTGTGTGTCTCTTTAATCTTTTAGTCTTGCCTTGTGCTCCATGTGCCTGCTGGCTGGGGACTCATCATTCTGGAGCTGTAAATAAAGAGCAGATGCAGCAGAGGACTGTACCATGGAGCCGATCCACTGCACCATACAAGCTAAAGTGACAAGACATTAGAATGCTTTTTTATTACATCTAAAGACTTCTACAGAAACAGATAACATTCAATAGGTAAACAATTTCTGTCCAATGCAAGTAATAAATATTTTCACTTGATACTTTATACAAACTGACATTGGCCTACTATACAGGTTTAAAAGCCTTTCAGCTGGTCTGGCATGCCATATGGAAACATTGTTAAGGCAATGAGTTACAAATTCAGTCCACAGAAACCAGCAATAAGATCTGATTTGTAATATTTACATCAACTCCTGCCCACTCGGCTGCTTATGGGCCTAATGAATAAGCAGCACCCTTGTCCCCAACACTGGCAAACTTAGCTTAAAGTAATAAATGAAGTCACGCACAATCCTTCTAGTTGAGCTAGACAGCATGTAAACCATCCCACTGCACTCTCTGCCATGATACCCACAACCCTGACCCAGGAGCTATCTGGCACAAGGATATGGATAATTTGGATATTTTTCATTCTGACTGGTAAAAGCACAACAGTCCTAGCACATCCTCAGTCCGTGCCCACCCTAAAATTTATTTTGGAGTTAATTTTCATAGCATATTTGTCCTGCAACTATGAGCCTCTGAATTGAACTGCTATTTGATGCTAGGTCTTAACAAGGTACTCATCTTCCTATTAACTTTAGTATGAAATAGTGAAAATTAGACAGTCTGCAGGTGGCTATTAAATTATTTAGGTTTTTGATTAGCAGCTCTCCAATTTGGTGTTACAGTAGCTATCTGGTTTCTAGGGTGCAACTTACCCTAGCAACCAAGCAGTGGTGTGAATGAGAGCCTGGAATATGCATAGGGAAGGGCCTGAATAGAAAGATACTTTTGTTGAGCAGTAAAAACAAATTGTAGCCTCACAGAGCTTTTTGGACTGATGGGGTCAGGTGCACACGCACATATGAAGAGCAGGTATGTGGACACAGTATGCAATAACCTTCTATCTGATGTTCTAAGTTCACCCAAATAGAACCTAAGGTCTCTAATACACATGGGGATCAGATTTCTGGAATTTTTCCATAGAAAAAGTGCCCAAAATGGACCCTTCCCTCTTCCGTAGTATAAAACGGCACAGACCAGACAATAGCTGCATGGAAACTTTCCAGTGTGTAAACCAAATGAAACCCTAAGTGCCATAGGTCTAAACCAGGGGTCCCCAACCATTTGAACCAGTGAGCCACTTTCAAATTTAAAAAAAATTTGAGAGCAACACAAGCATGCAAACATTTCCTGGTAGTGCCACATATGGTCTGTGATTGCAGCTCACAGCCTACAGGAGGCTCAATTTAGTAGTACACATGGTTTTATGCAACCAAAGGTGCCTCCAAGCCAGGAATTCAAAAATAAGCATCTTCTTTGAGGCCACTGGGAGAACGTGTTGCTCACAAGCCACAGGGTGGGGATCACTGGTCTAAACCTTTCATAGAAACATTTCCCTTTAATTCTCAGGAATGTCTGTAAGGGGGGAAATATATTAACCCTGACCCAGTTAATCCCAACTCCCACATGCAAAGCTGAGGTTTTTGTGGGAGGGGGGGGGGTTACTATTACAGATCCTGACATAATGATGACATCCTCTCCTTTACTGTAGATTAACACACCCTTTGGCCACACTATGCATCTTGCTTAAAGTGTCTTTTAATTATACCTCTACTCTCTTGTGAGGGAATAATGAACATCATGTGAAAATAGGCCCTATGCAATATTTCAATGAAAAGAACTGGCATTAGGACTGCTAGATCATTTTTTTTTAAAAAGCAATGATGCCGTCATTGCACTCTGTGTTTATCCAATGCATATTCAGAGGTGAATAAATAATTATTTTCATTGCAGTAGGGATGCACAGAAGCATTACACACTGGAGTGCGTTCATGTCTCCCTTGAGGCACAGAGCAAGCACAAATAGCTAGACAGACATGATGGCGTTTTAAATAACATTGACATTTTGTCAACTTTCAAAGAAAGAGTAACAATGCCTGAAAGGGAGGTTTGATTGGCACCAAACTGCTAGCTTGCTAAATGCTGAAAGGACTTTAGGAGGTGTAGCTGGAACTAAAATCTCTCCTAGATTGGACAGCAAAAGACAGAGGAGAAAGATGGCACCAAACAGGAAGGGGACAACCATCTTATTGTCACTCAAGTGTCTGTGTCAGGGTACCAATGAATGAAATCCACTTTTAGTTCAGCCCAGGCCAAATTAACAGATACAATCTGACATTTATTTAGTGCTGATTGCAGACTGAAGTGCTTTATTCTTAAATGTCCATTTGGCAGCGAAGTATTTTTGAGCTCCAAACTCAGTCATTGTTGGGTTAAAGGAGAAGCCAATGTCAAAGTATCTGTGGTGCCCCAGAGCTCACCTGGATTGCCATAAAGAAGTGCAGATTTTAATGAGCCGGTTTTCACTTAACAATCCTTGAGTTTGGATTTCTAGAAGTGGTAGAGGCAGCTCAGGCCATACCAATATGGTGGCTGCTGTAGAGTGCAGTGGGATGAGCAATGCTGGGGAGCTTTAGTATTTAAAAAAATAAAATAAAAACAAAAAAAAAAGTCAGAGAAATCTCTAGAACAAGAGTCAATCTCTGGGATTAGGTTGAAAAATTAAAAATGGAGAGGGGGGAGAGTGAGTAAGAGGCGGGGCCAGGTTTCAGTTTTATCAGATGAGTATAGTCTTCCGTTTATATACAAAATTAAAACTGAAAATATAGTTCTGTTCTCTGTACATGTCTTTAGCTTTTTTTGTATTTTTAGCATTTCCCTTAAAAAAAATAATAAAATAAAGAAATCAGGTGGTAGGGGTCCTGCATCTGTCAATCAGTCCAAGGAGATAACATCTGGTATGATGCCATAAAGTGAGGAGCTGTCTGCTGGCCCACGGCTGGGGGCATTGTGGGACTCACGAAGGCTGTTCGACGATACCAAACTGCTGTTACTGCCACTGTTACTCCCATTAGTTGCTGGCAAAGAAGAGCTTGCACTTGCGTTTAACTGGTCCAAGAAAAGCTGGGAAGAGGTGTAGGGGAAGAAACGGGAAGAATGAAGCAAATCTGGCTCTTCTGATGCTGCAGCAGCAGCCGCCGCCAACAGTGATGTGTTGTAATGCTGGAGGAAAAGAAGAACAATTAGCAACAATAGTGAATACTGAACCATAATGTAACTGCATAAACACTGTGGCTAAAATACAAACAGATTTAGCTGTAATACGAGATACAATGTCCATGTCCAAGCTGAATTAAACAGATTTAAATCCTTTGTTAAAAAAAAAACTATGTTTCTCAATTAGCAGCTCTTATTACAATGACAGCTATTTCTGAAAGTTATTGCAGGTAAGCACAGGAAACCCCACATCAGGTCTGCAGCCGCAGGAGGGCCAGAAGTGTCCCCTGCTTTTTCAGTAAAGCTGCATGAGAACAGAACCAGAAACACAAGATTGTTGCACCAATTAAAATGAAACTGTTGAAGAAAGCATGGCCCCAAATGCCTGTCAGCTTCAAGTGGTCTACAGCAAACCAGTTTAATTAGTAATGTGATATAGCCCTCTCAAATCTCAAATGCATATGCAGGTTGGTGCTTAGTACTAAGTATTAACTGTGCATAGTTTTATAGAATTTTTTTTGTATAAACTGATAAAACATGGGAAAATATGGAACTGCAACCTAAGCTAGCCACACCTTCCTAGAAACAAGTGGGAAAATATTCAACTATGAAGGGAGTGTTCCTTTAAATCAGATGTTTACCTATAAACAAACTTTTGGTATTTTATAGACTAATTATGAAGACCAATTGCAACATACTTTCAATGTGCCGTCTTCACTGCACTAAAAGTTCATTTAAAGGGGAACTATCGCGAAAATGAAAACACCCAACTGCTGCATGAAAATGCTTCATGCAGCAGTTGGGTGTCAGATATTCATTGACAGTTAGATCCAATATATCTTATAGGGAGGGCTCCCTTTCCTAGCAGATGTATTAGAGCTCACTCAAATAACGGATTCCAGTACAAACAAAGTCTAACAAAATAATTGCCTTTTGTAAAAATTCTGCATGTAAAGAGACAGGATTTCTGATGATTTTAATAGAGTGAGCTCTAATACATCTTCTAGGCAAAAGGAGCCCCCCTTTAATATATATTGGATCTGTCAATGAATATCTGACACCCAACTGCTGCACGAAGACAGAATGAGGAGAAACAGATGCTGAGAGAGGAATAGTGAAGACAAACTTGATTATCAAAAACAGTACAGAATTTTTAAGTGATTGTATTTAGAAAGTTTCTTATTTCAGTATGCTGAAGGGAATATTAAATTTTCACTATAGTTCCCCTTTAAGGATAAAGAACTCCTTTTAAAGGAAACTACCTACTCTAAATTCTGCAGCAGGGCTACATGTAGATTACGATAACACAGCATAAAGACAAAGCATCTCACCTGGTTTTCTCCAGACAGGAAAGGAAAGAAATCCAAGCCTAGAAAAGAGAACATTGTACATTGTAAGGTCTTAGAATAGGGGAATAAAATTAGAGGCAAAAGAAGAGGGGGCAAGAATACCCAAGATTTTAATTAAGCAAATTCTATGCAGATAACTACTGACATTAAATGACCATGGTCTCTGGAGACAGAACAAACGAGTCTATTGCAGCACTATATCTTGTAAGTCATCTATACCTTGTAAGTCATAAGGCATGTGTGCCATGTGGAAGGGATGCCGATAGTCCTGAAGTAAAGGTGCATTGATGTATGTGGAGTCAACAGGTGGCAGGCTAGGAGTTCGAGAGATCGGAGAAGCCTGGTGCTGCAGATTCAACATACTGCAATAGATTGAAAAATAATATATTACAAAGGAGTCTGTGAAGCTAGAAAGGCAACCTAAAAAAAACCCCAAACTTTATAGCTTTACAATAGTGGATGCAAAATAGTTTTGGCAGATTTAACCTGGCCACACACTGATTTTACACATGTATGATACTGTCACCAGGTGGTAATATTTTCCAACTTACACAAACCAGGCTGTTTGGCACCCAAGGCGATGACTGGATCCACAGGTGCCCAGGACAGCATTCATACGCTGATTTTCATATATACAAAGTACTTTCAGATTATGGAATTAAAGGTATTAAAAGGGGACCTAAAAATTTCTCTAGGTAGTATATGGTCATTATACATCCCAGACTAATACAGACACGCCAGATAAAACTCCGGCTAGTTAACCATTTGGGGGGGTTAAAGGAATTTTTCAGTATAAAAATAAAAACTGGGTAAATAGATAGACTGTGCAAAATAAAAAAATTATATTATATTATATTATATTATATTATATATATATATATATATATATATATATATATATATATATATATATATATCTATATATCTATATATCTATATATCTATATATCTATATATCTATATATCTATATATCTATATATCTATATATCTATATATCTATATATCTATATATCTATATATCTATATATCTATATATATCTATATATATATATATTAATGGTGAAGTCCTACATAATTTAGAAGATGTAAAACATGTAAGAGATCTATAAAACATTATGTTCTTACCTTTTATTGCTGAGAGGGGATGCAGGAGTAATGGATGGGCAACTCCTCTTGGGACAGGGTTCTTCTTCCTCCTCATCTGAAGAGCTGTCTATCGTCAGGTCTATTACTTCCACCTTCTTGTTTTTGTTGGAGGAGTGATGGTTCGAGGGCACCTGGTGCTCAACTGAGCTGCTGATGCAGCCATCTGCAATAATAAATACCGTTGTTAGAAGGTAGCATCTTCAGTTACTATTAGTTCTGTGCTCCAAAATGGCAGAAAGCATACATCTTCAAAGCCAGCAGTATATATGGTTAATACACCAAATCTGAAAACTTCTGAAACTATGATACAAATGGCCAGGACATAAATACCACATTCCAGACTAGTTCACGCCTTCAATTACTTTGTATTTTACTTCCAATGGGTGGTAACTAACAAACTAAAATATTCACAATGAAGAATAGGAGCAGTCATTTACTACATAGTAAACTTACTGTCTACTCCATTATAAGATGTTGTGACCTCCTGTACTTCCTTCTTTGATCGCATTGGTGACCAGGATCCATCTTCCTTAAACTGTATTTCATCACAGTCTGTGCAGCACTTCAATATCTCCATAAAGAGACTAAAAAACAAAAACAAACTCAAGATACAGATACTAAGAAGATGTGATGTCTCTGAGAAGAACATTGTAACACTGAAGTGTAATTACTTGGGATGCAGTGGGTATAATTAAACTCAGGCCCGCACACCCTTAGAAGACACTGCAGTACTAAAGGGGCGGGATGAAGGTAAGGAGGAATATATTTGTAAAGCTGCACATGCAAACCGGTAGAGGGGTGCCGTCCAGAGGGTGGCCTCGTTGCAAACCATGCACCATGGCATGCAGGACTCTAGTTACATCACTGGGTGCATTTAGGAAAACCTGCACTCAAATAGCGACTTATACTCCACCTTAAATCAATTTTACCTCTCAAGTTATGATTTTATTTACAACTTTAATCTACTAATAGAAGACATCTAGATAGCAGAGAGACCACTAGTGTTGCCATAACATTACTGCACCTGATTGCAGTTTCTCCAGCTTGCACTTACCCATCTATGATTAAATGCTCATATGGAGCTTTCTTGTCACAAACAGGACACACCCAAGTGGGCTTCTTCTCATTCATCTGAATGTAGAGTGTGGCATCAAAGCACTGAAGGTGTGAGCATGTAAGAGACCTGCAGGGGATGGTCAGTCGCATCTTGCCAAGCTGTAACGGAAAAGCAGTGACATGTAATTTTCTTTGACATGTAGGTTTTCCGTTAATCATTAAAACAGAAATACAAATATATAAAGATATATTTTTATGGACTATGTTTCATTGCAGAGCAGAAATAAATAAAAAAAAACAAACAAATACAAAATGTATTGTAAAAGTGATACCTATATTGGCTAACAATAAAAATACAAGCTTTCGGAGCACCGAGGCCCCTTCGTCAGGCAAAATACGAATGAAAGCTAGAAAGGCACAGCATTTATACTGTTAGATCAGTGAAAGGTATTCATAGGCAATAAATTAGGAAGTTACAGATCAATTGTAGAGATAATACAATAAATTAGGGTGGGTTGTAAATAGTCCAGGAGTCTGGATTCAGTCCGGTCACATAGTGTGTTCAGTTTTAAATTTCCCTTTTAGAATTAAGACCTGAACGGGAAAGGAAGATTCATGAATTCAAATGTATGGAGTTATTTAAAAGATTAAGACAGGGCCTTAATTTAGGGTCAGGTTTCATGTCACACTATGTGACCGGACTGAATCCAGACCCCTGGGCTATTTACAACCCACCATAATTCATTATATTATCTCTACAATTGATCTCTATCTATCTGTAACTTCCTAATTTCTTGCCCATGAATACCTTTCACTAACAGTATATATGCTGTGCCTTTCTAGCTTTCATTAGTATTTTGCCTGACGAAGGGGCCTTGGTGCGCTGAAAGTTTGCAATGTATTTTTATTGTTAGCCAATATAGGTAATTTCTACAATACTTTTTGTATCTGTTTGTTTTCTTATTTGTCATTTTTGCTACTGGCTAACATGGTACCACAGTTTTTGTTTTGTGCATTGCAGAGCAGAAATGATTTACAGAAGTGTTAGAACATAAGGATGCAGCGAACACTGCTGGTCACAACAGGCAATTTCTTACAATAAACAATTTCATATTGTTTAGGGCAAGGGTGCCCAAAAGATGGATGTGGATCTACCAGTAGACCTTTAGCTGGTAATCAGTAGATCTCAAGACACTGCCAACAAACAGCTTGTCTAAATCACCCTACTATTCATCTTTTTCATTCACATATTTATCATGTTGAGGTTACAAAAGAAATGGTTGTTTGTTAAATATAGGAATATAAATTCTCTCATAAATCAATATTATATTTAGTATTAGTAAAGTACGGGCACTCCTGGTTTAGGGAAAGTAATCAAACAGAGGCTTTTACCGGACACAGGAGGGAGACACGTAAACTGGTTGTGGCAATTTCACTGTCTGGATCAGCTGTGAGCTTCTCTTTAACTAAGGAAAATAAAAATAAATCATGTTAAACAAAATCTCTGGAGCAATTATACAGGTAATTTGATTTTGGGCAAAAAAGTTTAACCACGATGATCAACAGAAAACAAAACTTGTACAAGGAACCAGGGGGCTTGAGATATCATAATAAGGGGTTATAAACGTTTTTGAAGCCTTAATATATTCTATTAATGCTTCATTTTTAGACCATTAATTTGGACCTCACATCGGGTGTCATTTCAGACAGTATAAAGTCATTATGGTCAAGATAATATTGTCTGGCAATGTGTTCTTTTTAGTTGTAGCTTTATTTATAAAACCTTGGGTAGGATGCAAGGAGGTAGAATTTTGTACACTTTGTATTTACGAGAGTCTTGTGCCCCTTGGTTCAGTAAACGCTTCACCTAGCATAAATTTAAGGATCCTTGGTATTTAAACTTGATGCTAACACATCTGTCTGGGTTAGGCTACGGACAAAGATCAATAGTCAAGCCTCTTGCCTGGCATTATGGTAACCACTAGCAAGTCAACTGTATGGCAGAGTGGCCTTGTAATACTGAAAACATTCTGTCACCACTCAAGAAAGATACTTCCAGCAAAATAAAATTCATGGCTGATGTTCCTGTAAATTTGAGTCACAAAAACCATTGCTCCAAGTGTGAGCATGGCCTCACTGACCAAGCAGCTGGGCTGATGCCTTACTCTGTAGCAGAGGAGAAAAAAAATCCCTGTATTAAATATTTATAAGGGCTACCTGTCGCAACATTGTTTTTGTAGAATGCCTTTAGTAGTTTGGTATTTTTGGGAAGTAAACAATATATTGTTCCCAAGCCTCTCTGAAGGGTATGAATATGGTTTGAGGAAGCTTTAATGTACATTAATAAAAATGTTCTTTTTAGTATTATTTCCTAGTCACAGGACTGCAGAAAATTGAACAGTAAAGGGAAGAACCTAGATGACATTCCATTTAATAATATATCAGGGAACAATGAGGAAAATATGAAGACCAGAAACAAAGACAAAAGGTTATGTCTTACTTAGTGCCCTGGAATGATCAGGGTTGCGGATTCCTTTTGCTCGCAGTCTCTGGAGCAAGATGGCCGATGAAAGTTGCTTCACCAGATAAACAGCCAAAGAAAAATGCTAAACATGGAAAAAATTCAGTAAGTGACAGAAAGTTACACAACACTGTGGGGGCAGAGTTATCAAGGGTCAAATAGCAAATAAAATTTTTGAGTTTCAAAATTCTCACATTTGAATTTTAATCCCCCTATTCAATGTAAATTCTAATGTGATATTTATCAAAACTCAACCATGGAAACAGTCTTAATTTGAAAATTCGCCACCTAAACCTGCTGAGTTCATGAACAATTCAATGGCAGAGGTCCGCTAAGACATTTGGAGATGTTAATAGCCTTCCTGACATTCAAGTTTTTTCTTTCAGAGAAAAACTGTATTTTGTATGAATCGAATACGATTAGAATTTTCAGGTCGGAAGCATTCGATCGAATATTAGTCATTCTAATTTTTAAAAAAAAAAAAAAAAAAAAAAAACCTCCCAGTCGAATTGTGAGTTTTTTCAAATTAAAAAAAAATTCATATGAAACTCGACCTTTGATAAATGGGCCTCCCCGTGTATAAAATGAAAACAGTTAACAGATTTATGTTTGCTCTTAAACCTCCAATTAAAAGTAGCACATGTAAATAAGTATAGTGTTAGAATATCAATACATATGTAAAATTGAACAGGTCACTGCTTTCTCTTATGAAATCATATTATATTTGGTGAGAATATTTATCTTTGACAGAGGTCACGGAGCATTTCATTTGGATTGATTCATACCGCCCAGCTGCATCCAAATTAGATATGAGCATTGGAGCACTTTGAAAATCTTCTGCATGTCTCTAGTGCAGGACCGGTAAGATGCGCACAAGCAGAGGAAAGAAAGGGGATGGAGGTGCAGCAGGCCTAGGGGTGTCTGGTTAGTAAATCAGTGCCTGACTTGTCCAAAACACAGCTATTACATTCTATTTATTTGTTATTATATGTTGTTGAAGAAGTCTTACCCTTGCAATTTCTGCAGTCCATGACACCACAATTGTGTTTGGAACAGTTGTGGAAAGTCGTACAAGTGAGGTAATATTGATTGGTCGACTAGGTCGCTTTGGTTCAACCCCATTTTTAGTTGGTGGAAGATACCCCTGTAAACAAGAGAACAGCAATATAAGTCTTTGTCTTGGAAAAGGACAAGACAACGAAAGGAAATGCAAACTGAATTACTTACTGGAAGGTTACATGGTTTTCCATTCACCTTTACACACAGGTTGGGTGGAAAATGATCTTCTTGGGGGCAGCTAGTCTCAGAGAGACAGAACCTAAAAAATAAAGAAGAGTTTACCCTAAGGCTCAGGCAACAGAGTAGTAACATTGATACACCATGACTAACCCACCAAATTAAAAAGAGAACAACAGACATCCTTTTCATGGGCTAAGAGAAAGCTTTGTGGTTATAATGTAAATGTTACTATAATGTTAATATGATGTGGATAATATTAAAGGGGAACTATTGTGAAAATGAAAATTTAATATAAGCTTCCATGTATTGAAGCAAGAAACTTTCTAAATACAATCAATTAAAAATTCTGCATGGTTTCTGAAATAATAAAGTTTATCTTCACTATTACTCTCTCATCATCTGTTTCTCTTCATTCTGTCTTCATGCAGCAGTCAGATTAATGAACCAATATATCTTAAAGGAGGGGGGGGGCTCCCTTTCCTACCAGATGTATTAGAGCTCACTCACAAATAACTGATTCCAGTAAAAACCTCTAACAAAATAACTGCCTTTTGCAGAAATTCTGCATGTAGAGAGACATGATGTCTGGTGATTTTAATAGCGTGAGCTCGAATACATCTTCCAGGCAAAAGGAGCCCCCTAGAAGATATATTGGATCATTCATCTGACACCTAACTCCTAATTGAAGACAGAATGAGGAGAAACAGATGCTTAGTGAGGGATAGAAGATAAACTTGATTATTTCAGAAACGGTACATCATTTTTAACTAATTGTATTTAGATAGTGTCAGTATTTCAGAGAAATTTCAGTATGCTGAAACGAATATTACATTTTCATTTTTGCGATAGTTCCCCTTTAATATAGCATGGAATACCTGGCTTTTCTACCTAAGACTGCTGCCACACAGTAGTGGACTACAAAAAATTGGCATAGAATGGAAAGTGGAAACACAGACTCTTCACAAAAAATACCTGAGCTGCACTTGTACTGTGAAGTCACATTTTGTCCCAGAGATATCCCTGGAGAGAAGAAAAAACAAAAGAATGAATATAAGAGATAACAGTCCTGTGTGGCTCAACTTCAATGTTGTACCAGCGAATAAAAAAAAAAAGGAAACCTTTCACTATCTACAAATATCAAAACATGAACTACAATACAAAGTATCCACTGCTATTAGTGCAAGAGTTTGTTATTCAATATAGAGTGTGAAAACAACTTACATTGAGCTACTTATCTGCTGTACTTGTTGCGGTGTTAATGCAAATGCAAAGCAAGTTTCTTGAAAGCGCTGACTGTTATCAGATGCTGCAAAGACAAAAAGAATATTATTATTAGAACATGAGCCTTATGAACCACTTTCTCTCCAATACTGACAGCTTCCATTATATATAGAACATGTTAAGATAAATAAAGGTCCAGGGCCAGATGGTATTCATCCCAGGGTACTTAGTGAACTTAGCTCTGTGATTGCCAAACCTGTTTTTTTAGGATTCTTTGAGGTCTGGTAGAGTGCCGAGAGACTGGCGAATACCTAATGTGGTGCCGCTATTCAAAAAAGGGATTGCGTTCTCGGCCACAAAACTATAGGCCAGTTAGTCTGACGTCAGTGGTAGGAAAGCTTTTCGAAGGGTTAATAAAGGATAAGATACTGGACTTCATAGCAAATCATAATGCTATGAGTTTGTGCCAGCATGGTTTTATGCGTAATAGATCTTGCCAGACTAACTTTTTTATTTATTTTTTTAAAGGTAAGTTTTATTTCCTTTTTTAACACACATCAATCATACATACAAACAGATAAGTAAATACGCAGACTTATCCATACAAGGTCGAAAAAGTGGATATAAGGCACAAGTTGTCACCAAGCATAATACAATAAAGTTACTAAAAGGTAGAGATGGACACTCCCAAACACAGTTATACGTTATAGCTTAAGGGCTAGGTTAAACCCCTCAAGAATATTAAGGCGAGCTAAGCCTCCACAGACTAAGCAGGAAGGGGTGGACTCAACTGAGACTCACTACAGGGGATTCGTGTCAATGTCATTCCATGAGCCCCAAATTTTATCGAATTTAGTTGTTGCTCCCCTAGCTTCGTAGGTGAGTTTATAAAGAGGTACTACACTATTAACCAATTGTATCCAAGCTCTAAGAGAGGGTGGGAGGTTACCCATCCAGTGGAGGGCTACAGTTTTTTTTTTTTTTGCAAAGAGAGAGAGTAGGATGCGGAAACAAATTCAAGCATATTTGGCTGGAATTATCTCTTCTAAGACCCCTAGAAGGCAAATATTTGGAGTAATTACCCTCGGGAAGTCAAGGTTATCTGCTAGATAGTTTACGACTTGTGTCCAAAAGTTCAAAATGTGTTGGCATTCCCACATTAAATGGAAGAAATCTGCAGCCAGTTGGCGACACCTGGGGCAGGAGTCCAAAGGGATTCGTGTGGGGGTTACATATAAATGGAGTATAATTTTATACTGTATTAGTTTATCTTTCAGGGAGATTAGGCCAGTGTATACATGCTCTATTGCTTCCTCCCAGTCATCTTGCTGGTCCACCGGGTAGAAGGAGTTGTTGATAGAGCCAGATTTGCTGGATTGGGGTTTGCCAGACTAACTTAATTGCTTTTTATGAGAAGGTAAGCAGGGACCTCGATTCTGGGATGGCAGTGAATGTGATTTACTTAGACTTTGCTAAAGCATTTGATACAGTGCCACACAAAAGGTTACTGGTTAAATTAAGGAATGTTGGCCTGGAACAGAGTATTTGTGCCTGGATAGAGAACTGGCTAAAAGATAGACTACAAAGAGTGGTGGTAAATGGAACATTTTCTAATTGAACCAGTGTTGTTAGTGGAGTACCACAGGGCTCAGTACTAGGTCCCTTGCTTTTCAACTTGTTTATTAATGACCTGGAGGTGGGCATTACTGATACTGAATTGTGCAGAACTATAGGTTCCATGCAGGATGCTACCACTTTGCAGAATGATTTGTCTAAATTGGAAAACTGGGCAGCAAACTGGAAAATGAGGTTCAATGTTGATAAATGCAAGGTTATGCACTTTGGCAAAAATAATATAAATGCAAGTTATACACTAAATGGCAGTGTGTTGGGAGTTTTCTTAAATGAGAAGGATCTTGGGGTTTTTTGTAGATAACAAGTTGTCTAATTCTGGGCAGTGTCATTCTGTGGCTACTAAAGCAAATAAAGTTCTGTTTTGCATAAAAAGGGCATTAACTCAAGGGATGAAAACATAATTATGCCTTTAAAGGTCCCTGGTAAGGCCTCATCTGGAGTATACAGTGCATTTTTGGACTCCAGTCCTTAAGAGGGATATAAATGAGCTGGAGAGAGTGCAGAGACGTGCAACATAACTGGTTAGTGGGATGGAAGACTTAGATCAGTGATCCCCAACCAGTAGCTTGTGAGCAACATGTTGCTCTCCAACCACTTGGATGTTGCTCCCAGTGTCCTCAAATCAAGTGCTTATTTTTAAATTCCAGGATTGGAAGCAAGTTTTAATTGCATAAAAACTAAGTATAGTGCCAAATAGAGTCTCCTGTAGGCTGCCAGTTCACATAGAGGCTACCAAATAGCCAATAGTAGCCCTTATTTGGCACCACAAGGGACTTGTGTTGCTTGTGTTGCTCCCCAACTCTTTTTACATTTGAATGTGGCTCACGGGTAAAAAAGGTTGGGGGACCCCTGACTTAGATTATGAGGGGAGACCGTTAAGGTTGGGGTTATTTTCTCTGGAAAAAAGGCGCTGGCAAGAGGACATGATTACACTTAACAAGTACATTAGAGGACATTATAGACAAATAGCAGGGGACCTTTTTACCCATAAAGTGGATCACCGTACCAGAGGCCACCCCTTTAGACTAAAAGAAAAGAACTTTCATTTGAAGCAACGTAGGGGGTTCTTCACAGTCAGGAACGTGAGGTTGTGGAATGCACTGCCGGGTGATGTTGTGATGGCTGATTCTGTTAATGCCTTTAAGAGTGGCTTGGAGGATTTCTTTTAGTTATGGATACCATGTACACCAAAATCTTATTTATAAGGAATAAAAACTTATTTTACACTATTGCTGCTGCATATCACTCAACAGCCAACACCAGAGGAGAAGATGTATTTTCGGGATAATAATACTATGTGCAAGCTATAAAAGAAAACGTTTGGGAGTACTGCAAAAAAAGAGGATTATATTAAGGGAAGTCAAGCCCATTTCCTCTTCTCTGGTGGTGACGTATTTGGAAGGGGTTTAATACACATGTGGTGTACTTAGTAAACCTCATAAAGCACCATACAGGGTGTTCATTTACTAAACAATATTACCCTATATATTTCTCTGTTTGTCCCTGTGCCTTTGGCAAATTCTCTCATATTCTGAGAGAATTTGCAATTGACTTTAAATTTTCCATTATTTGCGGTTTTTGAGTTATTCAGCTTTTTTATTCAGCAGCTCTTCAGTTTGCAATTTCAGCAAACTGGTTGCTAGGGTCCAAATTACCCTAGCAACCATGAATTTATTTGAATAGGAGAGGGCCTGAATAGAAAGATTAATAATGAGAATTAGCAATACCAATAAGGGGGTTATTTATCAAAGGTCGAATTTTAGAGTTTTTTTATACCTCGAATGAACTCAACTCGAATGGTTTATAATTTAAGAAAAAAACGTGAATCAGCAAGTTTAGGGTTAACAACCGGAAAATTAGGATTAATAAAATCACTTATCAATTGATAGAGTTTTTGGGCAAGACCCTCTAACAATTTCAAATAGTTCAAGGGACCTCTGCAACTGACCTAGACAGGTTTTAGATGGTGTATTTTCTGATTCAAGCTATTTCCAGGGTTGGGGTATAACAAATCAGTATAAAGAAATGAGTATTATAAAAGTTATTTTTTAACACAAAAAATTGATTTTTGACAAAAAACAAAAAAACAAACAAACAAAAAACCAAAAATACACAGGCTAACAACAGCCTGTGTCCATAGCCTAAATATTAAGAGTCAGAATGGCCACACAACTGGCTATTTGTGCCCAAATGTTTAGGCAGTATGGTCAAAAACTGCCTGATCATCTTTGGCCACCTAAAGCCAAAGTGTCAGTAATTACCACACCCAGCAAGGAAGGAAGTCAGAGGGCAGGAAGAAAATGGGCTTTAACTGAATTGATGGCAGTTAAGGAGAAGCATCAATCAGATTAAAGAAAAGAAAATACTGAATGTTAATATATCTCTTTTTTTAAAAAGCTTTAACAGTTTCGAAGTCTACAGCATCAAATTAAGAATATGTATGGTTCCTCCCGTTGTGCTAAAAGCAATACATAAACTACATGAACAAGTGTTTGATTTGATATGAGTCTTCGGTTCGATTTAATTTGTCAGAGTTTAAAAAATTTGAATTTCATAATAAATTTTGATTGGTCGAATTTCAAATTTATGAGAGTTTAAAATTAATTGCTAGTCAATCTGTGTTTTCAAGTAACCATAAGGTACTTTCAGGCGATTGCCATTGCTGTGAAAGAAGGGGTGATTACGAGCACCAGGCCATGAAGTTACAAACGCCTAAAATCACCCCATGTGCAACTGCCTAAAGAGGATTAATTAGCAGGACAATTGAGAAATTGCATTTTATCAAGGCAAATTAAACAACCCAGTTGAAGCTTAAGAGTCAGGGCACACAGGCAGATTCCAGGCGATTAGTAGCCCGGCGACAAATCTCCTCTTTTTCGGGGCGACTAATCTCCCTGAACTGCCTCCCCGTCGGCTAAAATGTAAATCACCTGCGGGGTGGCACTCGTAGCGCTTCGTTTTCCGAAGTCACCCGAAGTTGCCTCACGAGGAAAATGAATCACTCCGAATGCCAGGGGAGTCCTTTCGGGGAGATTAGTCGCTCTGAAGAAGAGGAGATTTGACGTCGGGTGACTAATATCACCAAATCTGCCTGTGTGCATATAGCCTTGTTTCAATTTCCGCCATTGCTACACAGCAGTTATATAAACAATAGTAGTGTTTCTGAAGCAAACACAACGGTTTTACCAATGCAGTACATTATAATTACAGTCCTATTTATTGTGCTCATTTTTAGAAAAGGTTTTTATGTGTAAATTGTAGTCTCACAGAGCAAAAGTTTTCATTGACCCTCATCTAAGTGGAAGGCAGTTAATTAAAAAAATCTATACAAAATAAAGTCTAACTGAAGAGCTGCTAACAATAGGGCAATGTATGACATATTAAAGTTATAAGTGAAATACACCTTTAAACAGAGCTTCAGAATGGACAGCCTACATACAATTCTGTAACAAAAATCTTATATAAATAATAACTAGCAAAAAGCTAAAATATCAACTTACCTAAACTTGTGGGTTTGATAAGTTCATCCAGAAGGTCATAGAAAGGAAGTTTTTGAAGTTTGACATCCGGATGGACAGGGTGGAGATTTGATGTGAGGTGTGGGAGATCCAGTTCATGTTTGGGGAGGAGAGTGACTGGTAGTAATGGAGAAGAAGCTGGATGACCATCATAGGAGAGCTGAGGAATGGAGGATGGTGACAGGTTGACTGGCATAGAGCTTGAGTGCACACTGGGCAAAGAGAAGTCAGCAGGAGTCAAAATTTTCAAAGGGAACCGCCTCCGATACAATTCCTTGATTTTCATTTGCACAGCGGGGCTGCACCCAGTCTTAAGCAAGTGAAGAGCTTTGGTCAACAGTTCGTGTTTACGACCGTGTTTGTTGCGCCCAGCGTATCCCAAAAGCACTTGCAGCTCAGATACTCGAAGACTCATAACCATTTGCTATAAAAGGAAGAGGAAAAAAAACAACAACTGACTGTTAGATATAAAGAAAAACAAACAACTGACATTACTTCAAGGCATAAAAATTATGAATAGTTAATTGTAATTTATATTTTGAACAGAAAGTGGAATTGACAGAGCAAATGTAAAACTTTGGACAGATGGCACGCTCTTTGGATTGGTGACCTACATTTTCTGTATTTACCATTATATCATATTAACACTTATTTAAAGGTTTTTGGGCACAGAGACAGGGCACCGCAGGAAATCTCCTCACCCGGGTGAGAAAGTGAACAAAAATTGTTTTTGATCTGGAAGAATAAAGATTGCTGTATGTAAAACACTGTATATGCAGCAATTTTACAAAGGAATTTTCTTGCATTTACAAGGGAAACACTGTTTTGGCCAGAATCCTAATTTCCATATGCTAATTAGGAGCAGAAAGGGAAATTACATCACAAAACAAGTAAAAAAAAAAGTTTTTCCCCCACTTGTCCCTTCCCTAATTTGCATATGCAAATTAGGGTTCAGATTCCATTTTCATTTCCAGAAAAATTATACATATAGCAGAAACTGGCACTTTCAAAAGGGGAATGCCATAGTAAATGAAAGAAAAGCAAGTTCAGGCAGTGAATGGAGTTTTTACGGTCATGGATCATGCAATGTGGTAGTCAAAATCCCTTTAAGGCGTGTGGCACGAGGTGTTCTATTGTCTAAATAACGGGAAAAAAATGTAAACTTGAGTGTACTATGATTCTAGGATTCTCCGGCTCAAAATGCATTTTCATGCAGAGAACCGACACATATACTATAATCATATGCCTTTGCATGTTTCCTTCCCGAGTCCAAAAACATACAGGCAGACTGGCTCATGACAAAAACAACCTTACTGTGCATGTGGTAGTGAGATCAGAGCATGAACCACATAATATGTGGCTGCCGTATGAAGGGTAATAACCTACAATCTTTAAAATGAACTATATCCACTATTCTGCTTTAAAAACAGCCAGAATCCAGAGACTGGAATTCTCTGGAAATGAAAATTTTAATTGAACATATTTTGTTTTTGGCATGGCCCAGAAAGATATTACCCACACATGAAATGTTATCACTGTTAGATTAATTGCTTGCAAAGGCATATACATCTCTCGCAACTTAATCACAGCCTGGACTGTTTCTGTGAATCAGACATTAGTGTTGTCAGTCCTGTACAATCT
This sequence comes from Xenopus laevis, assembly GCF_017654675.1. Lineage (NCBI taxonomy): Eukaryota > Metazoa > Chordata > Amphibia > Anura > Pipidae > Xenopus > Xenopus laevis. Next base: position 124,313,859 of record NC_054375.1, on the reverse strand, counting down.
GTGTACAAAGCATCTGTTTCAAAATTGAAGTTTAAAATTCCTGTCTTTGGGGTTTCAGTTAGTGATGTGCTGGCAGCCCAATATCCGCGGGTCGGGCGGTTTCAGGCCGAACTCGCACCTCCGGTTGCGGGTGGGTCCGGGTTGAGCTCTTATTCCTGCACATCACTAGTTTGAGTCTGGCAGCTCAGTAACCCAGGTGCAGAATCTGAACGGTTACAATTTGCTACATTAGTTAATATAACTGAACTGGAAAAAGTGTTGAAAGCCCTAACTTTCCAGTTGAAGTACAGATATCCTACACAAGGAGAAACCTTAAAGAAATAGTTCAGCGTGAAAATAAAAATGGTGTAAATAGATAGGCTGTGCAAAACAAGAAATGTTTCTAATATAGTTAGTTAGCCAAAAATGTAATGTATAAAGGCTGGAGTGACTGGATGTGTAACATAACAGCCAGAACACTACTTCCTGCTTTTCAGCTCTATAACTCTGAGCTAGTCAGTGACTTGAAGGGGGGGGGGGCACATGGTACATAACTGTTCAGTGAGTTTGCAATTGATCCTCAGCATTCAGCTCAGATTCAAAAGCAACAGATATGACCCATGTGCCCCCCCCCTATAAGTCTCTGATTGGCTACTGCCTGGTAACCATGGTAAACAGTCAGTGAAAACCAACAGAGTTGAAAAGCAGGAAGTAGTGTTCTGTTATGTTAGACATCCAGTCTTTATACATTACATTTTTGGCTAACTAACTATATTAGAAACATAGATACAATAGATCAATTTCATCAGGAGGTAATTTACCTGTTTTTATGTTATTGTGGGAGGAAAGCAGAGTACCCAGAGAAAAAGCAATAAAGAACATTCAAAACACTTTGCAGACAGTGCCCAAATCAGAGCTGCATGTCAGAAGTGCTACCCAGTGAGCCACCAAAACAGTTATGGGCAGATTTATCAAAAGTCGAATTTATGTGAATTTTATTTTTTATTCTAATAAATTTGAATATACTCACAACTCGAATGGGAGGTTATTTAAGAAAAAAATCAAACGTCTCATATTGGATCAAATAGTCACAATCCGAAAACTTGAATCTAATTCGTATTGGGTTTTCCCTCTGAAAAAAGATCGATTTAGGAAGGCAATTAACATATTCAAATGGTTCAATAGACCTCTGTCATTGACTTGTAAATGAACTCAGCAGGTTTTAAGTGTCGAATATTCGAATTAGAAGCGTTTCCATGATCAACATGTGATAAATCTCACATTCAAATTTACATTGGGATTGGGGTATTAAAATTTGAATGTGTGAATTTTGACACCAAAAAAAATTTAATTAAAATTGACTATTTAATCCTTAATAAATCTGCCCCTTTCAGTTATGTAGCGATGCAACCATTTGGCCCAATTTAAAAATAAAAAAAATGTGTGTGTGTTTAATTTTTGCTCTTTTCATACAGCATATTCAATGATTACTTAAAGCATAAACTGCATGATAATTTGCAGGATAATACATACACATTCCTGAGTGGGAGTGAAAGCTACAGAATTAGGTTTCAAATATGTAGCCAGCAATACTTGTATACACAAAACTAGCAAAACGCACATGCCAATAAATGATATATTATACACAATCAAGGTAACAGGAAAGCACATATAAATAGAGAAAAGATTACCAGCAGTATTTCTTCACTGAAATTTCTGCTGTTAAAAATACTTTTGCCATCAAAACACTAGGCAGAAACATATTTTGCTGGGGTTGGACCACTTCTGAAGTCCAGAGCTCAATGCAATTCAATAAATGTTTTATTTTGTTAAAGAAAATGTAACTAAACTGAAAAAAATGCTCAGGGGAACCCATGCTGCAGATTTAATGTTTTTCCCCCCCCCCAAGCATTTAGTTCCCCTTTAAAGATAAATACAAAAGGACCATTACAAACAGCTTGGGTTCCAACAAATGAAATCCTTAAATGTGTATAAACATTTTGCCTTCACAACTTTAAAACTCTGCTTCAGCCAAATAAGCACTAGCAGAAAATGTAAGGGGGGGGGGGGGGCGCAAGTGGTGAAAAGTTTTTGCCATACAGTCAACATCATCTTCATGTAACTGAAGGATTTGCCAATTCTATCATTAATCAGAGTAACCTTACTATGGCAAATAGATTTCCCACCAATCCACCTCATGAAATAACTAGAGACCCCACTACATATTGGCCAACTTCCAATAAATATAGAGCATATTTAGGGGCAGATTTATCAAAGGTCGAAGTTAAAAAAAAAAAAAAACTTTGAACTTCGAATTCAAAAAGACCAACCGAATGTAGGTCGAAGTTTTTTGGGGTCTAAGTGGGCCGAATTGGGCTTCTTCGAAACGTACGATCGTACTTTGATTCGAAGTTTTTTTAACTTCGACCTTTGATCTCCCAAACTCCCCCAATTGCCTCCATACAGGTTCTAGGATGTCCCCCATAGGCTAAAACAACACTTCGGCAGCTTTTAGGTGGCGAATGATCGAAGTCGAAGTTTTAAAGAGACAGTACTTCAAAAAAAATTCGACCTTCGAATTTCAACGTTTTTTCAAAAGCAAATTGAAGTTGGACATTTCCCTATTTGAAGTACACAAAAAATAGCTCAAAATTCAAAGTTTTTCAATTCGAAACTTCACCTCGACCTTTGATAAATCTGCCCCTAAATGTGTTAAGTGTGGGTTTGCATTCAACACACTACTCTGTACACAGAAAAAGGTTGTAAATCTACCGGATTTCTCCGTAGTCTGAATAATTAAAAAAATAATGTCTGAAATTATGTAAAAAAACTGGTTTAGGTGTATTGAGATTAAAACTAATCTGGTATAATTTACTTAGATTTCTCATCAGCAACCAACTACAGTTCACCTAATAGGAAAGGTAGAGGAAGCTATTTATAATTTGATAATGTCTGAACATACAGTACAGTCATAAATATAGAATCAACATATTGGCATGCAAAATTACTACCAACATATAATTACAAAGCAGAGCAACAGAGACTACTCAGTCGATCCATGCTTTATTTCCTCATTGTAACTCATTTCTCAACTATGCACAAGGCATTAACAAGGCTTAGGATAATACACAAGGCCTCCTGTACATATTCATCTATATATAGAGGTCTGATTTTTAATAAGCTCCGGTATATATTAGTCATGTTGTTTTTTTAGAGGCATAATTGCTATTAGGACCTACCCGCTTTTATGCAAGCTTATCATCCACATTTATAGAGATTAATGAAGTGTGATCAGATTGCTTTGGTCAGGCAAAATATCAAAGAATCCTCAAATGGCAGGATACAAATACAATGCTCACCAATTTAACAGAAAAACAGGACAGACTCAATTGCAGAGAAGAGCCTGCAGTGAGCATAACGCTTCCCATACATTTAAAAGGGCAGCCTATAGCATTTTTAATGCAAGTTTAATGTAATATTTTTGCGTTAACGTCAAACTCTATAAATTAAACTCCTCGTATTCTACTCCCTGATCCCCATGAACACAAATAAAACAAATCAACAGTCCACTGAATTGCATTCTGTATAAATAAACCTTTCCCTTTGCCCTTCTACCGCCTATTAGGCTTTAAAAGCAGCTCATATACTTGCCCAGTTTAGTCGTCAGCCCATAGGGCCAACGATTGGCTCATTATGTGACTCTACATGCAACAACGCAGTCTAGAAAGGGCTCACACGTCAAACATAAAATTACTGACGGATACATTGTTTGCAATCTAAAAATTCCCAAAAATAAAAATTACAAAGTAAACGGGACAGAACACAAAAGGCTTCACCCAAGCACTTCCCATAGTACAATAATACGAATGCATAGCACTTACAGCAGTCCCTAAAATGACAGCTACTTGCCTTAGACAGACACAATTCCCAAACAGCAGTGAGAGTAGCAGTTTAACAACAGACAGAGGCTTGCATGTAATGCATATATGGCATAGCACGTCTGTGTTTATTAGAATAAAAAACAGAACACGTGCTGCCTGTTAATAAAAGAGGAATAGCAGTTAAGAAAAGAGGAACAGCAGAGAGTTCAAGACAAGCTGTAGCCAGATGCATAAAGAGGAAACATGGAGTAAACATGGAGTAAACCCCCCAATCAGATCTAGAGAGGATACAAGCCCACCAGGCACACAAACTACCATCACTTACTATCAGCACAGAAACATGAAGTCTGGAGAGGGAGACAGGGCCATGCAGAGGAAGGGTGGGGGAGGGGAAGGCGAGTGGGGGAGGGGAGCAGGCAATAGAGGATGCCTCAGCATGGTGACAGGGGATGAGAAGGCGTAGAACAAGTCCCACATCACAAGCAATTGTATAAGGAAAAGCAGCTCACAGCCTGGATATCAATATATCATGTCATTCTCACAACAAGCATGTCCACGTGTGACACTTTAAAGGGAACACCAAGCCAAACATTTCTGTATTTAGAATCCCGAATGCAAATGCCGCTTGTTACAGAAGCACCACATTGTTACAGAAGCACAACAACAGGGGAATCCATTATTAGTATCCTAAACGGTTGCTTGGCAACTCCGGCAGCATTCGTACCCACTGCCGTCATCACGTTAGACTGATCGGACAGGGGATCGGGAGATACAAGTAGGTTGTGCTCAGCAAATCCCCGAGCGAAGCAGAATAAACCAATAAAGTAAGGAGTAAAACTTCCACGCGCGGTGAATAAAGTTCCTTTCTTGAAAGAATCCAGTGACAGCCGGTTGTCAGGGGTGATGGATTGTTCCAACAGCAACAGGAGTCGCAGCACATCGCCCAATAATGAGACTGAGTACCAACTATCAGCATCTTCTTCCTCACTCACTTCATCCCCAGGGAGAACTCACACAGCGGTACTCCGTGTCCCGACTGATTACTTTCCCCTCGCACCGCGCGTATATCAGGACACTCGCCCTCATGCCCCCCAGCAGCCAACATGCCCACACCAGCCCCCTCCACCCGGGCAACACCAACAATAACAAGGGCCCCCTCTGCCTTCCACATACAACATAACTCCCTCTACCTCCGGGAGCCGCTTCTGCGAGTTCCCTCGATCATTCGCTTCAACACAGCCGATCTCACAATTGTCAATACATAGCGGAGACCGGAATCCCGGTCCCGCAATTCCAGCTGCGCTTTACCTTCAGTTCCGCACTGTCCGCCATCTTGCTGCTTTGCGCGCAGGCGTAATGAACCCGCCGCGACGTGGCTCGGACGCGACTCGTGACGTCACGACGCAGGATTCGAATAAAGGCGCCAATGGAATGAACTGCGAACTGTACAGGAGAGGGTCTGCAATTAGGGGTTGAGCAAAGTGGGATGGGGGAGGCTCATGAGTGTATTAGGCTCAAGTAGCGCTCTATAGGGACATTCCAAAATGAGTCGTTTCCAAAGGCATGTGGACTTCAGATAAAACTCTAGGGATCTTAGCCTGTAAATTCCACTGAGGCAGGGACTGATAGTTACATATTTAAGTCGGGTTGAAAACACAAAGTCCATCAAGTTCAACCCCTCCAAATGAAAACCCAGCATCCATACACACAGCCCTCATATCCTCATATTTTATTCAATAATTATTTATTAAGCCCTATATATTCTCCAAATAAGTCCCCAACTAATAGTTTGTAGTAGGGGCACTGCAGGAGCTGCAGTACAGAAGTCCTTGGGGCAAATTTACTAAAGGGCAAAGTGGCTAGCGCTAGCGAAAATTCGCCAGCGTGACTTCATTTTGCCACTTCGCCAATTTACTAACAGTGTCCCTGGCGAAAATTCGCTAGCGAAGTAGATAGACTAGTGCAACTGCGCACCCTTACGCCTGGCGAAGTGGCGAAACTACGCAAATTTACTAAGTTTTTTTTTCCTGAACGATAGCTCTATCGCCAGAGTTTACTTCACCAGGTCAGACCAGGCGAAGTGCAATAGTGTTTATAGGAGTTTGATAAAAAAAAAAGTTGAAAAATTTCCAGTCCCGTTTTCCGCTGGCATTTTTTTACTTTTTAAAGGGTGATAGGCCGAAATAGATCGAATTTTTTTTTAGGGTGCCCACCTTCCCCCCTACATTTGATAACATATGGCACCTAAACTATACTATGGGCATGGGTAGGTCATTAGAACATCTCTATATAATTGTATTAAGTTTCCCTGGGCTTGTGTAGTGTTATTTATTTGCTGCAGCAAACACGTCCATTCAAACTTCTATTTGCCGCTGTATGCAAATTTCGGATCGCAACTTCGAACTGCTGATCGTAACATCGCTAGCGCAACTTCGCAAACGATCGGTAACTTGTGCACAACTTCGGATCTTTGTGAATTTGCGCAGCCCTGGCAAATCTACGCCTGCCGAAGTGCGGCGAAGGCAACGCTGGCGCAAATTCGGAGGTAAGTAAATTTGCCCCCTTGTCTCTCATGGACCATCTCACATACAAAGTCAGTCCAGGTGCCAGGTAGGGTTGTCCCTGTCCAGTTTAGACCCAGACTGGCCGGTTTTTGGAAGGACTGGCCGGTTGAAAACTTCCAAATTAAGAAAACTTGGCAGGATTCCCTGACATTGACGCGGCAACCAACCCCAGATGTCATCAACTCGCCCCCGACATGTCACTGCCCACCCTTGATACATCATCGGCCTGCCCCCGCCCAAAGTTAAAGGACCAGTCACCTCAAAAAATGTTTTTTAAAAATTAGTTTATATACATCGAAAAAAAACCACCAAGACAAATTGAACTTTAAAATCGCAAAGTCTTTATTAAGAAATAATTACCGAAACTCTACTTGCGGTCCTTTTCAGACAGCGATCACGCGATCCATTGTGCCACGCTCAAATTCTCCTCCCTGCCTTCCTTATAGGAGATAGCCAGGGCGTAGAAATTAAGCGATTCACGTCGCATCATCGCCTTTTCTGAAGAGGAGCGGAAGCAGAGTTTCGGTAAGTTATTTCTTAATAAAGGCTTTGTGATTTTAAAGTTTCATTTGTCTTGGTGTTTTTTTTTTTCTATGTATACTAATGAATTTTTAAAAAAATGTTTTTTATGTTACTGGTCCTTTAAGCGCAGGGAACAGTGGAAACCCTAGTGCCAGGTCTGGACTGGGATTTAAAATAGTCCCTGACATTTTCAAGTACAGAGAACCCCAAACAGGCCCCCCACCAGCCCAATGCATAGTGATTGTCTAATATGGCATCTAACAGCAGAATCCACATTGCCAGTCTGGATGCCTCTTTCATATCCCTTCCTATAGCCCAGGGGTCCCCAACCTTTTTCACCCGTGAGCAGCATTCAGATGTAAAAAGTGCTGGGGAGCAACACAAGCATGAAAAATGTTCCTGGGTGCTGCCAAATAAGGGCTGTGATTGGCTATTTGTAGCCCCTATGTGGACTGGCAGCCTACATGAGGTTCTGGTTGGCAGTACATCTGGTTTTCATGCAACCAAAACTTGCTTCCAAGCCAGGAATTAAAAAATAAGAACCTGCTTTGATGCCACTGAGAGCAACATCCAAGGGGTTGGGGAGCAACATGTTGCTCGCGAGCTACTGGTTGGGGATCACTGCTATAGCCCATCCTCCCAGAAATACTTACTCTCAAAGAGACAAGCTGGAGCCTGTGGGAGGGAGATAGATATATTCTGTCTAATTTTAACTCCTTGAAGGCTGGCCTTGTATTTGAAAATTGTGGCCACCATTCCTCACAATTCTTTCACATTAGTACCCTCTCGGAGAATGTAGGTTGATGGGTATCACCTCAGTAGGCAGAGAAACTCCAGTAAGCCATCATTGCTGCTCAGCATTAGAGACAACTTGGAACCACTCCTGAGGAAGCTGATTGGCAGCAAAACGCGTCAGGCAAGAACTCAGGCCCAGGAGCAGCTGAAGCAGGGACACGAGTGAGGGGATTGTCGGCTACCGAATCACGGCTAGCAAAACATTTTACTGCCCAGCGTCCAACTGTGAAGAAATTATTTTTTAGCACAATTATTTCCATGAGATTTGAAGTTTACAGTATGCAAGGCTAATCTTTGAAAAGGCACTGGCGGAAAGTAATAGTCTGTGACTAGGCACTCTTGCAGTACAAATTGGTGAAAAGGCATGTTGTGGAGACAAAATTTTAACTAATCCTTATACACCAATGTTCATGGTCTGTGTGTTTAAAGGACAAATAAACCCAAAGGCCTGGTGACACAATTCACTTTAAGTAGCACAAGTGGTAATTACGTTTAAACATAAATACTATACTACAGTCATGTGAAAAAGTTTGGGAACCCCTCTTAGTCTGCATAATAATTTACTCCACTTTCAACAAAAAAGATAACGGGTATGTATTTCATTTTCCAGGAACATCTAAGAACTGGGGTGTTTTCTGGACAAAGATTTTAAGTGAAGCAGTATTCAGTTGCATGAGATTAAATCAAATGTGAAAAATGTGGGTACCCTTGTAATTTTGCTAATTTGAATGCATGTAACTGCTCAATACTGATTACTGGCCACACCAAATTGGTTGGATTAGCCTGGTAAGCCTTGAACTTCATAGGCAGGTGTCCAATCATGAGAAAATGTACAGTACAGAAGTTAAGGTGGCCAATTGCAAGTTGTGCTTCTGTTTGACTCTCCTCTGATAGCATGGGATCCTAAAAGCAACTCTCTCAAAAGATCTGAAAACAAAGATTGTTTAATATAATGGTTTAGGGTAAGGTTACAAAAAGCTATCTCAGAGGTTTAAACTGTCAGTTTCAACTGTAAGGAATGTAATCAGGAAATGGAAGACCACAGGCACAGGTGCTGTAAAATCCAGGTCTGATAGGCCAAAAAAAATGGATTGTGAGAATGGTTACAGACAACCCCAATATGACCTCCAAAGACCTGCAAGAAGATCTTGCTGCAGATGGTGTATCTGTACATCACTCTACAATTCAGCACAATGTGCACAAAGAACATCTGTATGACAGGGTGATGAGAAGGAAACCCTTTCTGCACTCACACCACAAACAGAGAGTCACTTGTTGTATGCAAAAGCTCATTTAGAGAAGCCACAGTCATTTTGGAACAAAGTGCTTTGGACTGATGAGACAAAAATTTTGTTATTTGCTCATAACAAAAAACGCTTTGCGTGGCTGAAGAAGAACACTGCATTTCAAGAACACCTGCTACCTACTGGTGGAGGTTCCATCATGTTGTGGGGCTGTGTGACTAGTTCAGAGAATGGGGCCCTTGTTAAAGTCGAGGGTCGAATGAATTCAACCCAATATCAACAAATTCTTCAGGATAAAGTCCAAGCATCAGTCACAAAGTTGACGTTACGCAGGGGTTGGATATTCGGACCCTAAACGCACTTCAAAATCTACAAAGGCATTTATGCAGAGGGAGAAGTAAAATATTCTGGAATGGCTGTCACAGTCCCCCGACTTGAATTTCATAGAAAATCTATGGGATGATTTGAAGCAGGCTGTCCATGCTCGGCAGCCATCAAATTTAACTGAACTGGAGAGATTTTGTATGGACAAATGGCCATCCAGAATCCAGACACTCCTCAAAGACTATAGGAGGCATCTAGAGGCTCCTACATTTGCAAAAGGAGGCTCAACTAAGTATTGATGTAATATCTCTGTTGGGGTGCCCAAATTTATGCACCTGTCTAATTTTGTTATGATGCATATTGCATATTTTCTGTTAACCAGTAAACTTTATGTCACTGCTGAAATACTACTGTTTCCATAAGGCATGTTATATATTGACAATGATAAACAAAACTCCAAAGAATTAAGAGGGGTTCCCAAACTATTTCATTTTGACTATATATATTATTTTCTATTATTTACCCTTTTTTGTTGTACCCTTTGCCAGTAGCAGATCATTATTGGATAAACTGCTGTTGATACAACAGAGGGACTGTATAGAGATTGGCAGAAGGAAGAGGACTGAAAGTTTTGAGCTATCCCTATTGCAAACCGCTAATTGTTTGTAATGCTCATGTTACATGGCAGAGTTCCTAATCTTGTTATGGCAACGGTAGATTTCTATAAAATGGTTTGCAATATGTTTTTCCTTTCTTCCTCTCCTTCATTGACCCTTTTTCACAAGTATTGTTCATGCATTCCCTACAGGAACACACGAGTTTACAAGGCCTATTATTCCTCCTGTATGGATCTAAGCTCAAAAAATGAACAGATATGAACTTACTATGGGTGCTTCTCTGAGCACTTTAGTCATTTATATTTAGTCTGTTGTAGTAGTTTTTATATTACAACTTTTAAGCAGTTTTATACTGCTAGTTAACCCTAGCACTGCTGACTCAGTTGAGCCAAAATCCTAATATTAGAAGTCTAATAATGCAAATTTCTTAAAAACAGTCAAAATAGAAAATGATTGTAAAACCCTCAGAGAAGAACTCTGAGCAAGTTTATGTCAATTAATTTTTTGGGTTTAGAACCCTTTTAACACATCTTCCACCCTGATTCTTCCCATTTAGTCAGTAAAACTGCTGTTGTGTAATTGCCAAGCTTTTTAAACTCCACCAATGCAAAGCCAGAGAGATATCTGGCAATCTATATACAGTATGTTGCAATGGTTTATAGCCGCCAAAAGCCTGTATGTGTGGTATTGGTTTTATTGGAAAGATCATTTATTGGAGAGTGTACTTTTTAGGTCATTGTTTCTTAAAATTGCTGAACCCAGATTTTGCAAGGCTAGGACTCTCATAATCCTTGCAAATAGAATCAAGGCATGCTTGTAGTTGTTGTTCTGCAACATCTGGGGACCCAAGAATGAAAAACAATGTTTGATGGGATGCAGGTATGCAATTCTAATGCATAGTCCTGGTGTGTAGGCTGGGTCACTGGAGACTAGTAAAACAAGGCATCCCTGTCACAAATGCAAATGGCTTTTCATATACTTGTTGGCAAGTCTATCCACCTCTTTAAAGGTATGTGGGGATCAAGCACTCGCCTGCTTGTGGAGATTGGGAGTATAACCATAGTAATATTTCTCCCTACCCCACTAGTACACGATATTTGTAAGCAGGCAGTTAGCAAGGACCCCTGAGTTTTTGTGGATGCCTTGATGCACTAGCTCTTGGGAGAAATGGCATAATCGTTGAGTAAAGGTGGCCATACATGGGCCGATAAAAGCTGCCGACAGACCGAGTCGGCAGCTTATTGGCCCGTGTATGGGGGCCCCCGACGGGCTTCCCCGATCGAGATCTGGCCGAAAGTCGGCCAGATCTCGATCGGATGGGATTAAAAATCCCGTCGGATCAATGCCGAATCTGTTTGTTGATGCGGTCCCGCGATCCGACCGCCTGTTTGCGTTCGCTAGGATCCGATCGTTGGGCCCTAGGGCCCACGATCGGATCAGCCCGATATTGCCCACCTCAAGGGAGATCCGCTCGTTTGGCGACAAACGAGCGGATCTATCCATGTATGGCCACCTTAAGACTTAAATTCCTCTGTTGGTTGGGTGGTGTTATGACATTTACCTGTAGACCTCATGGTCACGGACCTTTCCAGTTAATTGCCCCTAGAATTTTAGCCCACTCTGTGTAACACAGTATCAAATATGGGGAAGTGATGGTATTTTTAGTAGTGCCATTTTGACCTTGTGTAAAACAAAAGTAAAGGAAAACCTTTAGTAATAGTCAGGCAATTTATTCACACAGAATACAACATAACAGTTTTGTCTGGGTAAACTGTTGGAGTCCAAGTTCCAAAACCCACCAGCACTCCCTGGCCTCTCCGGTATAAGCTGGCCCGGTGCACAATTGAAAGGGATCGACAACCTTTAATGAAACACGTTAGCAAGAAGAAAACCGGCACTCAGAGCTCAATGCATGTGGGCGATGCCCTGCGTGTTTATTGCAACGTTACGTTTCGGGGGCGTGCCCCTTCGTGAAGGGGCACACCCCCGAAACGTAACGTTGCAATAAACACGCAGGGCTTTGCCCGCATGCATTGAGCTCTGAGTGCCCATTTTCTTCTTGCTAAACTGTTGGAGTAACACACAGAATGTCAGCCAAGGACTTACCAAAGACACACCTCTTGGTCCAAGCGTTATATAGCTTTCAGAAGGCATTTACGGTAATTGTGACAAGGGGTACATGGAAATACCATATATGGTCTGGTGAGGAGACTTACTGGCATATATATTTATACATTCCTGTAAGATGTGCAAGAGTTTTCTGGTTCCAACTGTCCACAGCCTCGTAAACATCTGTTGGCTAAACATAGCCATTGTGGTAAAGCCAGCTATTGAGCAACACTTTTGCAAAAGGACATAAGAGACATGCTGACACTCTGGAATCTAAATAAAAGAGTGGAGATCATTTATTTGTATGGCCTACTATAAATTATATGAGTGACCAATGTCCACAGTTGACCATTTGCCCTTATAGTCCATCCCTGTCTTGCCTGGCGTTCGTAACAGAGGATTGGGGTTTCAAATAATAGATATAGACCCCCTGATACTAGCCATTCGTCCGTCATAGGAAATAGACCATTCCAGGTATAAAAAATATAAACAGAAGGCAGCATTATAAATGTAACCACAGGGTTGCAGGGATCTCTTGTGCATCGATACTGAACAATGATATCCAGGAAGTTTGTGGCAAGTCCTTGCACTAGGCTCCCTGAGAACCCAGTTTAAAGGCACATAGGTAACTTGCTGCAGAAGGTTGTGTCCCTATTGAATACATTCTGCTCATCTCCCTTGATTCAGATTATGTTGTTGGATATTTGTAACTTTTCCTGTGTAACAAAGCCAAACTGGGTTGCTTTTTTCTCATTGGCGAATCCTGTGAATCCTTCAGGGTTTGTTTTCTAGTTCTGGCAAAGTAGTACAGTACAGGTATGGGACCTGTTATCCAGAATGCTCGGGACCTGGGGTTTTCCAGATAATGGATCTTTCTGTAATTTGGGTCTTTATGCCTTAAATCTACTAGAAATTCATTTAAACAATAAATAAACCCAAAAGGCTGGTTTTGCTTTCAATATGGATTAATTATATCTTAGTTGGGATCAAGTACAAGCTACTGTTTTATTATTACAGAGAAAAAGGAAATCATTTTTAAAAATTTGGATTATTTGGATAAAATTGTCAGCCATTCCGTAATTCGGAGCTTTCTGGATATCGGGTTTCCGGAGAAGGGATCCTATACCTGTACAAGCAAAATAATTCTTCCTTCTTTAAAGGCAGTATCACAAGTATCCAAACTGGTCTTGGTCATCTAGATGTTGGTCCAGGCTGATCGTACTCTGCTTTCATTAAATGATACAGTATAAGTGTCACAGTAGGGTATATGGAATCACAGCCATCAGATAAATTGCTTTTCAACCTACAATACACACTAAGTAATAATCCAGAATGACATATTTCACAATTCAGCAAAAATTAGAATGAAAATGTATATATATTGCTGTCAGAGAGACACGCCTATGAAAGCTGGAGCCTGTGTGGGGTAGATATCCATGATCTTAACTAAGGCTTGGCCCTGATAAGCATTTTGGCCTATGGCACAGGGGTTTATTACCTGCTTGTTAGCTTGTACCTTCCATTTAGTTTAAAGGAATTGAATATAACTGCTGGTTTCAGACAGAACTTGACCAGAACTACACACTACAATTAGCTTCCAGGTATTACTATGTTAAGCATGCACCCAGTGAAAGGGATTCCTGTGGGTAGGGAAAAATCTGTGCAAATAGTGCCAATTTTTTTTTAAAGGCAAGAGATTCTAGTCACTGGGGGTACCAGAGAAATGCTTGGACATTATATTACATTATACAGTATTTCCATAATCTGGAAACCCATTATGAAGATTCAAATTACAGGATGGCTCTCTCCCATAGACTACATTTTAATCAAATCATTCAGAAATCATTTCCTTTTTCTCTGTAATAATAAAACAGCAACTTTTACTTGATCCCAATTTAAGAGATAAATCATCCCTATTGGAAGCAAAATAATTCGATTTAGTTTAATTAATGCTGAAATGAATTGTTACTCCAATTAAGGCACGGAGGTCCAGATTACAGAAAGATCCCTTATCTGGAAAATATTGCATATTATATCATTAATATATGATATATTTATTTCCAATGCTTCGCCCTGGAATTCAACTTTTATTTTTAAGTGGATAAAGGCATCTTGTAGTATTTAGAAAATCTGATTTTAAAGCTGATATAAAATTTTGTAAATATACGCACGGATTCTCATAATCTGACAGAAAATAGGTTTCGCTATACATATATATATATATTTAAAAATGGAGGGTAAAACAGTGTAGCTGTACAAACAACCATGGCA